>NC_138369.1:37863007-37899323 GCF_054177405.1 Leptonychotes weddellii
AGAGGCAGAGGGAGAAGAAGGCTCCCTGCTAAGCAGGGAGCCTGATGCAGGACTCAATCCCAGGACTCTGGGATCATGACCTGAGCCTAAAGCAGACACTTAACCACCTGAGCCACCCAGGTGTCCCTCAGCTAAAACTTCTATTGGGGACTTGTAACTTGAATTATAGGGACTTCTATCTTCCTGGAACCATTTTGGGCCTAAATGCAACCTAACATGTTCTTAATTATAAGCTACCAAAGGGGCAGGGATTATATATATGTTGTCCTCAAGGTACATAGTAGCCATTCAGTAATAAATGAAAAATATGCTTAGGTGATTTTAAAATAGTCCCTCAGTTCTTCTGCCCTGGAGTCCAAATAATAATACTTAGAAACCTGAAATGAAATGGGACTAATATTTGTCTCAGCAAAGTGACATGTGTATGGCTCTCAAAAAACTGGCTGTGTTTTCCTTTTCAGAAACATAAACTTATTAAATAAACTTCTGTAATGAGTGGATAAGATGGTGTATCCTGTGCACATAACCAGAGGAACATTTAATCCGCAGTTCTGAGAGATGAAAGTCTCATTTTGAGGAAATGCAAAACAATTGAATACATTTTATTACTTTGCATTTAAAGTAGGGAGGTGGTGAATACTCAGAAGAGTATTCCAGCTATTCTAGTTCTGTTTCTTAGTAAACAGTTATTTTTACTGACAGGTGAGAATATTTTGCCTGCACTTATTTCATAGATACAAGCTCTTATCACATGATTTTTCTCTACAGGCACCCTCTTCCCTTCTTTTTCTTCTCAAGTCAGTTATAGAAACAGGACTCTTGAGGTAAAGTGAGGAAGAAGAGAAGTAATATCTTCCTGCTTCCTCTTTCTAAACAATAGGGAAAGATCAAAGTTAGGGTCAGAACTAATATTGTCAACTTACAAAAGAGCCCATTCATCATGCCTAACTTTCTTTGACAGTATCTACACAGGCTTCTGTATCTAAAGATGATTTCATCGTCAATAAGCAATCGGGCAGGTCAATGTTCATTTTGTTTGTGAAGAAAACCACATCAAGCAAATTTCATTATAAAACCTAAAAATCAATATACATTTGTGCCAGTGTTCTCAAAATAATGAATGTGAGTACTCCTTTACCTTGAAATAACATTTCTAAGGATTGGGTTTTTACTAAAAGAAGGAAGAAGCCATATTTAGTTTTGGACTATTATTGGACAGTATTTGTATTTGATATGAAGGTAGTGATATTAAGAATGACTTTGGAGCCCATTTTGCTTTAAATGTGCTTATTGGTCAGTAATGGTGTCTATGCAAGTTGAAATTGACTAGAGTACAAAAAATACTCATACGTATCAACTAGTAAATATCAGAATAGTACAAGGATCATAGCTAGTAGTTGTTTAGTATGCAGTATTTATGGGCACTGTGATAAGAATTTTCTTTTAATTTTTCATTAGTCTTTATAAGTGCCCTAATATGGGAGTACAATAGTGTGTGTAGGCTAAATGCTTAAAGTCCCAACTACCACACAATAGATGTTTCTATTTCACCCAACAGTTTATTTTTAAAAAATTTTTTTAAAGATTTTACTTATTTATTTGACAAAATGAGAGAGCAGGAGAGCACAAGCAATGGAAGCAGGCCCCCCGCTGAGCAGGGAGCCTGATATGGGGCTCAATCCTAGGACCCTGGAATCATGACCTGAGCTGAAGGCAGTCACTTAACCAACTGAGCCACCCAGGTGCCCCCACCCAACAGTTTAGTACAAATGTGTTTTTCTAGTTGTGGCTCACCATTTTACAGACCTTCTGAGTCCTTTGCTGGGTTCTTTGTTGCACCCACCACAAGAGCGGAGAGAGAAGGTAAGGATAGCAGAGATGGTTTTATATGAGCCAGGCCTGGGAAGAGGCATCTAGCCCTTTAGCGACATTCCACTGGTAAGAACTTGGTCATGTGGTACCTAATTGCAAGGGAGCCTGGGAAATGTAATCCAGCCTTGTGTGCAGGGGGGAAGGAAATTAAGTTTGGTGAACAAGTAGCCAATCTCTCCCATAAGGGGGTGTTATTCTCCTTTTATAGATAATAAAATAAGACCTGAAGTTCAAATAATATCCAATATCATCTAAGTGGATAATGGTGATACCACATCTGTCTAAAAGTCTGTGTTTCTAAGCACTGCCTTCTCATTCAACACTGGAATGTATCGTGTGCTACTTCCTGTGGTTTACCTTGGAATCACCATAGTATCTTCCCAATGAAAAGATTAGCCAGGGAGATGTATACTGAGCTTTTGACTTTATGCTCTATGCAAGGTCCTCCACTGGACCTTGCTGTAGCTCCCCTGATAATGCTGAAATCCTAAAACAGACGTAGTAAGTACAACTTTGGGAGAAATTTTAAGAACCAGCCATCATTTCCTTTGCTAACTCTGCCTCCTATCATGACAGCATTCAGTGCTCCAACTGGGAGCTGTTCTGTCAATCTGGGTTCCTATCGAGAGTGATGAGCAGGACTCCTCTGCATTTCCATGTCTGATGTGGAGTACAAGTGACAACCAAAAATTTCTCTAAGACACTGAGTTTTAATTTTGTAGTGTTATTGTTGTTGAAGCATAACCTAGCCTTTTCCTGACTGGTAACACAGTGTGTCTGTCTTAGTGTCTGTTTTATTGAAATCTTTATAGAGGTGCATAAATATATCCATGTCCCTGTTTCGTGTATTCAGTTTTATTCATCCAAGTCTTGTTTTAATAAGCATGGTTGAAATTTATGCTGTAACCACACAATAGAATATATGGAGCTCATAAAATGGATATAGTTTAGGTCTATATTTACCTACACGAAAAGATGTCTATGATCTATGATGATGTGGAAAATGTAAGTTGAAAAATGCATAAAGTTATGTATGGTATTTCATAATGTCAATAAAAACTTTATTCTCACTTTTGTGAGACTTCACAGGAAGAGGGCTAGAGGAAGTGATGGCACCTGGCTGATCCTGATGTAGTTCCAGCTACCATGATCTTTTAAGTGATGTGATACAATGTCTGTAGTTGATCATAGTTGGGACCCTAGGTCCTGGCATACTGAAGTCCTTATTGGGCCTAAGAACATGTTAGTTCTCATTTCCTTTCCCCAAACCTTACTAATTTACTAGGTCCTCAACTCTGTTTCCATCTTCTCTGTGAAGAGACTACTCATCTCTCTCCCAGCTGCCCTCCTTTTTTCTCACTGCTTTCTTACCATCTTTTAATTGTTTGAATCTGCCCACTTCACTCACTACATCCTCATTGGAAGCAGAGGCTTTTTATTATTTTTTTCCAGAAGTAAACACAAAAGCAAATAGTAATGAATTGATGGACGATAGTAACAAGTAATATTTATTAACAATTACCATATTTTTGGCAGTAATACAATTTCCCTGATAATTGGATTTTCAGAGGATTCTTGGGTAAGCTAAACTAAATTTAACTATTGGTTAAACTATTAGTTTAATTTGCTCTTTTTCTTAGAGAACTATGTGTATGTTTTCCTACATGGATTAGAATCAACTCTTGTTTTAACTTCTGTATTAAAGGCATTCCAAAACCTGTTTGATATAAAAATAAATTTCTATATTTAAGGCATTTCAAAACTTGTTTGATAACACAATTTTGTCTGTAACAACTACCATTCATGAGTTTAAAATAACTTAGTAAATTCTTCATATTGAATTTAAAATATATATTTTTCTTGGTTGTTAGTTAAAAATATTGAAACACATTTGCAATACTGTGATTTACATGAAAAGTATATATTTGGTCATCTGAATGACCCATGGATCCTGACTCACAGTTCCCAAAACCCTTGGAATTTCCTGCGCCTGAGAGTGACCAAGTTGTCTCTTGTTATGTTAATGAGGTGACTTTTGGGAAGTACCTAAGGATGGGGACTGGTTGTGAGGAGAACCAGTGGTGTGATTAGAGGGTTTAACTTTCAGCCCCTGCTCCCATCCTCTGTGGGGAGAGGGCTTGGATGTTAAATCAATCACCAGTGGCCAGTGATTTAAGCAATCATGACTTTTTTTTTTTAAAGATTTTATTTATTCATTTACTTGAGAGAGAGAGAGAGAGAGAGAAACAGCATGAAAGCGGAGAGGGTCAGAGGGAGAAGCAGGCTCCCCGCCGAGCCGGGAGCCCGATGCGGGACTCGATCCCAGGACTCCGGGATCATGACCTGAGCTGAAGTAGGTCGCTTAACCAACTGAGCCACCCAGGCGCCCGCAATCATGACTTTTAAAAACCCAGGAACACAGCCATTTGCAGTTTCTGGGTTTGGGAACTCAGGGGAAGTAATGGGGGAGTGGCATGTCTGCAGGGCATGGGAGCTCCTGGCCTGTTCCGCATGCCTAGCCCTGTGCATGGCCTCCATCTGGCTCTTCCTGAGTGGTGATATAGTAAGTAAAATGTTTCTGAGTTCTGTGAGCCTCTCTAGCAAATTAATTCAACCCAAGGAAGGAGGAGGTTGTGGGAACCTCTAATTTATAGCCAGTTGGCTAGAAGTACAGGTAACAATCTGAATTTAGAATTGGCATCCTTGGGTGCCTGGGTGGCTCAGATGGTTAAGCGTCTGCCTTCAGCTCAGGTCATGGTCCCAGGGTCCTGGGATCGAGTCCCACATCGGGCTCTCTGCTCCTTGGGAGCCTGCTTCTCCCTCTGCCTCTCTCTCTCTCTCTCTCTGTCTCTCATGAATAAATAAAAAAAAAAAAAAAAAAAGAATTGGCATCCTCAGTTGAAGGGGATTGTGGAACCTGCAATTTGTAGTTGGTCAGTCAGCAGCACAGGGAACAGCCTGGATATGCTGGATTTGCATTTGGCGTCTGAATTTGGGCAAGGCAGAGGCAATGGCTGGGAAGTCTTGTAGGACTGAAGCTTTTACCTATGGAACATGATTATTTCTGGGTATAGGTATCAGAATTGAGTTGGATTGTAAGACATCCAGCTGATGTCTGAGAATTATTTGTGTGGGGATGTATGCCCCCTTCCCCCCAGAAATGTTACAATTTTTACATTATACATTTAGAACGTTATAGGTATTCTGATGCTTTAAAATGTTTTTTTTCCATATCGAAGCTCTTCTTGAATGCCCTTAAAATGCCCCCCCATTATTAATTAATTTTATTTTTGTTTAAAACAGTGGCTTTCAGTCTTTGAACATTAGGATTGTATGGGGACTTAAAAAATAGTAATAATAGTAATGACAGCCTGGCCCCAGGGATTCTTATTTAATTGACCTCAGATGGGAGCTTAAGTACCGGTGTTTTTTAAATTGACCCCATGTGATGCCTATATGTAACTCGGATTGAAGAATTTTGAGAAGAAATTTTCTCAAAGTGTGATCCACAGGTTACTGGGGATCTTTATGAATCTTTGTGATCATTATAGCTCTTATAAATACAGATTTTGTTCCTGATATGAAAGAATTTTCCGTTTCAAACTTTTTAGGTGTCTTGCCAACATTGGCACCACTTCATAAATTGTTATGTTTGGTGTTGCTTGGCAAGTTGGGAAGCTGGCTTACTAACTGAAATTACTGTTTTAAAATAATCTGAAAAACGGGACAGTTAGAGTGTTGAAATTGAGAGCTTTAGGTGTCTTTAGTTAAACTCACTCATTTTGTGGATGAGGAAATTGAGGGATGATAGGATACAGCTAGTCAGATGAAGAACAGGGACTTTGAGGCTCCTAGCCCATGGCCTGATACTCTTCCTGTTTTACCCCTTGCCTCCCTGGAACCTTGTCCAAAATCACTGGACTTAAGACTTCAGTTCATTTTGAGCCAGGTCCTAAAAAAATCCACCATTTGTTATTTAAACCCCAGTGCTAAGTTCTAATTACCATTCAGTAATTACTTTACAGTGAGCAGATGTGTGTTATTTTCTAGAAAAAAAGCTGGAATGTGTTCTACACCTGTACCTTCAGTGTTTATCCACTGAGAAGTAGCAATCAGCATTAATGTATAAACTCAAGGTGCTGAGGTCTCAAATTTAGCTGAGGCAGAGTGCAGTGTAAGGGTTTCTCTTGCCAACAGATCAAATGTTCTCCAGGCTCCTATCACCCTTCCCATTTGCCAGTCACCAAAAGTCTGCTTTCCCCATGAAAAGTAGGTTTTGTTTTTGTGCATTAAGTGGTACATTGGTGAAATGAGTTGGTGCTTTTCTCATAGGAAGTTATTTCCCTGGGAGCATAAAGTAACAAATGTAGCAACTGAGGATTTGTTTCTGTTATTATTTTGTTATATTCTACACAGCTAAGATTACAGAATTTAGGATGTTAGGTTAGCAACAGACTACATCAATGGACTTTAATTATTCTTTTAGTTTTTCGGTGGAATGGACTCTGGCACGGCACAGCCCTTATCATGCTCAGAAATGAGTTTGGAGAATGCTAGTGGGCTTGTTTCAAACTGGGATTCATTACATCATACCATGTGGCTGAGTATTATTATGTTTGTTTCACTCAGATTTCATACTTAGAAATTTTGTACTCTTTCAACGTGGGCTGAAACTGAATGGTGTCTATAAATGCAAAGTAGTACTATTTTTTTAAACGTACATATTTGTTCAATAGGTTTGCTCCTAGAAAGGTGGGTTATGTGGTTTAAATACATTAGCCTCCTGGGGCGTCTGGGTGGCTTGGTCTTTTGGGCCGCTGCTACCTTCAGCTCAGGTCGTGATGCCAGGGTCCTGAGATTGAGTGCGAGTTGGGCTCCCTGCTCAGCGGGAACTTGCTTCTCGCTCTCCTCCTCACTTGTGCTCTCTCTTTCACTCTCAAATAAATAAAATCTTTAAAAATAAATCTTTAAAAAAAAAAAAAGGGGCGCCTGGGTGGCTCAGTCGTTAAGCGTCTGCCTTCAGCTCAGGTCATGATCCCAAGGTCCTGGGATCGAGCCCCACATTGGGCTCCCCGCTCTGCAGGAAGCCTGCCTCTCCCTCTCCCACTCTCCCTGCTTGTGTTCCCTCTCTCGCTGTGTCTCTCTCTGTCAAATAAATAAAATCTTTAAAATAAATAAATAAATAAATAAATAAATAAATAAAAAATACATCAGCCTTCTGAGTATCCTGAGTATGGAAATTGTGTTCATTGTAGCTTAAGGGGATACAGGAACAAATAGTTTGATTGAAGTCTGAATATTGCTACATCCCCAAACAGTCCTACACTTAGTTTTTTTCAGATCAATTCATGTTTGTTTCTCAATTTGGACAGTTAATGAGTAGATTATAGTGGCAAGCCTTAAATGGTATCATCATGGGGGTCAAGTACAATCAGACAATTGTTCAGATTTATATTTGTTTAATGTTGAGTTTTTGTGGTTTTTATTTTTTTTAAAGATTTTATTTATGTGAGAGCAAGAGAGTGAGAGTGCACAAGTGGGGTTAGGAGCAGAGGGAGAGGGAGAGGCAGACTCCCCACTGAGTAGGGAGTCAGACCCTGGTCTCTTTCCTAGGACTCAGAGATCATGACCTGGGCTGAAGGCAGAGGCCTGACTAAGTCACCCAGGTGCCCCTAATGTTGAGCTTTTGTAAAGGTAGTCAGTTTTTTCCTTGAAAGAGGCAATGCAAACTTCTCCCCCATCTTTCTTTTTTCCTTTCAAAGAGTAGTAAGGGTAAGAAAACAGGCAGTGTCTTAGATGGAAGGAGAGGGACATTATGAATGATAGAATTTTGACATTATTAGTTGACATTAGAGTATAAATCTTCTTAAAGTCAAAATTGGTAACAAAAAATTTTTCCTCACAAAAAAAGCATAAAGCCCAAGAAAACAATCACATGAAATGAATCCATGATCCTGTGAACCATCAAAACCTTAGGTAGGATAGCATGTCTACCCAAGGGGAGGGGCTTATGCTGCATTCCAGTAGGTACATAATAAATAAATTCAATGTGTATACTTTTCAGTATAGTTAAATGTAATCTAAGAATCTTATTAAATAGTAACCTAAACTATTGTGGTCAGTTGAAAAGAGGAAATTTTGCATAAAGGAAAATAGTCTCTTAGCATTTTAATTCTTAAAAAAGTGATACAAATATTTTAAATTATATATAGTACTGTACAAGATAATCCATATCTTATCCGTATATTCTTTTTTTTTTTAAAAAAAAGATTTTATTTATTTATTTGACAGAGAGAGACAGCGAGAGAGGGAACACAAGCAGGGGGAGTGGGAGAGGGAGAAGCAGGCTTCCCACGGAGCAGGGAGCCCAATGTGGGGCTGGATCCCAGGACTCTGGGATCATGACCTGAGCGGAAAGCAGACGCTTAACAACTGAGCCACCCAGGCACCTCTTATCTGTGTATTCTTAACCTCCTTGGACATGTTAATAATTTACAGTGTTTACTTTAGATCCATTTTAATGACAGAATCAAATCCTTAAATTACAGATAGAAATTAGCTACTTTTCTTGAGCTGCTCTTTCTCTTTCACAGTAAATTTGACAGAGCTACAGCCCACTACTCTATAGCTCATGGATGTTTTCTGCTTGTCGCTTGTCTGCCCTTTGTGACTTAGTTTAAATAACTAGACCCTTAGATTATAGGCACTTGGACCCATGTTCTGAAAAGTGGATCTTTATGCTCTGTTCAAGAGCCTTTGTCTTCAGAATTTTACATTAAATGTAGGATTATGGCTTTACCTGACTTCTTAAAGTTTCTCTTTCAAGGGTTGAAATTCAGCCCCTGGAATTTAGTCTGCTTTACTTTGGTGAATGCTACTGGGCTTTTCTGTGACATGATTCTTCATCCCCATGCTTCACCAACCCTCTCCTTCGGACTTCCTTCTTGTCTATTTTAGGAAAAAGTTGACCTATATTTGTTACTGTTCTTGCAGGCAGTGTGTTTTCTGACTAGGCTCCTTCTCTTGTCACCTTCCTGGCCTTGAAGGGTTGGTCTAGTTCCAAACAAGTTAATCTTGTTCCACTATGGACTTTGTGGTTGATACCATTTAAGAAAAAGATTGATTGCTGCACCTCTGGAAGTGATTTCATGCTGTTGGATCGAATCTTTTGTAAACTGTCAATTTTTTAACTCCTATTTTTCCTCCTTGAGTAGGCTTTTGAAGATCATGACCACCAACAGGACTATCAGATAGTTGAGTATCTTCTTCACTGATGGGAACATCTTTTCCATAGAAGACTAATATGTACATTTTGATGACCAAGCAGTAAACGACTGCCTTTGACTCAAATACCTGGACTATATCAAAATCAAAGCCCTAAGAAAAGCATTACAAAGGGAAAGCCACCCTTAGAAAAGGGGATACTTTTCTTGATTTAACAAGAAATACATGTTTGTTGTAGAAAATTTGGAAAATACAGCAGTGCATAAAGAATAGGTTACCTTGGAGTCATTTTTTTTTTTTTCTAATCCAGATCTAAAGATGGACTTGTACATAGTCCTAGATTAAATATTTGACTGCCTAGTAGATGTTAGGTGTAGGAAGAGAGTGGCAAATGAATTGAATATAGATAATCCACTCAGGGAGCTTAAAGTCTATAGGGGAGACACCTAACCCATGGATACATGAAAATAAATTGGAAAAAACAAATGTGACCATAACCAAGAGGTATGGTGATATTAATGTGATTGGGTGGAAAGGAAGAATGGGTTACAAGGGCTGACGGTGTGAGTGAAAACTAATTAGTGTATTGGGGACTACAGTATTTAGAAGAGAATGTTTCAGCTGAATTTCTCAGGATGAGAAAATTGGCATGTGAAGATCAAGGAGGATAAAATTACAAGGAGATGGAATTGCTTGTGCAGAATTTATGCAGACGGGAAAGAGGTTGGCATGTGTCTGTAGTTAAGAGGAGACCCCATGAGTTTAATCACAGCTTTCTATGGAGGGGTTAAGGGGAGAAAAGAATACAAGAATTAAAAATTAAAAATTAAAATAATTAATTTTAATTAAAAATTAAAAACAGTTTTAGATACAATCAGTTTCAGATAAATGCAAAGTTTACAAAAGTACATTTTAGAATCCAATAGTATGGTATGTTTATATTAAAGAAATGAGGAACATGCATATACTGTCTTACAACTTTGTTCTAAAACATAAGTCCAATATTTTTATTTTTGGACACATGTCCAAATCTGGACATGTAGAATTAACAGATTTGTAAATTGGCTTAGATATGTGACATTTAATTTTTAAAAATTCCTTATCTTCAACTCTTCACCTTACATATTCTGATAAACATATTTATAGTATTAAGCCAAAGGGAATTGCCTTTCCCTTGATAAAAGGCAGAGTGAGTGTTTATGTACAAAGAAAGATTGGTCCCAATTTACTCTTCTCCTTCCCTAAATTCTCCTATCATGAATGAGGTCCTTCCATTTCTCATAATACTAGGATTGGCTTATCAGATTGTCCTATAGCAACTTCAATTTTGCTTATCAGGACCAAAATGTGTCATCCTGTTTTCTATTTTTAGGGATTGTAGGAAGCTGTGCTTTGACATGTGAGATGTGAGGAGCATCTGTTAAAGAGAATGCTAGAGTTGAAGGTGTTAAATGTTTAAAGAAATGATAAGATTTGGGCTCAGCTTCCACGTAGGTTTACAAAGGGCTTGCAGATACTAGAGAGCTAGTTCTCAGCACATTTCTATGAAGCAGATTTTATCTTCCATAAATACCTAGATGCACAGGGATGGTGAGTTGGCACAGTGTTAATCTTCATATGTCTAGCTTGATGTTAACAGTAGCTCTGAAGGAAGAGAGTTGGTTTAGATATTTTAACCAGTTCCTAATTTTGGTCCTTCATCTATCTTGGCTATAGCTTAATACTTTTTTGTAGGGCTCCAAAAATACATATATGTCTGAGATAATTTTGAATTTTCATATCCCAGTGACACAGAAAACTTCTAGAAATGTACATGAACCAGTCAGATATTCTGTCAGTGAACTGGACTTTATTTCACTTAAATTTTTTTTCTTGTATGCATTTTTCAATGGTTACTGAAAAATGTTATTTGGCATGGCTTTGGCAAAATCTGCTACTTGGGTTATGGTGACTCTTCTGGGCCATTGTGTGTATTATTTTCCTGTATGTTATTTAGAGGCCTCCAGAGTACCTATTGAATTATCTATTAAACTACCTCTCCCAGAGTTTTAAAGTTACTGCTCTCTATGTTTTTTTTTTTTTTTTTAAAATCCAGAAGCCTCCAGAGCCTCTTTTTTTTTTTTTTAAAGATTTTTTATTTATTTATCTGAGAGAGAGAATGGGAGACAGAGAGCATGAGAGGGGGAGGATCAGAGGGAGAAGCAGACTCCCTGCCGAGCAGGGAGCCTGATGCGGGACTCGATCCCGGGACTCCAGGATCATGACCTGAGCCGAAGGCAGTCGCTCAACCACCTGAGCCACCCAGGCGCCCCACTGCTCTCTATGTTTTAAAGCACAGTTCTTTGGAAGATTCTTCAATTGTGGTGTATATAAAAAATAAAATGTAATAAAAAGATGGCTTTGTTTTTATTTTAATTGTGACAAGGTAATTTATATCAGCTCTGTTTATTTACTTAAAACTCATAATCGTAATTCACATTTCAGCCTGATTTAAACATTTTTTTATGGTTGTTTTGAGCGGGTCTTAAACCATCAAATATTCCCCAATAAAAAATGGCATTTTTGAGAAATACAGACCTTAAAGTTAATGGAATTTGCTTTGCCAAATTCATACCATGCCTCTATTTATTTCTCTGTAATAACTTCTTTTCGTACATATAACTCATTTCATACTTTGTATCCACTTCATTTCCAACTATCAGGAAGCTGTTGTTTTTACCATGTTCAAGACACTGCTTAAATTAGTTGATCAATATTTTACTACTTGGTTTTAGACAAATACAGCTACCCTATTTTTTGTTTTCTCTGCTTCCACTTAAAATGTTTCCTTCTTCTGGTATACTGTTGTCGTAACTTGGGATGCCATAGCAAAATAAATCCTATCCTAGGTGACTTAAACAACAGACATACATTTCTCACAGTTGTTTGTGTGTATATACACACACACACACACATTTCTCACAGTTTTATATGTATGTGTGTGTGTGTGTATATATATATACACATATATATATGTCCATATTTAACAGGTTATTTAATAGACATCTGATATTTGACAGAAACTTGACTAAGCCAGAGAATTCCTGCAAAATTTTATATATATACACCACTGCTGACCTTAAATAGCTTCCTGTAAAAAATGCTGTTATGACTAGAATTTTTGAGATGTAGTTTTACTCTAACCTCTTCTACACCAAATGTGAACTGTAGTTAAAACTGTCATGTTGGTCCATATTATTGTGTCTTTAATCCCTGGAAGCTATGGAAGCCAACCATGATGACCTAGGTATAGTCTGGGCAAGTTAAACTGCCGAGAGCTAGTATAGACTGCATTTACACCTTTTATGCCCTATCTTGCATTGTCTAGATATAAATTTTGACTCCTACGCTTGCTTCAAAACCACACGAAGGCTTCTTACTTTCTTCCCTAGGATTTCTCTAATATTGGAAGCTAATAGTTCCTGAGAACCTTGACCAATAGGTAATGGAGAACCAGTAAATAACTATTCTCCTCTTCAGTGTTTTGAATGGACAATGTTAAAGTTCATTTCCCTCTGTGCTGTAGTGGGATTGATCCCCACTTGCCCATGGTGGTAACCAAATTAATAAAACACCCTTGGGGGTGCCTGGTTGGCTCAGTTGGTAGAGCATGTGACTCTTGATTGTGGGGTTGTAAGTTCAAGCCCCGTGTTGGGTATAGAGATTACTTAAAAATAAAATCTTAAAAAAAAAAATACACCCTTGGATGAGCTTTCCATCCTCACATTTCCCTGACTCCTAGTCATCTCTTTCTCACCTCTACTTCTCTTTCTTGGAATTTTTCCTAAAACTAAACCATTTGACAAGTCCTTTGTCTCTGTATTTTTAAGGAGCTGTCAAACAAAGACACACTGGCACTTAGAACTTCTAGGATCCTAGATGAGTTATTGAATGTCTCCGTGTTGTAGTTACTTGATCTTTGTGGAGTAATAACTGCCCCGTGTGCAGGAAAGAGTTGATAGAGCAGTCCCGAAACTAAGAAAGGTGCTTGTAAGATTGGCCCTTGGCTGGTACTGATAGAAAGTGTTTCCTAATTGATAAGAGTTGTTCACTCTGCCTAGTCTGTTAATACAAATAATATGGTTTGTGCTCAACACCTCCTTTCTTGTGATCTGGAATTTTGATAATTCTAGGCAGAGAGTACCTATGGATCAGCCCTCCAACAAACAGACACTGGTACTGAGTCCCTAATAGGTTTTCCTGAATGGATATATTGCACATATATTATTACGTTTTCAATGCTGGGAGAAGAATGTACTCTCTGACCACCACATGGGAGAGGGGAACATAAAGAAGTTTGCATATGGATTCCTACAGATTCCATCTATGTTTTTTTTCTCGTATTATTCATTTGTGTATTCCTAATACATGGTTGTAATAATTCCTTAACCATAAGTACAGCTTAGATACTGAGTTTTGTGAGTGTTTCTTGCAAGTCTTTGAATGTAGGGGTGGTCTTGGGCACCCCTGACAGACCTGTTGTGGTTATTGTGAAGATAAAATAAGAAGAAATAAGAAATTTTAGCACAGTACTTCTAACTAAGTGTTTAAGAAATTAAGATTTACTAAAGTGCTTCCTGTCAGCTCAATATTGGGTAGCAGTTGGTTTGGGGAGTCCCAGTTAATCAGATTGAGTGTATGGGTCATATCAGAGTCTTAAGAGAGGTAATAGGATAGATAGATTGGCATTAAAGGTATTGCAGTTGAAATTTAGCTTACTGATGCTCAATGCAATTGCTTCAAAACCCTGGTCTTTCTTCCTAGTGTTTTGTGCAGCCAATAGGAAATGTAGAATAGTAGCTAATGACTTTTCTATTCTTGTCAACACAGCCACCCCCAACCCCTAAGTCTCCATTCAAAACCATTACCCTGAATTTGTTCTTTACCTTTCTGAGCTGGCACCATTTCCCATTTGCAGTGACCTTTCTCTCCCATCAGCATGCTTACTTCCTCTTTTTTTTTTTTTTTAAGTTTTATTTATTTAAGTCATCTCTGCATCCAACATGGGGATCAAACTTAAAACCCTGTAATCAAGAGTTGCATGCTCCTCTGACTGAGCCACCCAGGTGCCCCAACATGCTCACTTTTAACCACTCATTATGAACTGTCTCACATCCTCTCTCTGGGAAGTTATGACAGAGTACTGGAATCCTATGGGTCTCTGTTTTTAGAGAAGAGAGTGCTGTAGTTTAAAATCTTAGATGTGAGTATGAAGATCTGGATTCTGCACTACAGCTCTGCCTCCATCTTTAAGACCTGGACCAAGTTACTTAGATTTCCCGAGGCTCTGTATGGTAATCTATAATGCCAATACAGTTTATTTCCTGGGGATTATTTCCTGGACTGGGGTGGGATGGAGGCACAAAATGAGAGAACACACTGGTAAAAACGCTCTCAACACTAAAGAACTGCACCCAGGTTTGCTGTTTTAGTTCTTCCTTGCTGTATGGTTGTATGTTTCTGTTTTTGTCTTACTTATGTTCTCTTTTGTTGATCCAAATAGATTGTAAACCTGTTGAAGGTTGGGGCTGCCTTTTCTACATCTTGACATTCCCTATGGTCGTTAGCAAAGCGGTATGCTCTGTTATATGGAACTGAGTTAAGAATAATGTCAAGTTTATTTCTGAGGACCTGGAAGTTTGGAAATAATAGGTCATAGGGATATTTGGAAGAGAAGAAAGCACTGAATTGAAAGTAACCACTTTACATACAGAGCAGGAGCTAATGAAGTGGCAGATTTTCAGGGTTATTATGGAAGAGTCAAATTTTCTACACTGCTGGTTAAGGACTCCTTCATTATTAGCTGCTTTAGAACTAAGTGCCCTATTGCCCTGTAATTTTGTTTCATTAATTATGTCAGACGTTGGTGGTATTTGAGGCAAACAACCCTTAGATTTATCATTGGCAAACATTTATCATGGATAGAGCTATTAAGTTCTTTAGATTTTTTTTTCTCATGTAGATCTAAAAAAAGCCAAATAGTAGTGACCTATCAAAATGCAAGTATTATAAAAACAGTAATATAGAGTATTAGTCAATAAGTATTTTAGCCATTGCTTTATTTAATAATGATTTACATAGTTCTTACTTTGTGTTAGCTAATATAAAAACTAGTTACACATATTAACTGTTTTATTTATTTATTTATTTATTTATTTTTAAGATTTTATTTATTTGAGAGAGAGAATGAGAGAGAGCACATGAGAGGGGGGAGGGTCAGAGGGAGAAGCAGACTCCCTGCTGAGCAGGGAGCCCAACGCGGGACTCGATCTCGGGACTCCAGGATCATGACCTGAGCTGAAGGCAGTCGCTTAACCAACTGAGCCACCCAGGTGCCCCCACATATTAACTGTTTTAATCCTTCTAACAATTTGTGGTAACTATGATCATTATTTGCATGTTACAGACAAATTCGGGCTTAGAATGGCAGGTAAATTATCTATAATCCTACAAATATATAAATGGCTAAGTATACAGAACACAGTCTGGCTTTATAGTATGTATCTATGCTTCATTATTACCTGTATATTTAACAATCTGTACATATATCCAACCATGGTAATGTTGCTATTTTGTTAATTGGGTGCTAAGTTGATGTCATGACTGGGAAAACAAAGGAACAAACAAACCTGTCTTGTGGATTTGTAAACTTCAATGGCTTATTTATCTTTGCATTCCTGTATTTTCACTTTCCATTGTAATTAAGTTCAAGAAGTAAATAAATTGGTGGGTCGTAAAGTATGGATAGATAAGGAATGCTTGATAAATATCTCCAAACTCTAAGTTAATGTCGTGAGAGCAACTAATATGAACCTCAATAGCACATCCTTCAGTGCCGTTGTCAGTCAGCTCGATATTCTCAGCAGAGCTGACCTGATATTCACTGCCTTTGTTCATTTTGCAGATAATCCAGCATTAAAAGCATAAGATATAAAAAGGATGAAAAGATTATGCCCCACTTTACTTATTTAACTAAATTATTATCCCTTGACCTTTTGACCAAACCAAATTCATCTTCTCTCTCCCCTGCACTTCCATCCATTTTAATACTGCAGCACAGCAGATTTAATGGATTGGGAGTCTGTGAGTAATAAGAACATGGAGAAGAGTGGCCAACATGATTAAGATTTTATTTGTAGTGTAATTCCATTATAATTAACATTATGTAACTGGAGAAATATGGTGTTTGCATCTCTTCCTGGCAGCCGTTTTTAAGTCAGTGGCAGAAAGGAGATTAAATAGTAAATGAAGACCTATTTATTGAAATTGTTTTTTTGTATCTTGTATTGTTAGATTCATTTGTTTGTTTCACAAACCACAGTTAATTTATAAGGAAAATAAGCAATATGTTTAACAAGCATGCTAAATAAATTTGTTTGCAGTGCTTTGAAGTGCCATTGTTGAACTTTTTACACTGGAGATGAAATACCCCTAAAATTTCTACAAAATGGTAGGTGTTTAAATAGTGAAATCAAAACACAGGTTTATCCCACTATCCAAAAATAGGCCCTATGAAACCTTTTGTAGGCTGAAATAGCATAAAGTAAAGAGTATCCCCTTCTTCCCGAAAGTTCGAGTTATGCTACTTTGCTTTTATACAGACCTATATTGGTACCTGTTTTTGCTAACCAAAAGCAAGCTGAGGAGGATTTTGCTTTTATGAAAAAAGCCATTAACGACTAATGTAGGTAACTAATGTAGGTAGCTCAAAATTTGGAAAGCAGGGATTACTTGTATTATGTTTTTCCAAAAGTGTTCAACAGGGTAATGAAAATAACATGGTTTTGTATGTAAAGCGTTTTCAATTTGTTGCAAGTGATTTTTCCCCCCTAAAAACTGGCCAATTAATGATAGAATCAATTGATGTAAATTCAGATCAGACTCCTCTAGCCCAGGACTTGGCAATCTATGGCCTGATGGTCATTTCTGGTTCTCCAGTTCTTTATGTTGTCCACCAACTGAGATTGTTTTTATGTTTTTTAGATGGTTGAGAAAAAAAAAACAAAAACAAAACAAGAGAATAATAGTTCCACATAACATTCAAATTTCAGTGTCCACAAATACAGTTTCATTAGAACACAGCCACACTCATTTGTTTATGTCTTGTTGATGACTGCTTTTGAGGGGAGCAGTTGCATAGTATTGATAAAGATTTTAGGGCCTGCAAGGCTGAAAATACTTAACATCTGGTCCTTTACTGAAAAGTTTGCAGACCCCTACCCTAGCTAATAAAATACATCAATAGTGGTGATAACACTGTGATAAGTGCTTTATATACATTATTTCTTATATTTGTAAAATGACTACAGTGTAGCTGTAATTACCTCCATTTTACAGATCAGAACATTGAGGCTTTGATTAAGTGATTTACTTGGCTAGAACTGTGTTTTGAAGACCGTCTATAACAACTTGTAATATATATGAATGACTAGAATTTAGACCTATTTAAAAATAACAGTCTTTTGAAAGTTGGGTTGTGTCTTCTATCATCTAATTAATAGTTAATAAATAGGACTGGGTTGATAGATTTGAAATCAGTCATTCCAGTGTATGGAAATTTTGACATGCCATATTAATTTACAGCTATCTGCAAAGGGGAATTTGACATTCCATTTTGTTTTTTTGTTTGTTGTTTTTTTGTTTTAAAGATTTTATTTATTTATTCATGAGAGACAGAGACAGAGAGAGAAGGGCAGAGGGAGAAGCAGGCTTCCGGCGGAGGAGGGAGCCTGATGTGGGACTCAATCCCAGGACCCTGGAATCATGACCTGAGCTGAAGGCAGACGCTTAACTGACTGAGGCACGCAGGTGCCCTTGACATTCCATTTTGACAGTAGATGGTAGAATCTGCTGTGGCCATATGGATTCTGTTTTTTTTTTTTTTTTTTTTCACCGCATAAAAAATGATTACCAAGTGGTACAACTTTCGAGAAACTCTAATATAGAGGTCTTGCCAAATTGGCCAGTAGGGCCTTGCTTTAAACATTGTTGCTACTCTGTGATTTATTGTAGGAAGAAAATAAATTGGCAAAACTGATGGGTGCTCATGGTAAGAGCTTAGTGAGGCAAGTTTCTGGAAGGATGCAAGAAGGTATTGATGTTTTTTATTATTTATCTCTCACCACTCTCACTGAACCAGAGGATCATGGTAAATAATTATTGCATTAGGATGTGATGATGGTGGGTTTGTGTGTTATTAAAAAGTGGTTTAAGAGGAAATCCATTTAACAGAGTACTTAGGCTAACTTTAAGCCTGCTAGAAGAGGTAACCACTGTTTCCTCAAGAGCTTTCTGAAATTCAGTATGACAAGACTGATTAAATGAAACGTATTAGGTAAACTCTATATTAGTTTGCAAAAATCCTTAGGCTTCTTGAATGGATCCTTCAGAGGATCAAGGCTGTAATTACACAGGGCTAAATATTAGGATAACAGCCTGTAAGATTCATATGGTTTCCTGGATACTGGAAAATAATTACTCTTTAGACTTCCTTAGATACAGCTGATAGATGATAGTGTTAATAATGCCTTGAAGGCAGAGCCTGTGTCTTTACTATCTTCAGTGTATAGAACAATAACTAATAATAAATATTATTATTTTAGCTAATATTTATTAAACACCATGTGCTAGGAGTTAATTTTTTTCTAATTAATACATCATTTAGTTCTCCAAAAATCCTGCAACACTTAATAATTGATTCCAATATTACAGGGTTGGAAGGGTCACATAAAACACTCAAAGTGGCTGAAATTTAACACTCTAGAGTCGGTAATTCCAAAGCTTGTGATCTTGTCTACTTTGCTGTATTGTAGAGCACAACTGAAATGTTTGATGAGTGAATGTGAGTATATGAAAAAGAGAATTGTTAGGAGGAAAACACCATCATTGATTTTGAATCTGTTTTTAATCTAAAATTTGTTTACTCTTGATTTTGGTACTGTTAAAATTATTAAGCTTTTTGAGAGATTCATACTCTATTTACTGGATTTGAAAAAGAATTTTTTTTAAAGGTTTTATTGTTTTATTTGGGGGGGGGGTAGAGAAAGGGCAGGGGGGAGGGGCGGAGGGAGAAAGAAAGAGAAGCAGACTCCCCGCTGAGCAGGAAGCCTGATGCAGGGCTCTATCCCATGACCCTGGGATCATGACCTGAGCTGAAGGCAGAAGCTTAACCAACTGAGCCACACAGGGCCCCTGAAAAAGAATTATTATGGAATAATCCAAGGTATGACTTAATGATTGGACAAATCACTGCTGCCTGTCCCACACAGCAGTGCGATTAGCAGCAAAGGTGTGGTATTTCTGCTCCAATTTAGATGAATTACAAACGATCAGTTATTCCAAATGTTGGTTGAGATAAAACTAAATATTAATACCACTTAAAGTGTCATAATGTGTATGGCTTGAAGAATTCTCATCTATACCTTAAGTGATTTTCATAGCAATGTTGTTGGTCATGCAGACGGGTCCTCTATAGCTAAGAAAAAAAAAATCTCAGGGGCTTTAAATGATTTGTCCAGGTAACCCCGCAGGAAACACACCTTCTGACTTTAATACCAGGCTGGTCAATGCCTTGTTTTGAGGGGCAAGATCTTGTATCAACAAGTACCAATATTAGAACAGTTATGAATGAGATACTTTACATCAATTGTACTACATCTTCAATTTTTACTAGCTACATGACAAAGTACTCGATAGTCAAATCTGGCCAGTGGCTACCTTATTGGACAGTAGAGCTCTAAACAATAGGATAGTGTGACTGAGCTTTACTGCTTAGGTATGGAGCAGCTCGAGAGTAAAAGGAAGGGAAGAAGTTCTCCCTAATTCATTCCTCTACGTCACCCATAATTTGTCATTCAGATGATCTCCTTTATGTTTAAATTTAAATGTCTTTTCATATTTTTAACCTAACTGGCTAGTCATCTCACTGTTTGATATTCAGTCATCTGATAAAGAATTTCTATTCTCAAGAGTTCTCTGAGGAAGCAGTATATCTGTGCAAGGAAATACATAAACATGACTCCAGTGATTGGAACAAAATTAGAAGATTCCTGAGGAAAAATTGCTGCTATAATTTAACAAATGCACCTCAGCAACAGCCAGGCTCATGAGAAGCAAATTGGTTATTTTGGGTGAATGTCAAATGAATGTGCTTTCACTTCACATTTTTTTCTTTTTGTCATTCACCTAAAATGAATGGTTGATAATGGCTAGAATGTAATTTAGTTATAGAAAGAGAAGAAAATGCTGGAAAAATGTTAAATTACTCTTCAGCTGAATCAATTATGTCCTAATAGAATTATAATAATTTTGATTGAGATTATAAGGATTTTGTTTTTTTTCCCCTACTCTTTTAGACATTTATTAATTCCAAAACAAAGCATTCCTAGGAAATTAACACAAATGATAATTCATAAATTATACATTTCTGTAAAGAAATTTCTCTAGTTGGCAAGGCTTACCAGAGCATTTAAATAATCATGTTCTAGATATAGGTGTGTATAGTACACACATAGGCTTTTTCTTTTTACCATAATGAATATGACACTTGTCTCAAATTTGTAGTGTTTTCTAAAATGATTAAATCTTATCATCTAATAATAAAAATGACATGAACTACCCTATACTTTTTTGTTCTATATACTTGACATGCATTATTTTATTTAATCTTCATTCTTTAAGTAGCTCTTAAAACCAGTAGGGTCAATGACTATATATTCCTAGACTATATAATTTTAAAGGAGATATTTAAGAGTAAAAAAAATTGCTTTATTACTTTTTATAAATATTGGTAAATAATCCTTTATATATTTTGTACCAATGGATCCACCCGCCAAAAATGGGTGTGTGAATGTTTTTTATTCCTTGCACTTACCAACACAGTGTAAATCTTTTGATCTTTGCCAGTTCAGTAGATGGAAAACATGAGGTTATAATATTCTTGTTTTCAGTTGTATTTTCTCTTATAATTGAAATTGAGCCCTTATCATAGCCCGTATCACCCTCCACATCTCAAAACAGCCCTGCCAGAGGATTAGCAGGTTTTAAATGGATGGCTTTGTCAGTGGAAAATCATAAGAAAAATTGAGGAAGAGATGTAGGATTCTTTACTTTAGCATATAGTTTTTACTTTTAGAAAAGTAAAAACTTTTTTTCTGAGGTAGTTTGAGAGCTTTTGATAGAAATCTGTTTGCATCCTAAGAAGTTGGTTATGGGGCACCTGTTAGGAGCATTCAAACCATTCATGCATGGCTGGCAAATCTGTCCACTATTATATTTTTAAGGTTAAACGGGGGGTTAGACTGAACTGTTTTGAGATATGACAGTTATTAAACATATACCCACAAAAACCCCAGAGGGATGCTAAGAATTGATGGGCTTTTATTTTTACATACCAGGTTCTTAACTGCTCCAGGACTGAAATCCACTGTTGACTCTTCATTCAATAAAATCATATGAATATTGAGTATTTTATGGTCAGTAGATGGCATTCTCGACTAGAAACCTACTTCATAACTTCACCTTGTGACCTCTCCATAACCTCTTAAGTAGTTGATTAAAAAGCTTTTGCTTTATTCTCCATTCTTTCATGGCTATATGCATTGACTATTATATAAACAGCTTTTGTGAACCAGGCATGTACGATTCAGCATGAAATACTTGCCTTTGGAATACTGTCACTTAAGGGTTATCTCCAGTGACTGAGGACAGGCATAGATGGACAGGAAAATGAAATCTGTTGAGAATCTGGAGATCATTTTCTTTGGGTTTCCATTGACCTCCCTAATAAACCTTTTAATGGAGCAGCAGTATGACAAAATCATCCTAGAAATCATAGTTATTCTCTCTTGCAGAGACTTGAAGGTCTTCTAGCACACCCTTCTAACTTTGTAGATGAAAAAGCTCACTATGGAAGTGCTTTTTCCAAGAAAGATCCTGGAAGAGTTAGGACTCCCTGATTTGAGCCTAGTGATTCTCCTTTCTAAAAATTGCCCATAGCCTGTTTGAACAAGAAGTGAAATACACAGCACAGATGGAAAAACAGCAAAGATAATCATATGGACAATGCACCTTATTAAATTAGTGTTGGCAGCATTTCTTCACTGTTCTAGCCATTCTATAGGATTCTTTGCTCTGTGAGCTATCTAATAAGCTTTCTTTGTTTTCAGATGATAATTTGCCAGGTAGCTTTTAGTTTCTGAAATGACAACCTGATCATCTGGCAAGAAAACCAGTACTACATAGGTATTAAAAGAGATCTTCATTGCATCCAACCGAGACTTAAAAACTTCATCAGCTTGTGAATTTCTCTCCTTATAGAACTACTCAGAGATATGCCTATATTCCAGACACTGGACCAAGAAATCTTTGACAGAGATTTATGCTGATATATCTGATAAGAAAATTCATTAAATGTCATTTTACAAAGCTGATGAGAATGGGTATGATACCTGGAGTTAGTAAGTTATAAAATAAATTTATAAAATTGTTATTTTCTTGAGCATAAGCCAGATGCATTGTTGATTGCTTTTGTCATAAAGAAAATTTAGTCTTTATCAATTACTCTGAAAGAAGCTTGATCATTTTGTGAGTGTGGTCCTAACAAAGAATATATTACTCTTGTCATTTTTTTTCTCTATTTTCCTTTTCTTCTATTTAGTCAGTAGCACCCATCTCTCTGTCAGAGAAGCATGCAATTGTCTTTTCAGTATTGCCTCAGTCACAAATGATTCAAGCTTATGCTAAAAGGGGACCAGATACTTGTCTTCCTTGTTGCTTGAAGCTTTGACAAAATCTATTCATTTGCTTTCAATAGTATTGCTCTGGGTTTATTTTTTGCTTGGGAAAAAGGCCATAGTTATTTGGAAAAAATTGAGTTTTCATTTATCTTGGCCTGTCATATTGATAAGATCTGCTGTCTTAGAACTCGCTCAGAACTAACAAAAGAACAAAGTGGCTGAGAAGACCCATAAGTCTATACGTTTCAGAAACAAAAGATTTCTTTTTCTCCATTCTACTTGTCTTTTGAATAGAGTTTGAATAAATGATTATTGTGAGTAGCATGAGATTTATTGATGCCAACATTATCAATTTATACAGTTACCCATGTGTAAAGAATTATGCATACCGAGGTAACCTGAAAGTTCCTTACATTAAGCAGCTTACTAATACAGAAGTTAGTTTTAGGGCACCTGGGTGGCTCAGTTGGTTAAGCGTCTGACTCTTGGTTTTGGCTCAGGTCCTGATCCTATAGGTCCTGATTTCATGGGTCATGAGATCAAGCTCCGCATCAAGCTGTGTGCTCAGTGGGAGTCTGCTTGGTTATTCTCCCCCTCTGCCCCTTCCCCTCCTCATGCTCTCTCTTTCTCTCTCAAATAAATAAATCTGAAAAAAAATAAAAAATAAAAAAAAATAAAACCACAGAACCCTTAATGTCTGTGTAGGAAGGGAATATCTCATTCTGTTTTTCAACATGCTACAATAAATACTTAAAAGATATTTCAAAATTTAGAATAAATGAAACCTACTGTGTATCATTTCTCATTTTTGTATTAATTCCTGTCAGCGTTTTTATAAATATTTGATCCTTTCTATCTGCTTAAAATAATGTTTCTCCCTGATGCAAATTGCTTTGGTCCTTAACTTGTCAGTAAGAGGAGCTTTGCCATATTATTATAAACACATGATGTATTTGGATTAATGGTTATGCTGACTAGAGAACCAGATTTCAGTATAATGGTCTCACTAGATTTTAAGTATTGATGATTTAGAAGTCACAGGACCATGTAGTACTGTGCTTGTTCTTGGCCTAATTCATTTATTTACTATTGCACATATCCACTTACCACCCAGGATTTCAGTGACCATAGTGAGCACGGCATCGCATTAGGTGCTAGAGTACAAATATGAACGCCCTCTTGCTTCCGGCACATACAGTTCAGTTAAAGGAGAGGTGTCCCTAAATCGGTCTAAAATGTAGTGCAGGAAATACTGCAATAGGAGATGCAGATGTAAGCCTTAATTCAGTGGAGAAGAGTTTGGAAAGTTCAGGTTGGTAGAGTTGAGTTTTGTGGGGTGAGTGCTTTCTTAGTTAGGCAGTAGTACAGATTGCACATTATCATGAAAATTTTGTGCAGCAGCAACATAATCATCATGGAGTTACATGGTCTCATCGGGAGAACTTGTCTGGTTTACACCATCTGGATCACTGCCAAGGCTCAGTAATTTAGTAGGAAGTACACAGGAGTTAGAGATAAGAGGTTTCGTTCTGCTGCTTATTAGCAATGCAACCACAGGCCAAACATGAAACCTCTTTCCCTACTTTTTTATCTGATAACTGGAGATAATACCACTAGATACTCAATACATGTTCTCCTCTGGACATTAAGTGAAACATTTATCTGAAAGCATATTATAACTGGAAAAGCTTCATAAAATATAACTTCTTTTATTCTGTACATATTTCACTCCTACTAAATTTTATTCATTGAATTACATGTGGGGAGTAAATAATTTTGTTTCATTCTTCAGGAAGCAATTAGCAGTTTATAAGCATCATTATTGGACTCCATACTTCTTGTTTTGGGACTCAGGAATAATTTTAAATATTTTCCTCAAGAATACAACATTTTTCTGTTCTATTTATACCATCATGCCTTGGTACAAATGGAACATTAAAAAAAGTTACCCCAAACTATCATTTTCATTCACTTACTCATTTTAATTTTGCTCATTAATATCTATTGCATGTCAGACTCTATGCTAGGCACCAGGGATATCCAACATAGATGCTACCCTCATTTAGTTTACAGTGCAATGAGAGATCTAGTTATAAGTCACATAGACAATCAGTGATAAATGCTTTGAATAAGCAAATACTGTCCTGTGAGAATATATTATGAAGACCTGACTTAGGGAGTCAGAAGAGACTTCTCTTAGAAAGTGGAGTTTAAGTGGGAATCTACAGAAAGAATAGGTAGAAGTGGGTTAAGAGAGAGAAGATGCCAGATGAAATGATATGTATAAAAACCCTTAACTAGGAAAGGGGGAACATGACAGGTTTCGAAAAATGAAAATACTTCAATGTATCTGGAGTGCAGAGAGCAAGGTGGAGAGTGGTGGAAGATACTGGGAATATTTGGCAAAGGCTAGATGATAGATGGATTTGTAGGCCAATTAAAAAACTTCGGTCATTTGCTATGACTAATGGGAAGACATTGAAGCATCATCAGAGGGTTGAAATGGGGAGGGGGAAAAGGGTGGAGTTCGGTGAATGCAGTGAGAATGTTCTTCCTGCTGTTTCAGGTATAAAATGATGGTAGGTAGAAGGGAGATGGTAACAGATAAGTGTATGAAGTAAAGTGGTCTAGACCTAGTGGTGGATTGACTACTCTTACAAGAAGTGAGAGAGAAAGGTATGTGTGACTTCTGCTTCTCTGGCTGGTGAATTATGGTGGTGCCATTCACTACCAACACTGGAAGTTGACCATTTGGGTTGGGGGAGAATTGGTATAGGAAATCATGTGTTTGTATTCAGACACATTGAGTTTGACATCCCTTTAGAGTATCCAAATAGTGATGTCAGGTAGCCAATTAGCTGCATGGATATGGAGCTCAGAAAGGAGAGTTTGAAGATAAAACATAAGTCATTGAATTGTAAACATCATTTTTTGTTAAGTCCAAACTATTATCAATAACACTTGGAGTTTAAATTTAGGAAGGTTCAGTGTTAAATTTTTGAGGGTAAGAAAAGTGGTACATTTGTAAATATTGGATAGACCTCACACCATTTAAAATTTTGCAGGGGTGCCTGGCTGGCTCAGTCAATAGAGCATGTGACTCTTGATCTTTGGGTCATGAGTTCGAGCCCCATGTTGGGTGTGGAGATTACTTAAAAAACAAAGTAAAATTTTTATAATTGTTGAACAATTTATCTAGCCTTAAAAATTTAGATTTCATGTTTTTAAAAGTAAATTCTGATCTAAAAATTGGCAGTGAATTTAAAGAAATGGTGAGAAGTGAGTTTTTAATGTAGTTTTAAAAGAATGAATATTAATTGTTGCTCTTTATGATCTTAGGAAATTTTTCCTTAATTTCAAATGAAGACCATTTTTACTTTCATATGAAAATCAAATGCTTACCATGTGTACAATAAGCAAAACTAGTAGTATCTCTTTTTCATTATAGGTATTCAAATATAGATCAGCCTATAGGTTTTTTTTTAATAGATTTACTGTGACAATCTTCTTGCTCATCAGGGTAACTTATTACACAGTTTAAAGAATATGATGATAATATCAGATCCTCTGTAATTCACTGAGATACTTTTTTTCTAGCATGACTTCATGACTTGCCATTCAGATAGGTTTTTTGTTTTTTGTTTATTTTTTTAAGTAGGCTCCCAAAGTGGGGCTTGAACTCATGACTATGACCCTGAGATCAAGACCTGAGCTGAAATCAAGTGTCAGACATTTAACCAACTGAGCCACCCAGGCGCCCCTGCCATTGAGACATTTTATTCTAAAAACAGTATTGGAATACAACTGACTACATTAAAAAAAAAAAAGCCCAGGTTTATGTTTTATCCTAAAATCCATTTCTTTATTTGTAGGTGATAAGCAATTGAAGTTGAGATGAATAACGTATTTGGGGGTATGTACCATTTAAGTAAAAATATATATGTGTAATGTAGCATATATATTATCTTTGAGGGATTGTACAAAAACTATGACTATTGATAAGGACCACATTTCCTTATGAGTTATGGAATTGGTAATTAGCTCTATTTTATGTAAATAATACATACAGAAAGCAGTAGCAATGGATTTTATAATAAATAAAATCATAGGTGATTTTAAATGTAATGTGTAGCCCAAAAAATTCATTTACAAATAAAATTTTATTATTAAATTTTATTTGCCAATGTATTTTAAAATTGTTCAGTTTTTAATGTAGGAAAGTTAACTAATTATTTTAAATATATCACCCAAATAATTGTATTATGCAGAGTGTTTATTAGTTTTCCCTCATACATTTATTTGGCTGTAAACCTTTGGTGTTTTTTATACGTTATATTTTCATTATGTTAAATTCTAATATTGCCAACATATGCATTTTGAAACCCAGTTTACCCCTGTAAACATTATTTCATATGTTGTCATTTTTAGCGATGAGTTGGCTCTGTTTTCAGTAGAAGAATTCTCAATGAACTTGTTTCTCAACCTAAAACCTTTATATTTTTATACAAAGTTTTCTGTTGTTACTCCTTCTGATTTAACATATTACATCATATGCTGGAGAATTATCAATTTGCTTGTTTTAGCAATTTATATTTTGGTTATATTTTGTGATAATACTGTGATATGTCTTTGCTTACCCAGTTGCACATAAATCTGTGGCTTTACAGAATTTAATTTATGGGGATCTTTAGACTTAAAAAGGATTACTGACCACTTAAGAATGATTATTAATAGCTATAAAATTGAGTCTTAACTGCATTAATGCCTGTCTAACCTACACACAGATACATGGACACACACATGTACCACCCAATCACATAGCAAAGATGACCAAATTATGAAAAAGTGGATGGTATCCTACCACGTTGGGCCATCACAGCCTTGGGCCAGTAGTTCTCAAGTCAAGTGTTTTTTTTTGTTTTTTTTTTTTTTCAAGTCAAGTGTTTTGAGACAAATCTTGCTTTCAAGAGCTGTGGGATCTTAAGCAATTCAGTTTCCTTAAGCTCACTTTCTTTGTATGGTTAGTGGGCTAAATCATATATGATATCTTACATTATTTCTTCCCTAAAATGTTTTGATTTCATATTTGAAAAAGCTAAAGTTTAGAGGTGAATAATTTTGTATTAGTAAAACTGTTATTAACTAATATTTTACAGTGTAAGATAAATTTACTTATTGGGATAGGACACTAGAAAGGTACAATTAATTCTTTGGCTAATCAGCAGTGTTCTTGTTTGCTTAAATTTTGGGGTGGGGATGGATATAAGAAGACAGATTTCCCCTCTGTGTCCTTTTGTCCTACCTGACATGTAGACCCAGGATTGACTCACTTTGAAAGAATCCATCATAACCTTGTTAGCTCAAGGTTATCTTTTATCTGATTTCTTTCTTCCTGGATAGGTTGCAGGCTGAAGAACATTAAAATATGTATTTTCTTAGTGGTTTTCTTTTCTAGATTTGAATAATTCACTTGATTCTTCCAAGCTACTTAGATGAAAGAACGTTATCCAGGAATGATAATTTTAGTTCCTTTTGTTTGAAATTAGAGAAATAAATGCATTATATTTTTAGTCTAGATAGTAAGGCCTCATATCTTTTAATTTGGTCATTTAAAAAACTAAATAATGTTCAGATACCTTTTATACTGTGAGGTTAGATATTTGCTTGAGATAAGTGTTTCTTTTTTTTTTTTTAAAGATTTTATTTATTATTTATTCATGAGAGACAGAGAGAGAGACAGAGGCAGAGGGAGAAGCAGGCTCCCCGCAGAGCAAGGAGCCCGATGCGGGACTCGATCCCAGGACCCTGGGATCATGACCTGAGCCGAAGGCAGACGCTTAACCGACTGAGCCACCCAGGCGTCCCAGGTGTTTCTTTTTTTATTAAAAAATATCTGAAGTAGATAAATACTGGGAAAGATCCATTTGAGTATTGGGCTTATTCTGCATTGAATACTCCCTTGTGTTTCCATTCATATATTAAGCTCTTTATTACAAACATTACAAATGCAGATATGAAATAGCCTTTGTTTTAGACTAGAGGGGATTTTTAAGAACCAAGTTAGGGACCCCAGTAGGTATCTTGTGCCATTTTTCTCACTCTGAAATTTTGTGATTGTATGATTTTAATCTGATAGTTGAAATCTAAAAAAATGTCACCTTTGTAGGTGAAAAATGGTAAGATGGCGTCCATTTTATATGGACCAGCCTACATATGCAAGATTAGTTATTCATTGTTTAGAAAAATATATATAACTCATCTGTAAAAATGATAACAAGTAGCAAAGCTTAAGACACTAACTTCATTTTTAAAAATATAGTTATCATCATGAGTGCCAGATATTAAAACTGTATTTTAAACATTTGTAAATCAAATGGGAATAAAGTGTTCTTTGCATATCTTATTTGTTTTACAGGGTTTTTTTCCCCTGTATTTTATGAGATGAATCACAGGCATTAGGTTTCAAATCAACTTTATTATTTTCATTGCAATTGCTACATGGCTGTTGAATATTTGCTGTAAGTTTTAATGACAAATGAAGTGCATGTTTGATTATATGCCATTAGTAAAAATACCTGTTTATGGCACAGGGTGGTTTTCAGCATGGCCTTGACAAAGGCAACATATAAATGTGTTATTTTCTTTCATAAGAATACAAGTCAGCATAAGCAAATTTTAAGGGAAGTATTTAGAAATTAACAATTAATGAATATCCTTTGTGTGTTGAAATTATATGAACATGTAAATAGCATAGGTCTGCTTATTTTCAGAGGCCAGTATAATACTAATTAGAAAACTTGTAAATACCATAGTCATTCTACTAAATTAATTCCATCTTTATTACCTGTTTTATTGCTAAGTATGGCAGGGATTGGGAAGATAGTTATAATGCTGACATTGAGAATGTTCCCACAATTACTTTTTTATCTTATGTTACTGATTCTCCTGCTACTTATCACTTGCTGTTGTACCCAATATTTGATCCTACCTTTCTGCCATTTATTCAGTTTCCTTTGTCGGGGATACTCTTTTCTTCCAGTCCTTACCTATCACAGTTGTACTTAACTTGCGATGTCTAGTTTGATGTTTGCCTCTTTCACAAGGCTGTCAGATGCCTTACAGTCAGAACTCTCTGCTCAGGGTCATTGCTGTCAACTTGGCCTTCTATTGTAGCTCATCTAAAGCATGGTCCCTTGTGACCAACACATGTTCTTGATGTTCATCTCACTTATCCTCTTGTTTTCTGCCCCATTGGATAAATCATCTCACACCATCATTTGTTTAACTTTGAACACAGTTCCTTAGTGTTGAGAAATACTAGAAAAGTAAGAATGTCTGCATCTGCATGCATGGTGTGAGGTATTGGGCTAGAGACCATGAAAAAGTATATTGATGCTGGGAAGAATGGTTATTTAAGGAATTAAATGAGTAATAGTTATTTTATCAAGAACCAGGAGGAAATCTTTGATAGGAATTACAAGGTAAGAGATGCTTTCTTTGACCCTTCCTGTTCTGCTTCTTAATATCTATTTAATATTAATAACAGCAGAAATGACAGCTATAATGGCAACTGTAGTTTAATAGACCTTATTGTATGTATTCACACACTTCACCTTTTTTGATTTTCATGTCATGCCATGAGATTGGTGGGGCAGAAGTTAGACTTTATTCAGATTTGGCCAAGTTTATTTGTTATCAGCTAATACCATTTAAAGCCTGATTATGCAATCTAGCTGTTCTTTTATTAAATGGTAAGTTAATACTTAATGTCTGTGATCTTTTAGCATAATTTAAAAATAAAGTAACCTCTGCAATCCAGAAAGCAGTGTCCTAATTTAAAACTATCTGCCTTTTAAACTAAATGTAGCTATTTTAATCAAAATTCATGGACTAGGGTCCCAAGTTGCAACCATTTCACAGTTCCTAATCTTCTGGACAAAGGAATTCAAGGAGTAGAAGTAGTACCCTAAAAGTATCATCAGAGTAGGGACATTAAGAGTGAGATGGTCTCTAGAGAGGAAGGTGACTAATGTCCATACAGTTAGGCAGCCAAGATACTCAGACAAGATTGAACAGGGAGCAGGGAAAGAGTCCTGAAACAGTGTCTCCACTTCTGTGACCTCAGGTGATGCTTCCTGCAACTTTTCCTTCAATCTTGAGCTATGCTGTAGGGTAATAATGAGCTATAGGACCCAATCGATTACCCTTTTATATAAGCTATATTGAGTAGGGTCTTTGTTATTTGCAATTCAACATCCTGACTAATGCAGTTAAAATCATTGATATAACAGTGTTCTCCTTCCTGCTCCACTTTCCATTTCTATTTTACTTTCTTCTCTTCTTCCCTTTCCTTTCTTCTGCTCTCCTTCTCTGGCTACATTTTCCTTTATGCCTTGCCCTTTCTTTCTCCCTCTATCTGCCCATTATTTCAGCCATGTATCCATCCATCTAATACTCATCTACTGCTTAACATACATTGAGCATTATGCTAGGTCCTGAGGACAAAAAGATACATGACATACAGTCTTTGTTCTCTTTAGGACCAGGTTTCCTCTTTTTAAGTTTAGGAAGTTGGTGTTTTGAACAGGGAGGTAGGGCCCAGGCCAAAAATGGGAGAAAATAATGAAAAAGGGAATCCCCAAAGCATTTGCCTAATACTTGAGGTTGGTGGAAAGATTCAAGATGGGAAGGGTTAATTGGGAAGGGTTGCTGAAAAAGTTGAGCTTAGAGCAGAGATTCTTTGTAACAGCAATTTGTCAATAACTTCAAGGCAAATTATAGGTTCAAAATACATACCCTCGTACCATACCGTGCATTAATTAAATTGGTAGGGGAAAAAAATCATCCTTGAACCTTCCTGTTGATAGTATGGTTACAAGATATGGGTAAAGAAGAAAACCTGAACATGTTACTCTTTCTTCTGTAGTAAGCATTTGGAAAATAAACACCAAAAAGGACACTAATTATAAAGGGCATCACAAAATCACTTGCTGCTTTTTCAGGTCATCATAAACTCACAGGGGACCAACAGCAGAGGAATTGGTGGTGAAATTTCCTTAAAAATGCTCACCATATGCAGCAATTCAGTCCAAGTCTGCTCACATGGACATTCACAAGTATAGTAGTAATTTGGAAACAAAAGATGGAAATTTTGATGGCTGTGATCTGTAACCTTTCCTCTTAAAACATTTTAGCTAAATTCCTTAGTTTGGCATGCAGGATCCTGAGCACACTGGCCACAATCTACTTTGTGCCTCATCACCTCAATCCCCTAAGCTTCTGTATTTCTTTACTACCACACCTCAGATATATTCTTCTTTGGATATATTATTGACTTCTATCTGCTGTCCTCTTAAACCTGGTAAACTCATTTTTTAAATACCTATTTCAGTTAAAGCTTACCTTTTTGAAGGCATCCCCCTTGGAAGCTTTCTCTGACTATCCAAGGCAGTGTTGGTCTTACTTGGTAACTGCATGTATCTTTCTTATGTCACCAACCACTGTGTGGATTATTATTGTTATTATATTTTTCTTTTTAAAATGAGACAAGGGCTCTGTTAGAGCATGAACCTTTACATTTGTCTTTATATGATCAATTTCCAGACCCATGCATGGGGGATAATGAGGGTTGAATGCTTGTTAACTGAATGAATAAATGAACAAAATGGGGTGGATGAGACACTTAATATAGTTCACTGTGGACAAGTAAAAGATAATGCTTTTCTCAAAAATAAGGGCAAAGCAAGGTTCTGAGATTTCTAGATGCATTATTCTTAAAACCTTTAGGGATTTACTTGTAGAAACTTTTACATTGTTCAAAATACTATCTGGTAAATAATCATTGTTACAAACATTTCTTATGATCTACATTCCAAAAGACTATGTAATCAAAAAGATGAATATACACTGGTTGCCCACAGGAAAATACCGGAAACAAGGGTAAAAGCACTATAATTCAGGATATTTAATGTTTAACTATGAAAAGATTTGAACAGCCCATTACAATGTTTGATTAAAAATATTCTGAAGTCAAATTGAGAAATACTGTATATATTTATCTTCTATAATATGCAAAATGTATGTTTCCATATTAGATACAAGGAGAAGTCCTGTAGCTAAAAATCTGTTGTTGCAGGGGTGCCTGGGTGGCTCAGTCATGTAAGTGTCTGACTCATGGCTTTTGCTCAGGTCATGATCGTAAGGTCGTGAGATCAAGCCCTGCATTGGGCTCCATGCTTAGCAGGGAGTCTGCTTGAGATTCTCTTCCTCTGCTCCTCCTCCCCACTTGGCATGTATGCACACACTCTTTCTCTCTCTCTGAAATAAATCTTTTTAAAAAAATTGTTGCAGATAGAAGTGTTCACATAACTCTAAGGAGAGAACCACTCCCCCACCGTTTTCCTTTGATAACCATATTCCACAGAATATATTTTGGGAGTTTCTGACTTAACAGAAGATAAAATCATAATCATTTATTAGGAAGGAAATGAGACTGGGAGAATCCCTAATTTATTTTTGGTCTTCAGCTGCCACTTTCAGAAACAAAACCTTGGGCAAAATAGACACATTGATGCAGTATTCATCACAGCTTAACTTTCTGAGTAGCTACTTCGTGCCAGGTACATTCTGGCTATATGAAGATGAATAAAACAGGCAGGTTGGGGAATATCACAATTGATAGGTTCCCAGGTGATGGTTCTTATATTTCAGAAAAAGGCAATGACAGTGTATACACTGAGCATGATTATCTTGCTGTAATTATTTTCCCAAAAGCTCTTTCTGCATGGAAACTCTTGTAACTATTCTTCAGAAGTATAGATTTTGAAAAAGGCTAAAGAAAATAGTTAGGAATGTGGAATTTTAGAAATGTACCATATACATTTAAAACTCTTACCGTTTTAATTTAAAACAATAAAAATGGATTCATATATTTTTCCTCTTAGACAAATGGCTGCATAGTGAAAAATTCTAAATTTAACCTAATATTTCATTTTATTATTTGAGTCTCATTGGTCCTGTGCCATGAAACATGATACACCTTTCAGCTACCTTTAACTAGGTATCCTATCATTAATCATAAACTGTCTAGGTTTGCTGAAGTTTGCATATTTTTTGTGAATCAATATTTATATCCCAAGAGTAAATAGAGTTGCTTTTTGAGAATTATCCTTTTCCTACCACCCCTTCCTCCAACTTCACCAGCACTAGACAGATGGATGCACGTGTGTTTGTACAAATATGGATGCTCTCTCTCTCTCTCTCTCTCACACACACACACATACACACACATGTTCTTACATGAATACCTTGCTAGATGTTAATTTTTCAGAATATTACTGGTTCTAATTATTTTCCTCAGGTACACATAGGATTGTTAACCTAAAACTGTTAGGATTCTGTTTAACAACAGCTTTGATCTATTTTCTTTCCATTTATCCTATAATTTAATTTGTACTCTGCTTGTCTTGGACATTCTCATCTTGCAACCATCTTTTCTTCCCTGAATTTTTGACATTCTGAAGCTGAGTTATAGTAAAGTACACATAATCATGCAATCATTTACTTATTCATTCAAAAAATTGTCATCAAAGCAATGTGCTGGCTGTTGTGGAAATAATAATGAAAGGATTTTATAATACCCCTTATCCTGAAAGGAAACTTTTAATGGGGATTTTTTTGGCCATTTTATTTAAACATTTTTTTGAATGATGGAACTGCTATTTTTGACATTTGCTTTAAGTAGCTTCCAAGTAGTTATTTTGGTTCTCGCCCTTAGCTATGCTAGGAATGGATGGAAGGAACATTTTTAACTGAGGATATTGGTTTGAAGTTACAGCATAATTAGTATATGCAATGTTTGTTAATTCAGCACATGTCTTTGTAACAGTGTAATATGTAAATACTATTTTAGTAAATAAAAATAAGCTGTTATTATAATTGCCAACATGTTTTTCCATTGACAGGAGAAAGGAGATGATGGATGCAGATAACTCTAATGCAAGATAGAATATAAGATGAGTTCCCAAAAGAGGTATAGATCAAGTCTGATAGGGAATTCAGAGATGGCAAAAATTACTTCTCTCTGGGACTCTAGGAAAAGCTTTTTGGAAGGGGTTGACATTGAATTCGCTCAGTGTTTATGGTTAGGATATGAATATATGGAGATGGTGATGATGGTCACTATAGGCTAAATAGTGCAAATACAAATAGGAAGATATGGCTTGGGGCATGGATGTGTACAGCACATGGAGGATATCAGTTAAGTACAGCATGCAATGTGGAAAATAATGTGCCTATCGTGTGTGACACACAAGTACATTGTGTTCTATATATTTTGTCACAGGTCTCTTCTTGCTCTACAAGGTGGATTTGCATGGATGCCTTTTTACTTGGCCCTCATCCACAGTCAGTTCTGTTGATAAGTTCTTGCTGATGTAGTAACTTCAATAATCCTTGAGTTATTCAGTCTTCACCAGGCTTGATAGAGTGTTGAATGTTCAAAAGAAAAATCCAAGTACCTATTAAATCATCAAATGCCATTGCGTGTTTATGAAATCAGATGAAAGCCAATTTCTGCATTAGAGCAAATCTACTTTCCTGTACTTGGTCGAGGTTGTAAGGAGAGCTTACTCTGCTTCGCTAAGAAGGTTAAGCTGTCATCTAGTTAAATACGGACTTAAAATAATGCTGCCAAAGCAGCTGCCTCCTGTGATTGATGATGATGATGATGGATGATGATAGTTTAGAAATCAGTTTTGCAGGGGAAATTGCTATTTTTCTACTTTGGCTGATGTTGTAGTCTGGCTTGGGGATTTCTTGTCATATCAGGTATCTTTTTTGATTAAAAAGGAAATTGCTAAGGACTGTATTCTCTATGATAAAATGGCTCTAAAACTGAGCTATGGGGCAAATGATTATAAGTTGTTCTAATCATATTACTTGAGTGGCAGAAGTTATTCTGGGCTTCACAGTGTCATCTCATGGTGAATTGTGTTTGGGGAACAAACAGTGACCCATGTCTAGGCAGAGAAGTGGTAGGAAGTGTGGTATTTAGAAGATAAAATAATAGTGCCTCACTACGGTCTTCGAAGAATGTTCACATATATTGATATTCAGTGTCCTCTTTAAGCCCCTCAAGGCTTATTTATTCATTGGTTCCCTCATTTGGGATGCTCTTACCCCAGATATCTGCTTGGCTGGGTCCCTTACTGTCTTGGATCTCCACTCAGATGCTGTCTCCTCAGAACGGTCTTGATCATCATCTCTTGAAGAGTCTCTGTATGTAGCTCCTCTGTTTTTTCTCATTTCCACATGGTACTTTTCACTCCCTGATGTGTTATGTATTTATTTCCTATTATCTCTTTCCCCATCTAGGATGAACTACATGAGAGCAGAGACTGGTTTGTTCAGTGCTATAAACTGAGAATCTATAAAAGTTCCTGTCC
>NC_138369.1:37899423-37906867 GCF_054177405.1 Leptonychotes weddellii
GCCTGGGTGGCTCAGTTGGTTAAGCGACTGCCTTCGGCTCAGGTCATGATCCCAGGGTCCTGGGATCGAGTCCCACATCGGGCTCCCGGCTCAGCGGGAAGCCTGCTTCTCCCTCTCCCACTCCCCCTGCTTGTGTTCCTGCTCTCGCTGTCTCTGTCTCTGTCAAATAAATAAATAAAATCTTTAAAAAAAAAAAAAGTTCCTGTCCCATAATAGGTGTAAAATTAGTAATTATTGAATTATTAGCTGAATGAATTAATCTTTATTTTATACATAGAAGGCTAAGTAAGGTGTTCAAAGTATTTTTAAAAGCTTATTAATGTTTGGCTCCGGAGCCAAAATCAAGCTTTTTGGCTTATTAACTCAAATTGCTTTTGTTTGTGTATACACAAATAATACAAACAAAAAAGCAGCCCCAGGAAGGAAACAGAACATTCAGGGCTTGCTCTCAGGTGGACCATTTTATATCTCATCACATACTGGAGAAAAGGAATCAATTCGGTTTATACAAAATCACTGGTTAACCACTATTCCATACCATTCCATTGTGTAAGCCTGAGCACACACTGGTCTAAAAAAAAAAGCTATTTTCAGAAAGGAGAAGAAAAAAACATAACCCCCCCACCCCAATATTTTTTAAAGGCCAATAACATTTGTACCCACTGGGTAAACATGATCATTCAAAGCTTTACAAGCTTTATATGGGCTGCTTCCTTAACAAATGTGTTTTTTGTCTCGGTCATTCATCGTATCTGGAAGCTTGGATGATGAGCTCGAGCATTCTCTTAGGTTAACACTGAAAATAGCCCCTTGGTGGATTTGTAAAAGGGAAAAGCCTGTTAAAGTGGCAGACATAGTTTCCTGACAACATAAAGTAGCATATTGTAGCCTGTTGGTGTTGCCTTGGTGTGGTGAAATTCAGCTGAATTCGAGCAGGAGGATTTGTTGTAATGGAGAAATCAGGTTATAAATGTAAAGAGCAAATATGCACATGTTGAAGGTATTCCCTTGGACCCTCCATATACATAGGGAGTTTTCTAATGAGACTGAAGCTACTAGCTAGGTGCTGAAAGTGACATCATCTGCTGTGTTGAATAAACTACCTTAGAAAATTTTAGAGTGCCTTAAATAGCCAAGATATACATTGCTGATGTCACTATCACTACTTAGGGGGATTGATGAACTGTTTAGCCAGGGGGAGAAGGAATCCTGTGCAAAATAAAAGTCGAATCACTGGAGGCAAGCATGAGGTATCACATCCATAGAGCACTTCACATAAGGGGTTTGGTACAGTCATCTCAGGTATGATGGTAAGACCTCTGAAATGAGATTAAGGCACCAATTATATGTCATTGCGTGACTACAAATGTTTTGTTTCCCAGCTAAGTGAGTGCTTATGAAAAGCAGCAGATAGGTGAAAATAGGCTTATGTATCTTTTGTTGTAGAACTGGTAGGGCTTAGGCAAAAGGACCTGGCTCATTCATAGGGGCAAGTTCAGACCTTATTCAAGTTAATAAGAACCCTGAGTGAGAAAAGCAGTTGAAACTGCATAGATTTGGCAAAGAATTGAATGGAGGCAGAAGGAGAGCAATGGGAAGAACATGCAAATGAGACCCAATGAGTTGGAAAGAAAGAAATGGAAATTTGAGACCCTGAAAATCAGAGGGGGAAAAGTTTGTCTCACCACACTGTGGTTTTTGTTTCCACTGACAGTACTGTGGTACTGTGGTACCTCTTGCCATGGACACTTTCTTTAGAAGAACCCAGTAACATACTTATACCTTAACCCCACTTTTAGATACTTTATTTTTTTGTTTTTAAAGATTTTATTTATTTATTTGAGAGAGAGAGAATGAGAGACAGAGAGCATGAGAGGGAGGAGGGTCAGAGGGAGAATCAGACTCTCTACCGAGCAGGGAGCCCGATGTGGGACTCGATCCAGGGACTCCAGGATCATGACCTGAGCGGAAGGCAGTCGCTTAACCAACTGAGCCACCCAGGCGCTCTTAGATACTTTATTCTTTTCAAGATCCCTGCAGAGGGATTTTGAGTAATTTTCAATTCCTGCTTTAGCTGGGCTCTGTGCCAGAAATGGATTTTAAAATAAGTCATCTCTTAGTGTCTCCTAATCCCTTTCCAGAGATTTGCTTATTGCCCCAAAATGTTGTTTTCAACATAGGTTTTGCGTTTCATAGAGAGAAGGTGGCTCACTTGAGAAAATAAGATATAACTGGCTCTTGTAATTGAACTTTTTTATATAAAACTATATTCATTTCTATGTGGTCAATTAAAAAATGAAAGTATTCAATTTCATGAGAGAATCTTAGGTTTGAAGGGGCTTTAGACCAGGGATGAGAAGGGAGAGCCAGTGTTTCCCTTTAAAGGGCATAGCTGATTCATAGCAAAATGGGATTCACACCCAGGCTTTAGGATCAGTGTACTTTCTTGCAGGGAGAGTAGAATGGAATGTTTCAGAACATAGACTCTGCAGTTAAGATCATATTAAAATTTCACCATAGCTGTGTGACCTTACGCAAGTTATTTACCCTGTAAATCTTACTTCATCATCTATAAAATGGGGTTATTAACAGCTTTAACTTATGAATTTGAGGATTAAATGGAACAATAAATATAAAACTTAGCACAATACCTAGCAAAACCTTAGAAAATATTCAATACATCCTAGTATACCTATATTGCATTTTTGTTGCTGTGTAACAAATTACCAGATGTGTAGAAATGTAAAATAACCCACATTTATTATCTTACAAATTCCATGGACCAGGAGTCTGCATGTTTTAGTTGTGTTATTTACTCAGGGTTTCATAATGCTAAGCTTGAAGTGTCAGTGGGCTGTGTTCTCATCTGGAGGCTCTATTAGGGAAGTACCTGTTTCCAAACTTCCTCAGATTATTGGCAGTATTCATTTCCTTGCAGTTGTGGGAATGAGGTCTTAGACGCTTGCCTTGCTTGCTGTCAGCCAGACTCTGCCCTCAGGTCCTTGCCATGTGGCACCCACCATAAGTACCTTACAACACAGCAGCTTACTTGTTCAGTCAGCAGGGTAATTTATGTAACTTCAGACCTCTCCCTTTATGAAGAGAGAGAATTTCTTTTAAGATCTGATCTGATTAGGTCAAGACCATCCAAGAGAATCTATTTTTTGAGTAACTCAAAACTGACAGATTTGAGGCCTAAATCTAATCACTTGATTCCTGTACAATAGTCCAACTATGGGTTTGAAATCCATTCTATTCACTGCCATACCCTCATTAACAGGGAGGGTAGTAGATGGTGTGTGTATACCAAGGGGTGGGGATATTGGGGCCTTCTCAGAATGCTGCCTTCTTCAGAGAAGTATCATTGTTAATTGGCATTAATTCTTGCTCTTACCATTATCATATACTTATTATTTTTATATACTTTATTATTATATATTTCTTTGAATTTATGGTGGTTGAGAGCTCTAAAGTGAAAGGTGATTGTGTGATAACAGTGGATAATAAAGGAAACTATTTGGGAACTTTTGCTTGTGAAGGAATTTGCATTGTATCTCTCTATTTGCATGTTCATTTGTTTTGTACTGCATAATGATATTTAAAACATACTAAATGTTATCCCCCTAAGAATATATCTATTATAGTATAATTCTTAAATCTTAGCAAGTTGTGAGTGAAGACAGACAGAAGTAGACCGTGATCATGGAAACACAGAAGATAATATTGAATGTTCAGTATAATGCCTAGTGATTTAGATTAGAAACTTTCACTGATTTTGCTTTAGTTCTAGTTAATTGAGGAAGAGAAGAGATTACTTCAAAAGAATAATTAGTAAGGGCACTTGAATATTTTACACATAAATCTGAGGAAGAGAAGTTCTGCTTATAATGCTAATGTGTTGTCCCCTATTTTACAGTATCATTATATGAATATTTTCAGAATTCCTAATAGGAATGTCTTACTTCTTACAATAGAAAAGAAGCTAATGAAAAACCAATCCTCCTGACTGGTTATTAAAATGTATTCTCTGTCCTATAAGCTGTCATTAATTTCCTGGTACACCTTGAATATGCCACAAGCAATTTGTAACGGCATCAATTAACATTTGGGAAGTTGAGCATGGCCATCTAGGATATTAAATATTTGCTCCAGGAATGCTAATAAAATCCATTGACCTTATATTCTCAAAGTATTTGTTAACAATAACAGCAAAGTTAAGGGGTACCAGATAAATGAAAGAATATCTATTTAGATCCATTTTCTTCAAATATTCTGATTTTTGTGTTTCCATTTGATTCTGAACACTCACTTTTTTTAGAGGTTAAAGTTGGGAAATAAGGCTTTAAGTGCTATATCACTAATGGTACCTTAGAAATAAGTTTTTGTATCATCAAAGTCATTGAGGAGACTTTGGTAATAAAATGAAAAGAAAGAATGAATTTACCCTCCTTCCACTTCTTCATAGGGGCATTGCCATTTTTGTATTTGGGATTCATGGACGGCAAGGAAATGAAATAGTGCTTCAGCCCTACTTATAAAATATTACATTGTCTCTTCAATTAGGGTGACATGCTGGCAAAAAAGGTATGGTCCTGTTTTTAAAAGTTAGTAATTTTTCTTGATTCAGAATATATTATATAGACATGTTCCATATTTTTCTGTATATTATACACCATGGAAAGTTTTTCAACTTTATTGAAAAATAAAGTTGGTATAGTTTTATTGAAGCTATGCCATGGAGTATAAATATTAAAAAGAAAAATGTTGTTTTCCCATTTGGGCCAGTTGTCTAATTGATACATTCTTTTTTATCCAATGTACTGTATATAATAGAAACACCTGTTTGGAAAGTGAGTACATCAAACTCAATTTCATTGATTTAAATTTATTTACATTATTTTGGCTTAACCCAATTCTGATCAGCACTATATGTATGGCTGTGTAACCTGTGATGATTTCTGTTCATATTCTACATTAATGTATATAATAGGAATTGGAATATTGTTTGCATATAATAGGTGCTATTATATTACATATTAATGAGTGAACAGATTATAGTTATTAAAGCCACCAGTCTCTAATGAACTGATTGGATTTAGTTTTTCCTCCAACCTAATTGAACGGTAGAAAAAATTCTTGGTAAAGTTCTTGCTTATAACTTAATGTGTAAGTCCTATTGGAAACAAAATGGACTTCATTTCCAAATTCTTTAGCAAAACACTTAATTTTTTAAGTCACCTTTATTACATTTTTGTGTATTCTTTTGGGATCTTGTTATTGCTTCAATAATTCATGACATTTTGATTTTTTTTAAGCATGTTTCCAAAATTTTCCAGAATTTATGTATTATTTTCTTGAATTCCCATTGATTATGTTCCATATATGTAAACAGGAAAAAGGAAAAAAAAGATTGGAACACATTCATTAGAAGTGAAATGATATTGCTTGTAATAATTTTCAAATCATAGGTCATCACTTCAGTTATACCCCTTATCTCTTAGAATAAAATATGTCCATTTTTTCAGGGTTAAATTGTAGCTTTTAATATAGCTGATGATTTAAAAGCCCATCCCCTAGGAAACTTAACTCAAATGCTTAAGTAAGGTGATTTAAATGTTGAATTATTTTTAAGTACATACTGGCTTGATAATAGTGTTTGGTATTCCACTTGGTTTGTCATCCAAAGTGCTATAGAATATTCTTTTTTTAAAAAAAGATTTTATGAGACTGACGCAATAATAGGAAGGGAAAAATGAAGGAGGGGGAAATCGGAGGGAGAGATGAACCATGAGAGACTATGGACTCTGAGAAACAAACTGAGGGTTCTAGAGGGGAGGGGGGTGGGGGAATGGGTTAGCCTGATGATGGGTATTAAAGAGGGCACATATTGAATGGAGCATTGGGTGTTATATGCAAACAATGAATCATGGAACACTACATCAAAAACTGATGATGTAATGTATGGGGATTAACATAACATAATAAAATAAAAAAAAGAAATAATAAAAAAATAAAAAAAGATTTTATATATTTATTTGACAGGAGAGAGAGAGACAGCGAGAGAGGGAACACAAGCAGGGGGAGTGGGTGAGGGAGAAGCAGGCTCCCCACTGAGCAGGGATCCCGATGCGGGGCTCAATCCCAGGACCCTGGGATCATGACCTGAGCTGAAGGCATAGGCTTAACGACTGAGCCACCCAGGTGCCCCTAGAATATTTAGTTCTTTCTGAAGTCAGTACCACTGTGGACTAAAGACTTCAAAAACTGATTGTCTTGAAAACTGCTTATTCTTTGATTGCCAGGGTGTTTTATCTACATTAAATCTTTTAACTTTTTTATGCCAATTAAGCTTATTTTAAATTTATTTCTTGTCCTTTATTTATTTTTAGATTTTATTTACTTGAGAGAGAGAGAGAAAAAGAGAGAGCATAGGGAGGGGCAAAGGGAGAGGGAGGATCTCAAGCAGATCCTGCTGAGAGCAGAGCCTGACGAGGGGCTTGATCTTACCACCCTGAGATCATGACTTGAGCTGAAATCAACAGTTGGATGCTCAACCAGTTGAGCTACTCAGGCAACCTATTTCTTGTTCTTTAGAGACTATTATATTCACAAAAGAGTAGTAGACAAAAGATGCAAAGCACAAAGGAAAAAAAGAAAACTACTAAATTTAGTATTTGCATGTTTACTTTTAGCAATTTAAATGGCCACTCCTAAAGTCTAGTCTTACTAGTTTGGCTTTCTTTTAATTGAAGTTGATCAAAGGAAATAGATAATCCTAAATCTCCAGTGTACTTTGTACTGTATCATTGTTCTAAGCATATTGAAGAGTTTGGTCTTTGGTCAGTGTTGCTAAAGTGTTTAAACTACTTCCATTCCTGCTGCCTTTTTTTCTGCCCATTGGAATGAACAGTAACTTTATTTCAGAAGTAGCCTTATTTATTTAAAATTTTTTATATAGGTTGATGCTGTATTATTAGGAATGAGATAAAAAATTAAAAAGGGATAATATATTCTAGTAAAGAAAAAGCAGAACAAATATTCTGCTATGTGATTTATATCATAATTCTAGAGTTTCTTTTATCTATCCTTTTTGATAAATTCATTGCCAAAGAGTTCTGTTCACTAATTTTTCTTTAAATTATTTTATTGAAACAATACAACTTCCTACTACTAATCTTCTCTTTAATGGAATTAGTTTGATTATAATGTGCCAGGATTTCTTATTAATTTAAGATTTTTTTTAAGATTTTTTTTTTTTAATTTGAGAGAGAGAGAGAGAGAGAGCACAAGAGGGGGTAGGGTCAGAGGGAGAAGCAGACTCCCTGCTGAGCAGGGAGCCCGATGCAGGACTTGATCCCGGAACTCCGGGATCATGACCTGAGCCGAAGGCAGTCGCTTAACCAACTGAGCCACCCAGGCGCCCTTAATTTAACATTTTCAATTA
>NC_138369.1:37906967-37915340 GCF_054177405.1 Leptonychotes weddellii
ATGCGGGACTCGATCCAGGGACTCCAGGATCATGACCTGAGCCGAAGGCAGTCGCTTAACCAACTGAGCCACCCAGGCGCCCAGGATGAAATATTTCTTAAGAAAACAATTGAAAAATGCTTTCCTCTACTTTTAATCATCTACTCCTGGTAGACACACTTTATTTGCCCAGGTTTGTGAATCCATCATCCATGCTATGAAATTTGAACTTCCTGGATCACAAATCCTGTATTTAATAATTCCATTCACATAGCCTGTTTTTCAGATCATTTCTGGAAACTGATCTTTATCTTCACAGATACCTTGAACTACCATCTCATGTCTGAGTTCCTGACCTTTTAAAATTCTTATTTTTGATTATTTATATTATTCATATATTCATTTGCTCATTTTCCCCACTGAAATGTGAGATTTATGAGAGCAGAGACCTCATTATTCTCATCTACCACTATTTCCTAGTCCTTAAAGCATAGCTTGGTATAAGAGGGATTCTCAAAAAAAAGAATTAAAATATATATCTCAATAAATACACACACACACACACATACACACATAAAATATTATTAACATATCATGCACAATCATTAATATCACAGGAGGTATTTGTACTCTGACACTGTTCCTTCATTTATTATTTCATTTAGTGCTTACAACCTCATAAGGCACAAGTAATATTGTACAAATAAGGACATGGTAACTTAGATAAATAATTCACCCAAAGCTATATTGTACTAGTAAGCTGATATTCTACTGATTAGTCTAAGTTTCAGACTTTTCTTTCATTTCAGACCCCCCGTTTTTAACTACTCTTCTAGTACATATCCCCTTTCTCCCCAACAACTTTATGGGATTTGGCCATATGTTTGCTTTTGGACCTCAGCCTTGTTTCCCACCCCCCCCATCTATTTATTTATTTATTTTTTGATGTAGTGTTCCATGATTCATTGTTTACGTATAACACCCAGTGCGCCATGCAGTACGTGCCCTCCTTATACCCATCGCCAGGCTAACCCATCCGCCCACCCTCCCACCCCTCTAGAACCCTCAGTTTGTTTCTCAGAGTCCATAGTCTCTCATGGTTCGTCTCCCCCTCCGATTTCCACCCCCTCAGGCTTGTTTATTTAGCCAATCTGTGAACACAAATTCGGAGTTTACTAACCAAATGATAACCGAGAAGGGAGAGGTCAGTGAACATTGTCTCTAAAGTTAATGATAACATACAATGTTTGGACAGGGCCTTATTTTTTTTTTTTTTAAGATTTTATTTATTTATTTGACAGAGAGAGCATGAGCAGGGGAAGTGGTAGAGGGAGAGGGAGAAGCAGGTTCCCAGCTGAGCAGGGAGAAGATGTGGGGCCTCGATCCCAGGACCCTGGGATCATGATCTGAGCCGAAGGTAGACGCTTAACCGACTGAGCCACCCAGGCACCCCAGTGCCTTATCTTCTATAAAAAGATTTTCATATAAGTTCTTACTTACTTGGAATTGTGTTACCAGTTGGAGAAACTAGTTTCACAGTTAAAAATATTCAGCACTGTGTCCAAAGTCTGTAGCTGGTGCATGAGTGGCAGACTGAGATTAAAATCTTATCTTTGTTTTCTTTCCCCTCTATTGCAGTGTAATGCCTGTGGATAGTTCTCTTTTGTATAATTTACAGAGCATTTGGGCCTTGGTTTCTTGTCCAAAAATGGAGATAGCCCTTCTTTTACTTTCTATTACATAATATAGCTATAGGATTAAATCAAGGTTTCTCAACGTCAGCATATTGACATTTTGGACTAGGAAAGTCTTCGCTGTAGAAGGCTGTGTTTTGTAGGGATAGTAGGAACCCTGGCCTCTACCAGTACCATTTTCCTAATTATGACAACCAAAAACGTCTTTAGACTTTGCCTAAATTTTTTGCCTCCGAGAAGAAGGCAAATTTAAACCTCTACATTAAATTAAGATAATGAATGTTAAAATGTTTTATAAACTTCAAAACACTCTTCAAATTCAACATCTTATTAGGTTGAGCTTTAAGAACAACACAAATGCACTGCAATAAATTAGGCAAGCAGGCAGAAGAGAAAACAGTGCATAGACATTAAGGACAAGAGTTGGCCACCTACTGTTACTGCCTTGTGAAAGCTCACTCACTTGGATTTCTATAAATTCCTTGCTTTTGCATTATTCTAAGCAAATATTTAATGTTGTCTGTTAATAGGACTTCCCATTATAGATTTAAGTTTTCATTTCTTTATGAAATATTCTGCAGCATAGTCACTACCATATGATGAATAATTAAAACTAAATTGCACTTGTCAAAATAAATGAACATAGCACATTTGGAGATAGAAAAATCCCTAATTTCTTTCTCACATAGTTTATTGCATATTATTCTTATTTGTGATATTTGGTGCTATATAGTGACTCAAAGTTATTCAGAATTAGAGCATTTATGCAATATTGGTTTTAGTTGAATTGAGATTGTAGAAGATGCCAATTAAATTTAAAGGCCTACATATTGGTTTGTCTACTACTTGCAGAGTAAAAATAAAAAAATCCTCTAGGCAGCCTCATCTTAATGACATGACCATGTTATGCTCATGCTGTTAATATCATGTCTGCTGATATTCATAAATGAGATTTTATTAAAATGACACATTTATATGATAGGCTTTGGTGATGGGGCTTTGAGAAAGCTGTCCAGGAGATGAATGTGAGCATCTTCTCTGTCAAGAATTTTCTACTGTTTTATTTTAATGCAACTTGCTACATTTACCATCTGGGATAGAAGCTTGAGCATCAACACCAACTATTCCAGACTGCAGACATTAGAAAATTATATGGAATAGAGCAAATCAGGTAAGACAGGCTTGCCTCATTGCTCTTCCCTTTTGGTGGCATATTGCTCAGATGTAGAAGTTAGTTGTTTAATTTTCAGACAGAACTGTGTACCTTGAGAACGGCTGGACATCTTCCATTTGTACTACTTTTTATTATTGTCAGAACTGATCAAACAAATCTGCCTGAGTATCTGTGTGTGGGATGCATGTTGAAAGTGATTTTATTTTTGCCCAATAAGTCCCAAACATGCTGTCGTCTTCATTTTATTTTCCCTCTCCCATCTTAGAGTGCCTTTTGCAACTTGCCTCACAAATCACATTGTCTCTACTTATTACCCAGGCCTTTCTCCAGCTGGTAAAATGCATTTTTTTTTCCCTCAGCAAGAGTCAGTTTTCCTCTTTTCTTATTCCCTGTATGTTTTCCTTCACTTTTAATGTGAAAATTGCAAATACATTTCTAACCCCTTCTGTGCGACTCTTTCCATTTATTGAAAACTTATGCTACATGAAGTAATGTAGAAGAGATACCCAAAATGCTTCATCCATTTTCTGCTCTGTATCACCAACTGGACCAATTTTTCCGGATAATTTTCCCTTTCTTTCCAATTTCATCTGCATCATATAATTCAGGAAATTAAAAGCATTTTGTTTTTCCAGATTCATTCTGTGCTGCAGACTTCTCTGAGTTACAAAAAAGTGCCAAGAACCTACTTAAACCTTTTTGCAGTTTTATGTAAGAGGATAAAAATCCTCATGCTGGAGTGAGAAAAGCAATCTGTTTAGGTACTGAATGCAAAGAAGAGTAGGTTTTATAAGCTTAGACTTGTCTTATAACCTCTCTGTGCCATATTCTTTTGTATATAATAATTTATCATCAGCCTTTTCCTGCCTAGATGATTTTTGAGGTTCCCATATGTGAATATACAAGGTTGTGAAATATTTTTGAAGTTCCATGTTATTTTACTTTGCCAGTCTACTTTTATTTTTCCAGAAATTTTCCTAATAACTATCCCATCAGACACTTTAGAACTTAAAGTCTTTTTCATATTAAGTTAGGTAGAGTTAGACTTGGATATAAGAAAAAATCCATAACAGCAGAGACTTAAATGAGCTAAAAGTTGGTTTTTCTCTTTCAAGTAAAGTCAAGGTGGTTAATCCAACACTGTTTTGGTGTCACAGGATGTTAGGGATCTACGCTTTGTTATACATTGTCCTTGTCTTTGTGCCTGCAGGTGGAATGTTGGTGTCATAGGCACATTCTAAGAAGCAGAATGGAGAAAAGAAACAAATTATGTTCTCCTAATGAAAGTAGTTTCCATACAACTGCTCTGATTAATCCCATGGACCAGAACTTAGATTGCTTCATGTGGCTGCAAAGAAGACTGGAAGATAGAGTCACTCTTCTGGCCACGTGCCCAGCTAAACTTTCTGTCTTAGGGAAGAAAAGACTAACAACATTTTCCTCATAACATTCATTTTAATTTAAAAATATTTCTGAGGAGACTGTAAACTACATGTGGGCAGGGACTAGTATAATAAAATAATTTGGTATTACACAGTCTTAGTGGCAACAAATATTCACCAACAAATCAACAAATATTCATTGAAAATGTGCATGGAGAGAGTAATTTTCTTAAATGTGAACTATGACTAAAAATGAGGCTGATTTTTGTTTTAATTTAAAGCAATTGTACCCAGCCTTTCCTTTTTCATTCATTAATCACTGAACATCTTATGTGCTAAGTACTGTAGTCAGATTAGTATAGTTTTTCTTACACTGACAAAAACCATTTATCAAGACACGTTTTGGATTCCTCTCTGGAAAGGACTTTCAGACTAATGTTTCAGGACACATAAGGGAAACAGTCTCTTCATTACTAATTTTACTCTTTAAATCTGCTTTTTTCGTATTTTGCTCAGACAGTTTTCTGACTCTCCTTAAAAAAATCCCATCTACCCCCATAGGATTGAAATTTGGTCTCCTTGGAAGATTTTTTAAAAAAGACTGTGAGCTGTGATTGAGGCTCTCATACTTCTGAGACAAGGCACCTTAATGTCCTGGGATCAAATTAATTAAATGTTTCATTTAGTGAGCACTGTTGAAGAATTTATAATACCTTCTATGCAAACTGATTCATTGGTAAAGAACAGCATTGCTATTTTGAGTGTTCTAGAAATGTCACAATATTGGAGGCTTCTCAGAAGGATTGCTGAAGAGTTTGCACAAGGGAAAGGTCTTTGGTAGTAAGAACAGCTTCCATCACGTCAAGTGGTTTACTTGGCTTGAGGTTTTTAGATATCAAACGGGTATGGGCCCTCTGGAACTGAAACCAAAGATGAAATTGCCAAAGTTAATTTTGTGTCTCTTCAAATACAAGCATGCGGTGGTGTGATCCACTTTATTATTACTGAATTTTGAGGGGAACCCAATTAAGAATTAAATGCATTTGTTGGCATGGATCTGTCTTGTCTCATAGAAACAAAGATGGTACCGGGGGAATTTCCCTTTCAGGGATGTAAAGAGCTTCTGATGAGTGAACTTTGCCTGTGTCTAAAAGATAGCATTCACCTTCTTTCCTGCTTCCTATGCCAGACATGACTGGGGTGAGGGGTGGAAATTTAGTGTGACAGACACTGAAAGAACCATTTCCTGAGGTGATACTGTCTTTCACTTAAGAAATGAGTAGGTTTTCTTTGAATTGACCTGTGTGTGTTTGTAAAAGAAGCATAAATATCTCCTCTTCTCATAGGAAGAGGACTATTTCAAAGGGCCATTTTCTTTCCTGACAAAGAAATTCGTACTGGAGACAAATCAGCAATTTCACAGCTGGTTTGAAAAATCCTAAAATGGTGTATACAAATCAAAGCAGGAGAGATTCATTTGGAATGAAAGGAATATTTGAATTGCATCCCAATTTCTAATAAGATATTGTTTCATGGTTCTACAGTATTATAAACCTGTACTGTGTATTCTACATGACAATTCTGTCTTATCTATGACTCAGGAATTTTTTGATAATATGTCAGTTTGAAAGCATAGAATTGTAGGATTAGATGGAGCTGTATCATCTAATCCATGTCTGTTCCATACTTTACCCACTTGTAATTGACCATGCTGACCCTCCTCTAAAACATTTCTCAACATGTATGTGAAAAGACCCATTGTTTCTTAAGGTAATCAGTTATATTGTTGGAAAGTAATGGATTTTCTTATATAGCATTGAGAATAATACCACTTTGCTTTAATTCTGCCACCTGGAGTTGTATGAGAACAAGGCTGTCCATTTTACAGATAGTAGCCCTTAGGTATATCTATATTGTAATCAAGTCCTCTGGAACCTGTTGACTCTTGGGTGAGGGTTATACCAATGAAGGTGATGAGAAGTGGTCATATTTTGAGTATATAGCAGCAGTTGTTTGAAAGTATAGTGCACAGGAATTGAACATGGAATGGATGTGAGCTGTGAGAAAAAGAGTCAGTATTTTTGGCCTAAACACATTTTTACAATGTTCTCAATGTACTGTGTTTGCCATTACAGCACAATCAAAAGTGCATTCACATTGTTGTTCGATGCTACAGATCAGGGATTTTCTCTAAGTCTAAGAGAATGTTTGTCAGACCTCTCTTATGGAGAAACTGGGGGTTCCCTTTCTTGCCCTTCCTCATGCTTTCACTTGGGAGAGTAGTCTTACGTATTCATTATGGTTCAAGATTAGAGATACAATACTCCATTTTACGAAGTCCAGAAATATGCTTTTGAATATCCAGAATTTACATGAACGTGATTCCAGAGTACTTAAAATGAGACAGTCTTTGATAAATCATCAGGGGAAACATTTTTAGTCCAGAAGTATTACACCCCAGTTACTGCTGCTAAATTCTAAACTACCTTGAGAGCAGGAATTTGATTCCTCTACAGAGCACTTATTATTGTATGATAGGAACTTAGTACACACAGACTGAACTGTTGTTAAACTATAGTCAGCGTCCATAAGTGAACTTGTTTTATACATCAGATCCTAGTTAAATGTATATCTGTGTCTATATATCCATATGTATGTATCTTCTGGGAAGAAAATAAAGAACTAATCCTAAAAAATCTCAGTTCTTTGTATTTTGCAACTCTCTTTTCCGCTTTGTCAGCTATGTACCTGCAAATAACATATGCCTAACGTTAAAATGTGTAGGTTATATGAGACAGGAGTCGCTGTATATTTCACCCTTAAACTCTAATCTCTAGGGTGAGAAGCAGTTGCTTCTCTCCAGTTTATACATGCAGAGAGGAAATTAGGTGGCTAATTATCCTTTGATAAACAGGTTTCTCCACCTATCCACAAGGTAGTAGGAAAATATATTAGTACCAATGTAACAGATTAACTAAATAGGCCTCTGTCTATATGTGGACTTTAGTTGCCCTGCCTATAATAATGCCAGGTTGCCCTGGGAAATAAACCCAACCTGAATTCCAAATGTGGATGTGTCCCTCAAACTAGCAAAGTTTTCAAAGGTGTGCCCTTCAAACAAGAGCAGAAATAAACTGCACATTGAAAGAATTAGCACTCAGAGGCCTTTGTTTAATCAGTGGTTAGTATGGTGGTGATTGCACAAATTCACTACCTTAAATTTAATCAGGAATGTTTCTGGCATGTGGGTGGCAAGCCTACTGATTAATTCATTTATATTCTGGAAATAAGACATGTTCTCCTGGATGAATTTCCACAGTTTGGCGATTCCACAGTATGCATTTCAGCATCTCGCAATGGCTTCTTTGTTCACAGTCTCAGAGCCAAAGTCATGCTGGATGCTGTGTGCTGATTAACTCACCATACCAATAATGACAAACAGGAAATGGCACCTCTTTCGTTCACCTATGGGAAGAACACCAAAGGAACAGTTTAGTTGGCTGTAAGCACTTCAGGATTTTGATATCACCCATTTGAATTACCTTAAGAAACCAATTAGGAGGAGTAGGAGAGATCATAATACAATGATACTTTGGAAGAATTAAAACTTTTTCAGTGAGTTTCCGAAACTGGTTAAATATGTCTATGATGTAAGAGGTTATATTAAAGCTATAAGTTTTGGAGTAGAAAAGAAACTAGATGAACTACAGAGTCAACCCCCTTATTTCAAAAATAATGAGAACACAGAGAAGTGACAGTTTTTTAGATGGAAAGTTATAGTAGAGCTTTGAACTCAGGACTCCTAGTTTGCTTACTGATCTTCATAGCCAGTAGAAAGTGTGTGTGGGAGAGGGGAATTGTTCCTAGACATTTGGGGACAGAGGAGAAAGGAATGTGTGCTGTGTGTGGGTGTGTGTGTGTATGACATATATATATATATATATATATATATATATATATATATATATATATATATGAACAGTCATTTGGCTATCTGTGTAGGGTTGGGATAGGAGTACTTGTAATGCCCTCAGGGTCCCTCACTTTCCCCATTTTCAAAGGTATTTGACAAAAGGCTCTGGGCAGGATTGCTGGAAAGGTCTCTTTATGTGCACTGTATCTATACTCCAGACAGTGATAAGGA
>NC_138369.1:37915840-37951558 GCF_054177405.1 Leptonychotes weddellii
TCAGTTTGTTTCCTGTGATTAAGAATTCCTCATATCAGTGAGGTCATATGATACATGTCTTTCTCTGTTTGACTTATTTCGCTCAAGATAATACCCTCCAGTTCCATCCACGTCGTTGCAAATGGCAAGATCTCATTCCTTTTGATGGCTGCATAATATTCCATTGTATATATATACCACCTCTTCTTTATCCATTCCTCTGTCGATGGACATCTTGGCTCTTTCCACAGTTTGGCTATTGTGGACATTGCTGCTTTACAATTTTCTTAATAATAATATATATTGAATCATAAACAGAAACCTGGGCTTATACTATAACAGACCTGATTTATTTTCTTTAAGGATTTTATTTATTTATTAGAGAGAGAGAGAAATCATGAGGTGGGGAAGGGGTAGGAAGAGGGGCTAAGGGAGAGGGAGAAGCAAATTTCCTACTGAGCAGGGAGCCTGATGTGGGGCTCCATCCCAGGACCCTGAGATCATGACCTGAGCCGAAGCCAGATGCTTAACCAACTCAGCTACCCAAGGCACCCCAACAGACCTGCTTTAAATTGTGACTTTACCTTCTGTTATCCAGGTTAATCTCCCCCATGTAAAATAGAGATAACAATAACTTCCTTGGTGTACATTTTTTCATTCTAGCTATCCAAGATATATGAGTTATTTTTCTCCCTTTCTTCATTTAATGGAGGTTAGCATTGTTTTCCAGTTCTACTATAAACATTAGAAATAGGTATCCCCTGGAAACTTGTGTGAGAGAGGATAAAATCATTTTGGATCTTAGGAAGATAGATTTCCATTTCCATTCCTTCTCCAACCTTCAGAGGCCCATGCCATACTTTAAAAATCAAAGCGCCATCCTGGAAATTATTTGTTCTCCCATCTGTATTTGTTTCAGGATCTGTGTTTGCTTAATTTTCTTCTCATAAAACTTGGAGAGATACTATTTTATTTAAATTAAAAACAATTTTTTTCAGAGTTTGTCTACTTCTCTCTCTCATCAATAAATGCTACCAATCAGTGATTGTATCACCTTATTTCTCCTCTATTAAAGGTCTCCCAGTGATAATCTCAGCACATTAGAAGATCAATTATATGGGCCTTGGAAGATAAAGTTGAAAAGATAACTAGAGGGAGAGAGAAAAAATGGGGGAAGGAGAGGGAATCCAGACCTGAGAAGAAAGAATTCTATCCTTTAAGTTTACTGTCAAGCATCCTAGTGAAAATATTAAATATTAGCAGTATCAACCCATGTCCCTGTGGTATGGCTCCTTAATTCCTTTGATTAGAACCCAATGTTAGGAATTCAGGAATGGGGATTATATCTTATTAGAGTCTTGGTGATTAATTTTGAAAATGTCACAGGGCATGGGGTGAGAGGTCAGTGGGTTTGGACAGTGTAGATGAATTAGTGCAAATCCAAACCCCTATTTTGAAAAACAACTCAAAATGCATGTATTTCTTAAGTGTTCCATGGAGGGATTAACATTTTCTCCTTAGGGGAACTAAGCTGAGAATTTGAGAGTTACCTAAAAATTTTGCATCTGCATCATTTATGTTGCTTCTTAATTGGAGTCACTAAATGTTTAGTGTTGTTAAGTGGTTAATTATGAATATATCTACTGATTACATTCATGTCAACTGAGCTGTGCAGTTGTAACACTGGAGTATTTTCTTCACATGGAATTTGAATAAACTAGTGTTTAAGTCATATTTCAAGAATTATGTGGAGAAAGCCCAATATCACATGGAGAGAATGCCATTTTGGGGTTGTCTTCCAATTTCTTTTGTCTTCAGTATTGACTAAAACTTAGCCACATGAAAATTTCCCACAATAATGTCCTAAACATTCCTTTCTCTATTTTTTCTCTTCTCTCAGGGATCACTACTTCTTTTGAGCTATTTTAGCAATTAAGAGTTACTTATATGCAATGAATTGCACATATATTTTATGTTCTTCTGATCAAAAATATTAAAATTTGATTTGAAAGATTTGGAAAATCAGGGGAGTATAAAATCAGCAATATTCCTAACAGCTGAAATTAATAGTTGTAAAAATTCTGTGAATATCTATATGCAAACTATGCTTATATTTTCAACTTATAAGAGTAAATAAGTTGAGTTCATACCATATGTTTGTGTAACCTTTTGACATCTGAATTTTTGTTTTGAATTTCTCTTTGCCTGATTATCTTTTAAATTTTTTTAAATAATGGGCCAATTGAATGATAAGTATTTAAAAAATAGGACTTCTCTATTTCTTTGTGATCTCCATGTATTGGTACATGGCAAATGAAAGTTCTCAATAAATACCTTTGTGTGAAGCAAATTCAGTTGCCTTCTAAAGTCATTTGTTCTATTAAAGTCTTATTGGTCCTTAATTATGGTGATAGATTAATACAATTGCCTTTAAAGAATCCATGTGCCTCAGTTAGCCCAGGGTGGAAATCTACCACTTAAAAAATATTATTATACAAATAAATATGCAACAGAAATGAAAAGGTTTTGTTGGTTTGGTAAAAACAAATCAAAAAAGCAAGAGAAGAGGAAGGAGCTTTGTGTTTTAGAACTCACTGGTTCATCACAGGAATTTTAAGGGCTATGAAGGTGCATAAAATCATGGTACTCTAAGTCACTTGAGAATATACATCCTTTAATTTTTTTTCTTTACCTGTTAGAGAAATGCAGTGTAAACACTCTTGGCAGATATCAGCCAAGGTTAATAATAAGCAGAGTGCCTGTTGGTTTTTTTGTTTGTTTGTTTTTTAATATGAAGAGAGTAGAGTGACTTCTAAAGTTAAAGCACATGTAAGCTGTTGTTTGGTTCAAAAAACTTTCTTTGGAGTTAAAAGCTCCCACTCAACAGTTTATAGAAAAATACAGAAAGGAATGTGGATTCTTTCTGCCATAAAATATTTTTATTTCTTGTTTTACTCTTTTTTTTTTTTTTCTGGACTCCCCCTTTTGCCAGTGTTCACAGTTGGGTATTACAGCATACCATTCAGAGACTTTGTATTGAATATTCCCATGTTAAAATGCATATGTGTATAATTATTCATCTTGCCCTGCAGTATCCACTGTTGGCAGAATTCTCATTCAAGCTAGCATTATATACTTTTACTTTTCTCCTCCTCCTGGTTTGTCTTTTTCTCACTTGGGGATTATTGATTATTCTCCATTGTAGGTGGGATGCACCTACATGGCTCATTTGTGCTTGCTTCCTTCTTGTTTGGAGACTCAGCAAGTTCAGCACAATGCTATTTATTGAATTTATCTGTCAATTTCTCCTTCCTTGCATGGCTGACTAATTCAATGGAATCAGCACAATAATAGAATGCACAGGATAATGACAAATCTTTTTGAACAGAAAGTTAAAAAGAGACTAGGTTTGAAGACCAATCACTTGAGAAGGTGGCAACTTCTAAAGTGTGTACAGGACATTCTAGATGCGTATGGCAGGACACTATGATTATCTGATAGCTACCTCCCAACTTTCCATTAAATGTCTAAGAAGATACACGGAAGGACATAAATTGGCAGCAAGATTATAAAATAAAAATGGGAAGAGCCTATATCTAAAGCAGAAATTACCCTTTAAATATGAATAAACCAAAAAAAAAAAAGATAACCTTTAAAGAATATAAAGAAATAAAAATCAAAATGGTCTTACTTTGTCATATCATTAAATAGTAAAAATCAGTAGAGCACCTTTCATTAATGGCTTAATCTTGAGATTGGCTTAGGAAATGCGTTCATACTCTACACATCCTAGTGAACACTGGCATAGTAGCTGACCACTGATAAAGTAGGAAAATAAACCGACCAATAATAAATCAGTCTTGTTATGCATTGAAAAAAATTACTAGAAAAATAGGCAACCCTTCCTGAACGAGGTACTAACTAATATCAGAGCTAAAATTCCCCTGACTTCTGTCCCCACCAAGGTCAGCTCCAGTCTGTCTACATCAACACAGAAACTACATATCTTAGGAGGCAACATGTTTGAGATAAACGCTACAGAGAGAGGGATGCATGCTTAGTTGTAAAAAGGGAAGTACTGTGCATACTGTATGCACATGGGCATTTCTATACCTTCAAAGAAGAACTTTACACGGCATAAAAGAAAGGGTGTTAAATAGGATGGTTTTGAATTCCAAGATTATCTGGTACTATTTAACTGAAAAAAAATTTCCTACCTTCTTTGTGCCTTAATTTCCTGATTTGTAAAGTGGGGGTAAAACACTTCATAATATTATTGTGAGAATTACATAAGTAAGAACTAAGTCTGGTGTTTGGTACATATAGTAAGCACTGGATAGATGGTTGCCACTGCTATTGTTTGTCCTTGGTTTAGGCTTGCAAGGAAATTAATCCCTGCTAGCGGTGAAGATTAAGCTAATAAACCAAGCCCATCAAGTTAAAATTCAGGTTTAAACCTGACAATTGAAATCCCTAACCTCAAGTGATTACCTCCTATGTGAGCAAAATGCCTGGCCTAAGTAGATCTCTCCCTGTTCAAATTTAAACAAACATAAACAGTCAGAACAACTAACTGAAACTAATGAAAAACATCTGAATGAAATTACTGGTTCAGGCAAGGGTCAAGAATTTTTAATAAAAAAAAATATACATGCAAATATCCTCAAAAATTATTTAAAAAATTTAATAAATTGGTTTATGGGGAGCTGGCTAATTTCATAATGCTAAGGTACCACTACACACATAACTTTCTAATCAAAGGAAAAAACTAAAATTATGCAGTGAAGAAATCAGACTGTTTACATGGTAACCCAGTAGTAGTAAGTCAGATATTATAGGTCGCTTATATGATGCAAGATATAATAGATGAACTCCATGATGTACTCAAGGCAAAAAATTTTAGTAACATCAGGAGATAGAGGTGATAGGAGAATATCATCAGGAGATACAGGGAATAGAAGAACATCATCATGGAGACAACCAGTCAAATGACAAATGCGATAGATTCTGCATGATAGAAAGCTTAATCCCTTCCAGTTTGTGTCTGAAAAAGGACAGCACTCTGTTAAAAGGAACCAAAGGAACATAACGAGATGTAATGCTTGGTCCTGAATTAGATACTTATTTTTTCAAACCGTATTAAAAGGACATTTTATAATTAGTGCCTGTTTTTTTAAACCGTGATATGCATTACAAGAAAATAAACAGGACTTCTGTTAAAATGTCTCTGGACACAGTTGTGATAGATATTTTTTATGACCTGCAAAGGTTCTTTTCCTTTCATCATCTTTTCTTGATAACCAGGTATAAAACTAGACCAACTAATGGGCATTTATGAGCATAGTTATGAATCTAGTGCTCTTGACTAAAGGAGTATTTCAAGAATTGTTTATTATGATTCTCTGAAAGGTAATTATTATAAAAACAAGAGAAAGAAAGTGAGTCATATTCTCCTTCCGCCTCCCTTTTTGTCTTTACACTTTGGACCCACATTGTAAAATGTTAATTTGCCATTGAGGACACAACTAGAGGGTAATGTTCCTTACCCCAGGTCCCATGGCTAGTGACATTTGGAATTTAAATGCCGGTAGTCTAATTACAGAAATCATGCTGTTAGTTAGAGTCTTCAGCTATTGACCTCCTAGGAATATGTGGTCACAACCCTAGAGAATAGGGTGAAACACCAAAATAAAAAATGAGAATACAAACTTTACTATTTTTCATGGAAAACCTCAACCTCTTTTAGCTACTTTGTCAGCTTATAAGAACTTCTGTATGAAGTTTGATACTTAGAGTCCCAGCTCCCACAAAATTGTTCTAAAAGCCTCAACACTAGTTAATTTAAGTTACTGACAAAAGTAGGAAATATGAGAATGACACACATGGTTTTTGTTCAGATCACCTGGGGAAGGCGCATCATACTGTCATCAACCTCCAGGAGTGTCTGGGAGTGACAGAAGCAACCTTTCAGAGGTGGCACCTACTTGCTCTGTTAGTGAAAAGTTGAGATTTGGATGGCATTTTCCACACTCTCGACAGTTCGTGACATACTGATGGGATTAAACAGGAAGACTGCATACTGAGAGTTTGCTGTGACCTAACAAGCAAAGTTAGAGAAGTCATTCCTGGTCACGTAAGAGATTTCATAGCTTCATTTTTAAAACTTGTCTAATAGTTACTAGTTTTTGTGATTATTGGATATGCCTCTATCATATTTGGATGGCCTCTAGTCCAGCAACATGCAAAGCCAGTGTTGAGCTTAAGATCTGAAGTCAGGCAGCAGCATGATCTTAACTAATGAAGCAGGGTGGTGGTAGTATATACCATATACTGCAGTTGTGAGGATAAATAAAATGCCGAGCACGATGACATCCAATATATACTTACCACAATACAGTACTTGTCATTTCCTATGACCCACTTATTTCAAGCCTACAACATCTTCAAGAATGAAATAGTTTAATGCACTGAAAGTGTCTGTAATCTCTTCCTTCTTACTGTACATTGTGGTCTTCTATCTCTTCTGGCCACTTGCTAGCTCTCTCTAAAGGAGTATAGAAATCTTTGAGTCCCTGAAGTTCTCTGTCATACCTGACAGTGCTGTTATCTATCAACTGATAGGTTTTTATTTTTCTTAATTCTGGATGAGCTTAAATAGTTGTATTTCACATATTTACTTTGAGAGAGGTTTGGCTCACAGCTTTCAGTTTTGTTAGCTGTTTTGCATTTTTCTCTTACTTTTTTTGTATGTTAATTTTAGTGTTAACTGTGAGTTGTTTGATTTATTAAGCCACATTCTCTGTTTGTCTAGCATCATCCTGCTCTACAGAGATAAAGATTAGTTAACTTTGAGCATTATACTAGTTTGGTATTCTTGACTAACTTTTTTTTTTGGCTAACAACTCTGACTCAAAAACAATGATTTGCATGCATTTTAAATTTTAATAATGCAACAACTTCAAACTTCCCACATTTCCCCTGATAAGCATTCATTTTTTTCTTTTATTTTTATATGAACTCGTTCTCCATTTTTACAATCAACCTTTGAAATTTTCTTATTTTCCCATACATTACAATATATTAATATGTTGAGGATAATTATTTGTGTTTTGTCTAGCAGATCATGTATATAAATTTTTATTTTGCAATTTATTTTCTTGTGAATGCCTCTTTTATAAAAGTTTTCAGGTGATTGGCCTGAATTTTATGAGGTCAGTTAAATGCAGCAGCCATTAATGAAATTGCTGGAAAATGTATCAGTGTTGATAAACACTTAATTAGCTTTGTTTATTGCTGATTGGTTGTAGTTCCATTTTTGTTTAAGGTATTTTGCTTAAAATAAGGATAATAAGGATAATCTCTTGGTGTTAGAATTATAGATGACTAATTACAGTATCCACTGTATTTTTTCATGTTCTCTGGCATTGAGAGCAAGTATACAATATCATGATCACTGTCAGCTAATTTGTGCTATAACATGCTCTTCAGTAGTATGTGTTGTTCACTAAGTTATGACCTCTTTCTGGTGCTTTTTTTTTTTCCTCTTCTGTTTGGTGAATAGTTTAGACAAACATGTGTATGTGACATGATGAAACAAAGCAAGACTATCACAGTGGCTTATAAAATGCAGGTTTTAGATTATCTTGAGTTTCTTTCAAGAAGCTGCTATGTCTGGGATGCCTGGGTGGTTCAGTTGGTTAAGCATCCAACTCCTGTTTTTGGCTCAGGTCATGATTTTAGGGTCATGAGATCCAGCCTCATGTCAGGCTCTGTGCTCAGCATGGAATCTGCTTTAGATTCTCTCCTTCTCCCTCTGTCCCTCCCCCTCCTCTTTCAAATAAATGGACAAATGAAAATCTTTAAAAAATGATGCTATATCCAAGAGAATTGGAAACATTTTTATAGAAATATTTGTACACAAATGTTCGTAGCAGCATTATTTATAATAGCCAAAAAGTGGAAACAACCCAAATGTTTACCAGCCAACAAATGGATAAACAAAATGTGATATATCCATGAATGGAATATTATTCAGCCAAAAAAAAATATAAGCAGAATAGTCATACATACCACAAAAGGATGAACTTTGAAAATATGCTAAGTGAAAGATGTCAGAAATGAAGGCCACATGTTCTATGCCTTCATTTATATGAAATGTCCAGAATAAGGAAATGTACAGAAACAAAGTAGATTAGTGGTTTCCAAGGACTGTGGGAGGGTGACTGCTTAATGGATAGGAGTTTCTTTGGAAGTGAAAAAAATGTTCTGGAATTATATAGTGAAGATGGTTGCACAAGCTTGTAAGTATATAAAAACACTGAATTGTACACTTCAAAATGCTTTAGTGGTAAATTTTATGAGATGTGAATTTTATTGCTATAAAAATGAAAAAGATATTAAATAGAGGATATAAAAATAAGCCAGTGGATTTAGTAGAAATGCATTGACATTAAGAACTGCATAAGTCTAGATTTTAGGAGAAGAGATAAACATGGATTAGTAGTTAGAAAATGATAATACTGAATATAGTATGTTTTTGGGTAAGAGACACTTATTACAGACCTTTACAATGCTGAGTGTCTCAATTTTCACAAATAGACTCTTTCCCCCTCAGAAAGAAAGACAGGTAAATAGTCATTGATGGAATGGATGGATGGAGTAGTGAATTCACAAACCTCACTGAAACAGACTCACAGCGCTCTGTTACAAGGAATGGACAGAAGAGAGGATAATTGATACAGCATACCTGAATTGGATGTAAAGAGGGATTTCACTGGAGATGTTCTATTTCAACTTCTTTGGGAAGAATGCATAGGACTTTTCCATGGTGTAGATGAGAAGAGAACATGAGCAGTAAGAACTTTCATCCCACCTTAACTCCTTTCTCTATCCAGAACGGTTAGTCAGTTGTACATTGGGCCCAGTCATTCATTCCCTATATAATTGAAATAACTTACAATCATTATTTTTTGGTTTAGTTTGTAAAGTTCAGTTTTCCTACAACTTCAGCATTTCTGCTCAGGGGAGGCCATTAGAACTTTTTTTTCTTCTTTTTTTTTTCTACAAAAGCTAAGAAAGCATATTTCCCTTTATGAATTTTTCAAATGCTCATTTGATGCTTGTGTGCTCTCTGCCCCTTTGCCTGGCCTGAAATCTGCTTCTTTTCTAGTTCATCTCTTGCTATTTGCCAATGTAAATGCAAGACTGAAAACAGACTGAAATAGTAAGGGCATGTTGGCAACGTGAAAAAAGAAAGGAAAGAAAGGCAAATAGAATAAGTACTCAAAGAGGGAAATGGGTAAGGGGTGATGGATTGCTATAAGAGGTTGAGGCAGAAAGAAAGAAAGAAAATGAGGAAAGAGTTTGGGAAGAAATTAGAATGATGCCTATAAGCTCGAAGTAGTGAAGGAAACCATTTCAGGAAAGATGTAAAAGTTAAGAATAGGATATAAACTTTTTTTTTCTAAATTGTGTTGAAAGAATGCTGAACCAGTTGTCCTTTGCAAATATATTTTGATTTAGGGAAGTCTGTAATGTATATGAAGACTAAGCTTGCTTGCTTTGGTGTTGGGGGTAGCTGTATACTTTTTGGATATCTTACAATAATTTTCCCATTAATCCTTATAACCTTTCTGGAAGCTGTTTTTTAAAAAAATACCTGTTACCATGTATTCATGAATCTTATTTGTACCAAACTTCTTGTAATTGCTTAAAATGAACTAAGTCGTTATAAAAGGTGTAGTTTCAAAGAATTTTTAATGGAGCATCAAGGTAGGGGTCTTTTATATAATCATACTACTGCAGGATAGGTGAATATGCCACTGTAAATTATGCACTTTTGCATAAACATTATTTTGAGCTAAAGGTAATTGAGAAGAAGCAGTTATAACAAAAGCTTCTTCTCCTCTCCTATTTGCCTAAAAGCAAGATATAAACTTTTGAAGGTGTCTACTGCCCCCTCTCTATTAGAACAGACAAAATTTAATCACCTGAGAGAATGTTAGAACTTAGCAACCTGGAGATGGCTCTGGAGGAATCTACATAAAAAACTTTACTGACTATTCCTTATCTACTGTTGGCTTACCACCTAGTATTTTCCTTTGTCCTGTCATTTCTCCACATTTATCATTTTTTGTTGAAGATGGTATATATGCTGGAGTTCTAAGCCACCTCTTTAAGTTACTCAGTTTTCCCTGGGTAACACACTGTACCCATGAGGTATTTGTGTTAGTAAACTTTTGTTTGCTTTTCTCTTGTTAATTTGTTATTTATTACAGGGGTCTCAGCTAGGAGCTTAGAAGAAAATAATTTTCTCTTTCATACACTACTGTAATTTTCTATTGCAGTATAATTTACTTACATAGTTTTTGAAATTGAAGTCCTATAATAGAGCTACTAAAGTGAGCCAGCATCGTCTTTGAGGATGTTCATTTTTAACAATAATAAAATTATTTCTGATAGTAGTGGAAGAGTTATATAAGCTATGATGTCTGTAGACTAAGAGCCATGAAAAATTATCTTTCAGAAACATTTTATAATATGCAAAATAATAGCACAAATATGTATTATAAGAAATTACTAACATTAAAGTGTTTCAGATTATACCACAGAGAAGTCTTCAAAATATATATGAATTTTTCATCAATCATTATGATATAGGTAAGAGGATAGTTTAGATTTTATTTTCTTATCTATACTGTTTTTGCCAGTTTAACATGATATGTTTTCAATAATCACAGAGGAGCAATAAATAATGCAAATAAAAAATGACAATGGCTTAATCTACATAAAATGAGGTTATTATTTTCTTGTGGCCCAGGCAGAATAAGGAATTAGAAAGTAGTGGTAACTTAGCAAATAAGTAGCATACAGTGTTCATAGTTGTTATGGTAAGGCCTAGATAAGCTATAGCAAGATGAGTAAAAAATACAAACTATTAAGGAGGGCACATACTGCATGGAGCACCAGGTGTTATATGAAAACAATGAATCATGGAATACTACATCAAAAACTACTGATGTATGGTGACTAACATAACATAATAAAATAAAATTTTAAAAATTCCCCTCCCCAAAAATACATACCTCAAAGTTCATAATTAAGAAATTACTATTCTGTAAATTTGATGAATGGGCTGGGTAACCAAAATGGTTTATCTGGTTCAGTTACTGTTGATAAGTCTGTATAATGGCTTTGCAATTGATAATTCTGTCACACCAGAATTTCTTTAATGATACATATTAAAATTACTTATGTAGAAAAGTATAAAATTGCATTGGGGCATTAGGATGCCTCACAGCTTTCTTCCCACATCATTCCTCTCCTGTTTTATACCTCCTTTCTTATATTCTAAGTATACTTCTCTGATAAAAAATGAGTTACACAGTAGAGAGAACCAAGGGAGGACTTCCTTGGTTATTAAAAGTATCATTGTTGGGGTGCCTGGGTGGCTCAGTCGGTTAAGCGGCTGCCTTCAGCTCAGGTCATGATCCCAGGGCCCTGGGATCGAGCCCCACGTCAGGCTTCCTGCTCAGCGGAGAGCCTGCTTCTCCCTCTCCCTCTGCCTGCCACTCTGCCTACTTGTACTATCTCTCTGTCAAATAAATAAATAAAATCTTTAAAAAAAAATCATTGTTATTCCTACCCTGTATTACACAAACAGTATATATTACTATAGAAAACTAGAAAAATCTAGATAAGCAGAACCACGGTAATTAGTCATCTATAATTCTAACACCAAGAGATTATAACCAGTTCCATTTGGTTTTGTCCATCCAGATGTTTTTCCTGTGTGTATGTAGTCACATAAATGATTATATATTTTTCAAATGTTTTATGGCCTATATTTCATATTTAGTTTTATAACATGAACATCTGTGTCAGGAAATAGTATTCTCTATTATTTTAATGGCCAGATATTATTCCATTTATGGATGAAAATAATTTAACGTTTTATCTCTTGAGGATAAATTCTTTAAGCAGAATTGATGAATCAAGGAATGCCTATATTTTATACTTCTAATATTTACAAATTTCCATTAGGAAATTTTTACTATTTGTATATTTATCTACACTGAATTAAAGTACTGATTTAGCTATATCCTTAATAATTTTGGGTGGCATTTTTTTCTCTTTATCTGCCACTGTTAAGACAAAGTATCATATCTTCTTGAATTCTATTAGTAATTTGAAAAATTATATTGCATTAGATTTGCTATATCTGTATCTATGTATCTCTGTCCTACCTTTCTCTATTTATCTGCCTATACATACATAAATATATATACTCACATATATGTATTAAGAGTTTTAAAAACATTGTGAACTTGTATTTTGATGATGTGTTTGGTCTGTACATCAATTTTCTTATTGACAATAAAACTGAGCACTTCCCTTTCTTCAAATTGATAGTAACTACATAAAAACATTGTGAAACATTAAAGGAAAATACTATAATCATACCTATAAAGGGTACAGTTAGCTTAAAAATACATAGTTATTAAACAATGATTTTATACACCCATATATAAACAGGAAACAGATAAAAATTGCAATTTGTAAATAGGACAACTGTACTAAAATATATTAGGTGGTATTTAGGTTAGGTGAGCCTTATGGTCAAAATATCTGATTAATATGTGAATGGGATGTTTTATGGCTAACTTGGTAATAAATTCATTTATGTTTATGATAGAGCATTTTGTTCATAGGACATAGTGGAAGTTATAAATATTTTGGATTATTCAGGAGGTAATCAATCATGCTTAGTTTACTCTGGGCATCATTTGAAAGGGACATAAATGAATTAGAGAGTGCTTAATGTAAGGGGAGAAGATTAATCACAATATCGTGAGAAATGTTTGAAGAAAATAAGGATGGTTTACTTGGGATGAGTTAAGATTCAGGAATGGCACCTTTGTGTACAAACACTAGAGGGGTTATCACTGAAGATTTAATGGTTTGTTTATACTTGTAGGCAGGAAAAGGATTTGTTATGTAAAAGAATGAGGAATCATAATTGTAATAAATGTTATATAATAACATCCATAGTTGAATCAAACATTTCCCAAAGGAAGTTTTTGGTACATTCTCTCGCTGGACCTCTTTGTTCAGAGACTGGACATTGACCTGGCAAAGTTATTGTAGAGATGATTTTGTCATTTGACAGGAGTTGAACTAGATTACATTTAAAGCCATCTCCAGCCCTGAGATTAAATATGAGTTCAAAACTTGAACAACTGAGGGACTTTATGATATTCTATCCATTATAGCTCTAGAATATAATGTGTGAAAAAAAGATATTTTACAAAATATTTATAAATCTAAAGTTTGAAATTGTTTGATGATAACTAGGTTTTTTGTCTTAGTGAACTTACCAAACTATTTAGATTTTTTTTTTTATTTATTTATTTGAGAGAGAGAGAATGAGAGAGAGAGCACATGAGAGGGGGGAGGGTCAGAGGGAGAAGCAGACTCCCTGCCGAGCAGGGAGCCCGATGCGGGACTCGATCCAGGGACTCCGGGATCATGACCTGAGCCGAAGGCAGTCGCTCAACCAACTGAGCCACCCAGGCGCCCCCTTACCAAACTATTTATATTCATCTCCTAATGCTCAGATTATATACTGCAAGATTAAAAAGCTAATAAATTTTGCTTTGTAAATTTTAGAATGAATAAGTTGAGAATTAAGATCTCATTTTGATTGTGTTGATTTTATAAAGAAGTAAGAAGAACAGAGGATTTCCAACACTGATGGCAGTTTGACAGAAACAAATGTCTTCCATAATGCAGTAAGAAAATTGACAGCAGAATTAGCAAATAAATTAGAGTACATGTTAGTAGAAATAGAGTGGTATGGAGTTGAAAGAAAAATAAGGAAGAGAGGAAACTGATACAGATTGCACCATGTGAGAACTTCAAATATTTTCTGTTTGTAGTGTAATAGATTAAGCTATATGCTAAGGATAAAATGGAAAATATATCACATAAATACGTGTCATCATAGAAATGGAAGGATAGTAAGAGAAATAGGAGTCTGAAAACCAGAATGAAAGGAATCAACTCATTTATTGTTGTCGGAAGGTAGTTGGTAAATGTTAGATAAGCATAGAAAGAAGAGAAAGTAGTTTGGGTTATTCTCAGTTTAAATATTTTAAGTTCATTCAATAATGTAGGGAAGATAGAGGAACTAGAAATTCCAAGGGCTATAGTTAAACGAGGGCCGTCTATATGGGTATTAAAGCTAAGTAGTGGGGTTGAAGGTATGCAGAATCATGTTAGGTGTAGAAAAATCTTAAAAATCTTTTAGTGAAATCCGATAATTAACGAATGGACCTTAGCTCCATATTCCTGAGAAGTGCATTCTCAATATGGACTCAAAAGGGAATTTATTAATTCATAAGATAATATATTCTAGTTTAAATAGCTTTTATTTATAAACTTAATACATTATTTAATACATTATATATTATAAATTATAAACTACTTATAAAGATACAAAAAGAAAAAGGTAAGTTACCTTTTGTCTAGTCTTACCCAAGTTCAAATTCCTTTAAGAAAAAATCTACACATTGACGGGCCAGTGACATCCATTTTTTTTTTAATGTGTTGATATTTGACTTCTAATCATGGATAAAAGTAGGTGAGAGAGGTAAAACTGGAAAAAAAGAGCAAAACTGGTAGTAGAGATGGCAGTTAGCACACAGTCTACCAAAAGTGATATGTCATGACAGGTAGAAACTAGTGCAGGAGCAAGCAGGTGAAGAGGATGAAAATGATGAGGAAAAAAGCCCAGCAACAAGACTAGGATCTCAGGAGGGAGATCCCACATTGGCATAAACTGACTCAGTCAGTAAGGGTTCTCTCTGTATTCTCTGCTAATTTCAGACAATTTATGTTAAATTGACTCATATACTCTTCTAGGAAAGGGTGTGAGCATAACTGATCTGAAGATGGGACAATAGGAGACAGGAACAGCAGAGGACAAACTGGTGAATGCCTAGGTAGAGTTTGGGTAGGGTGGGAGGATTGGAGACCAAGTCCCTTAAATATGAGTTGATTAAATGTCACATGGGGCTCTTACATAAAAATATGAGCATGGGTTAGACCTATGTTTTTCATTGCTTAGAGATATCCTAGGGAAGTTACCTTTTCTTCTCTTAGTATTCATATCTATGAAATTGAGAAAGTAATTACACCTACATGACAGGGTTGGTGTAAGAATTAAATGGATCATATCTATAAAGCACAGAGCATTGTGCCTGGCAGTTCTGTGACATCATTGAATGCTGTTGTTAATAATGATATTAAGTCAGGAAGGCATTTGCTTTGATCTGTCAATGTTTATGGAACATATACTGTGGTTGAGGAAGTTAAATCAAGTATGGTGATCTTTCTAGTCCTTTCAAATCTATATGCGATTTTTTACTTTGGGTAGCTTCCTGCCAACGTCCAAATACTGCCTCTCACCATATGTAAATATAAAGGAAATAAGATAATGAAGACCAGACTATGAATTAATTTAGGGGCCTCTTGTGACTATCATCAGTTTTTGTCCTCTTTCTAATTGTGTTCTAATTTCTCCTTTTGTAAGAATAGTCATAGGTGTATAAGTCACAGTAGTGGCTAAATAACATTAAAAATATTTCATTATAAAACAGTTTTATTTGAATGGTTAGAAAATTAAAACTACCTCATTTTAGAAACTTTGCAGTGTAGTTTTCAGGGCTTTAGACTTTCATCGTTAGTATTTTTTATATTATCAGTGGCTCTCTTGAGATTTGACCTCTGAGCCAAGTACTTTCTGAGGTCTTGGAACTTCTTCATCTAACATGATGGAGTAACAGGGACTGGATTTACCCTTCTGCCAAATATAATAACAAAAGTGGGGGGGAAAGTGAAGCAGTTTTTAGACTGTAAACAACAGGCAGCACAGAACAGTGATCCCCAGATCAAGGGCAACAAATGAGTTGAGTGTAGAATTGTTCTGGCTCACAGTCCAGGGAGAACCTCCAGGTCACAGTGCAGGAAGATGGAAGCAAAAGGACCCTGAAAATATCCATAGTAGTTTCAGGAAACTGTTCAATCCAGTCTTGGTACATGATGACTTGAATACTATTAAACCAAATTGTGTTTTATGGAATTGATTTTGGGACATTTTCATCTTTTCATTTATACATGTAACATACTTCTTGGGTACTTAGTAAGTTATGTGGTTGCAGTTACAAGCAAAAATCATTAATGATGATTTTGATGTAGAAAGTCTAGGGGAGAGAGAGAAAGACTATATATGAAACATAAGTAAGTGAACAAATGAATGATACATCCAAGAGAATGATAAATATCAGTATGACTGAAATCAGTTGTTGAATCAGAATTGGGAAACAATGAGCCAGGCTACTACCCTGGGTCTTAAGAACCATGTTAAAGATAGGAATATTGATGTGAAGTCACAATCATCTCACACCGTGCTTAAAATTATGTTGCTGATGTTTGAGGATGCTGTCTAGGGTAATAGGCATTAAAATATTTCTGACTTCACCCAGATCAGAATGGAGGAAATAACTCATTTTCCTTTACGCAGGTGTGAGCTTTAATCAAATGTGGGCTTTGTTGAGTTTATTCTTACTGAAATGAACAGATTTTTCAGAGAAAAACTTAAAAGACACTAATGGAATTACATGATTCATGACTTATTTTTATGAAAATCTTATATTTTTATAATTAAATCACTGTCTTACATTGAGCTGCATTTCTTAACGAGAAAAGAACTTTGTATGTTAAGAGTGTCCAGGCACTTTGGTCCTGACTCAATCATAGCTATGTGTTTGGATTACTGCATCCCTGGTCAATGAGGTATCTGGACGCAAAAAATTTCAAACATGGTGATTTCCAATCTTTAGTGTTCCTCTGCTTGGATCTTTATACATGTTTTACCCTTCTCCTATATCTAACTGTGTTAGATTTTTCTTTGTGGCAGAGAGTATGTTTGAGTAGTATGTTAATTTCTGCAACACTGAGCATAGAAACTAGGCATTCAATAAATTCATTGAAATTCAGTGAATCTTAGGGAGAAACTTCAAACCCTATAGGAGGCCTCTCACTGTACAATAATTTATCTCCAAAATTTTAGCATCATTTAAAGATGATAGATAATTTTTGACATGCTATTAGACTAACAGGGCCACCCTAGTTACCATTGCTGCCTATCCACTCCTTCTTTGGATATTTGCAGGAAAAAATGGATTTAAGATGGCTCACTATGAACTTTAAATTGTTTTTGTTGAATTGATACTAAGCTTTTTGGGTCTTGCTGTTGATTATGTTTTGAATCATAGGATATCAGCTACTGTAAAATCATTAAGGGCTCCATTCACTGAAATCTTTATGATAAAATATTTGGAGGTCCCTATAATTCTTCTGGCATTTAAGTGATTCTGTTTCTGTTTCTTCATTTTGAACTATAATATTTTCATGAATTTAAAAAATAAAAGAGTAATATTTCATATCATTTAATGTTAAAATGTCTAATAAATGCTTATTCCTTATCTCACTTATAAAAAGTGATATTCATATTGTCACTTCTAGAGCACATATTTTCTGCCACACGTATTTCTTTAAGATTTTATGTATTTGAGAGAGAGAGAGCACGAGTTGGGCGGGGCAAGGGGGTAAAGGGAGAGGGAGAAGCAGACTCCCTGGTGAACAGGGAGCCTGACTTGTGGCTCAATCTCTGGACGCCAGGATCATGACCTGAGCCAGTTGCTTAACTGACTAAGCCACCCAGGTGTCCCTCTGCCACATATTTTGGCAGCCAATTATTCTCCTGGATTTTTCTCTAATTGTTAAATGTGATTTTGTCTTTCTCACAACAGAATCACTTTCAAAATAGCACAGACTTTCACTAGATTTCCTTCTGTGTCACTCATGACTGTTCTGAGCACATTGCTAAGTAAATGGTAGGTACCCCACAGGTATTTCTTAACTTGAATAAATTGAATTTGTTGGGTTTTGTTTTGTATGCTTTTTCAGGTATCATTTGCATACAGTAAAATGCTCACATCTAAAGTGTGCAGTGTGTTGACTTTTAATTTTTATTTAAAAAATTTTTAATTTAAATTCAATTTAGTTAATGTATATTGTTTTATTAATTTCAGAGGTAGAATTGTTTTGACTTTTTAATACCCATTTAATTACCACTCAGATAAAGATACAGACTATCTGCAGCATTCCATAAAGTTCTCGTGCATCTTCCCAGTCTTAGTCTCCTCTACACCCAGTTAACCACTTTTCTGGCTTACTGTTTCTTAGAATATTTCTACGTGTTCTAGAATTTCTTATAAATGGAAATATATATTGCATACAAGTCTTTGCCTTCTTTTGCTTAACATAATATTTTCAAAGGCATGTTAATTAATAAAATTCATAATGTGTACTGCATGGTATTTCATGTATCAGCAATTTGATCTTTTAAAATTCCTCAGAATATTCTGTTATATGGGTGTGCACAGTATATTTTTCCATTGTCTTATTGATGGACATTTTGAATGTTTCCATTTTGGGCTGTTATAAATAAAATTTATGAATATCTGGTACAAGTCTTTTTGTGGACATATGTACTTGTTTCTTTGGGAATAGAATTGCTAAAGGATAGGGTAAGGTTATGCACATGTTCATTAGAAACTACCAAGCTGTATCCCAAATTCATTCTATAATTTTACATTGACACCAACAAATCACAGAAGCTACATTTGCTCTTACATCCTCACTAACATGTGGTATTGTCAGTTTTTGTGGTTTTTTTTTTTTTTTTTTATACTAGCTATTCTAGTGATTGTGTAGTGGTATTGCATTGTGGTTTCTTTCTTTTTTTTTAAGATTTTTTTTTAAATTTTTTTAACAGCGAGAGAGGGAACACAAGCAGGGAGAGTGGGAGAGGGAGAAGCAGGCTTCCCACTGAGCAGGGAGCCTGATGTGGGACTCGATCCCAGGATCCTGGGATCATGACCTGAGCCGAAGGCAGACCCTTAACGATTGAGCCACCCAGGAGCCCGCATTTTGGTTTCTTTTTTTTTCTTTTAAGATGCCAGAGAGAGAGAGAGAAAGTGAGAGCACACATGACTGGGGGGGGCGGGTAGGGAGAAGGTGAAGCAGACTCCCTGCTGAGCAGGGAGCCCAACGTGCTGAGGACTCAATCCCAGGACCATGGGATCATGACCTGAGCTGAAGGCAGATGCTTAAACTGAGCCACCCAGGCACCCACATTGTGGTTTCAATGTGGATTTTCATGACTATTGATTGTATAGTACAAAACTCTAAGGGCCTATGCATAAATTACCCATTTTATAAAACATTTTTAAATTTGCCAACACAGGAAGCACTAGTTTTATCTGTACCTTTGTTATCCATTTAAAAGTGATAATATTAGTAGTAATATCTTAATTTGTTCCTATGAGGAGTGAGAGAAATTTAGCACAGTGGTAGACATGCTAATCATTCAATAAATGCTACCTATTATTATGAAAAAAAACAAAATATTGTCATTTTATTATTCTTATTGTTGAGAGACAGAATGTAATAGCATTTATTGCTTGGATTTAAATCCTGGCTTTACTGTTTAGAAGCTGTATGACTTAGGACAAGCTACTTAACTTTTCTGTGTAATTCTTTTCTCATCTAGGTTATAATATAGCACCTATTTCATAGGGCTGTTGTGATATTAAATGAGTCAGATTTCCTAGCATACATTAAACATTATACATGTTTTTGCTGTTATTATTATTAGTAAGAGTATGGTTATTCCTTTACTTATGTAAGAGTGTATCTCTTTAAAGTAACCAGGAGTTAACAATTTATTTAAACCTTTTCATTTTAAAGTCTTTATAAAATAATAATTTTAATCAAATAGTATGATTAACCTAAGTATTCACTGAAAGTATAGGCAATATTTTTTCTCTCTTTCTCTCTCAAATAAATAAATAAATCTTTAAAAAAATTAAAATGGGTGGTGTAGTTGGTTAAGCGACTGACTCTTGGTCTCAGCTCAGGTCCTGATCTCAGGGTCATGAGACTGAGTCTTGCATTAGCACTCTGCGCTCAGTGCAGAGTCTGCTTAAGACTCACTCTTCCTCTCCCTCTGCCCTTCTTCCTCCTGTCCTTCCTGTGTGTGCGTGTGTGCACATGCACTCTTTCTCAAATCAATCAATCATTAAAAAAAAAAAACTTTTTAAATAAAAAAAAAAAGAAACTATAGGCAATCTTCTTAGTCTTCTTAGTTTTGAGTTCATGCCAGTTATCTGTTACAGTATTACAAACCCCTAAACCGGGTGGCCTAAAACAATGACCATTTATTTGGTTTACAAATCTGAGGATTACCCATTTGGGCTATAATCAACTTGTGTTTCCACTGGCCTTGGATGCACAGATGGTCACATAGCTCTATTTGTAATGGTTGACTTGCTTCAGTTAGTGGTGGCAACTAAGACATACATTTCTCATCACCAAGCCAATTACACTTGTTTGTTCTTATGGTGGCTAGGTTGGACTCCAAATAACAGCATACAAGGTACTTTATATCTAGTGCAGTGTTGTGTGCAAGGCCAGAACAGATTCAAGGACACCAGATAACCAAAACAAGACTCCAGCAGTTTGAGGGATAGTGTGAGGAGCTATAAGGTTCGGTTGTAAAGGGAGTGAAGAATAACTGTGTCCTTTTTCAGTCTACCACAGCACCATTGAAAGTTTTCTTTACTGAAAACATTGTTCAGATACTTGTTAAGTATAGGGTGTCTCTAATTCTTTGGACGTTATTAAAGAGCATTAACATTTGTCAAAAAAAGTGCTGACACCACTTTGATTTACCATTATTTATTTATTTATTTATTTATTATTTTTTTTTTTACCATCATTTAAAAGTGTTAAATATTTGAAGACTAAAAGGAGGAGCCAAGCTTGAATGATTCTGCCTAGGAGGAAGGATTTGTCTCAGGAAACATAAATAAAAATGTTGCCAATTTACCATGACAAAGTTTAGTCTAATAGAAATGGCAACACCACCGGTTTTGAAATTTTACAGGTCAGAGGGCAGAAGAAAATAAAATGGTACACAGATATTGCAGCTGACAGGTAGTATATGCAGACCAGTGTTTGTTTAGTTTATGGTATCACCTTTCGCCCTGTAATTCCAATGTACTAGAAGATTAGACTTTAAGGGAAAACTAACCTTTTGATTCTCTTGGAAGATAGTTGCTTTAGTATTGTAAAAGTTTTAGTTGAGTTTATTTTAAACCACGTCATTTCTGTATTTTTTTTAAAGAACTGAGTGGAACTGAAGAAAGTTTGGATAGAGAAATGAGGAAATAAAAGAGTCTTTCCTCATTCCTTTTGTTGTAGGCATTATTTTCAATTTAAATGCACTGTAGGTTTCAGAGAACTTTTATGATAACTCTTAACACTTAAGTGTACTCTTGACAAAATCTGGATGTAAATCACATTAATTGCTTTTAATGGTTCTTTAAACATCAGCTGTAATGTCTTTTCAATAGATTCATTAGATTTTTCCAAATTTGATGTGAGTTATCAAATAATTTATATTATTTGCAGCTATTAGAATACAGAGGATGCTTTATAACTTACACATAAAAAGAATGTAGGACAAACTTTGTTTCTAGTTTTTTTTTTTAAGATTTTATTTATTTATTTGAAAGAGAGAGAGATAGCATGAGTGGGGGGAGGGGCAGAGGAAGAAGCAGACACCCCGCTGAGCAAGGAGCCTGACTTGATATGGGGCTCAATCCCAGGTCCCAGGGCTCATGACCTGAGCAGAAGGCAGGCGCTTAACAAACTGAGCCACCCAGGTGCCCCTTGTTTCTAGTTTTATTGTTAAATTTCCATCAGAAAGAAATTAATTCATCTGTATAAATTATACTGTAGACTATTATCAAATGATGTTAAATATTTTGATGCTTTAATAATTACTTAAAATTGAGAGAGTATTTTGAAAATTCTGTGAAGAGTGTATGTTGCCATTTTAAAAAGGACTACAGTAAAAAATTCAAATCTGATACCACCATCCAAGCGCTGCCTGCCCTGACCAACTTACATAAAATTGCAACTTCCTTGCCCTTTGTTTGATTAACCCTACCCATTTAATCCCAAGGTACTTTGGATTTATGAAATCCTATATACTTTTCTTAGTTGTTATTTTTATTTCCAGGCTATCTACACATGAATCTAAGTTTCATGTGACCTTTGATTTTTGATTGTTATGTTGAGGGAGGTATAACTTAACAGCTTCAACAGTGCTTGGCATAAAGAACATTAAATAGATATAGAATGAATCAGCAATTTAGTAGATAAATGCATTTAGCTGATCCTTAAAAGAAAATGTAATTAGTAATAAATCATCTTTAAATATATATCCCATTTTATGTTTAAAAATAGTTATAAAGTATAATTTAAACTTTCAGTGACAGGACTGTCTTCATCTTGTCAGTCAAATTAAAATCTAGTCTCAACCTTTTTCTTGGTATTTAATAGGCTTATTTTCAAACCTGGCTTTTGTCCCTGTCGTTATTCCTCAGATAGAATTAGAATATTATTTTTTAACATGGAGAACCTCATCTATTGTTCAACTCAACTAATTATCTAATTAACCTTGCATTCTGAGAAAGTAGTTTCCTAATTACATTCTGAACGTATCAAAATGTCCTTGAAACAAATAGGAATTTAAAAATTTGTTCTCTTCCTTCTCTTTCCTTTCCCCCTTTCTGCTGTCCCTCTCTCTGTCTTTAGGTTCCTCAGTCTCTCACTTTATCTTATAAAACTTAATGGAGAATGAATTTCAAATTATTTTACATTCATATTTAAAAACTTAGTAATCCAGCAGTCATGCTCCCTAGTATTTACCCAAAGCTGTTGAAAACTTATGTCCACACAAAAAGCAGTACATGAAATGTTTATTGCAGCTTTCTTCATAATTGCCAAAACTAGGAAACAACCAAGATGTCCTTCAGTAGTAAGGACTGTGGTACATCCTGATGATGGAATATTATTCAACACTAAAAAGAAATGAACTGTCAAGCCATGAAAAGACATGGAGGAACCTTAAATGTGCATTACTTAGTGAAAGAAGTCAATCTGAAAAGGTGACATACTATGTGATTCCAACTATATGACATATTGGAAAAGGCAGAACAGTAGAGACAGTAAGAAGATCAGTGCCTAGACCTGCAGGTCAGATTTGTTTGTGTAAAGTTCTCCAAATTCTCAAAAAGAATTCTTGGAGAAGTTTAGCAATTTTTATCTTAAACAGTACTTCTTCCTTAAAACCAGGAACCTTGAAAATTGCAGCAACAAGTGAGTGTTTATTTCAGCTCAAGTGGTGTAACTTTTTCATTTATAACTGTTTGCTGTTTCCATTTATCCCAGGGAAAGGATCAGAGTATATTTAGTCAGTGAACCTTACTGTTTTTTTTTTTTTTAATAAGATATTTTATCAGAGAAGCTTGAAAATACCATGAAGGGATTGCCTGTTTGGTGGCTTTCAAATAGGAGCTTGGTTCACCTGCAGAAAGTAACAACTTAGGGGATAATCATTTTCAAAATATCGTTGGTATTATTCCTCAAATCTGGATTTGGGCTAAGCCATCCTTGATATGTCCTTGACCCTTCACTGAATTCATTGCAAATTGAAATATATAAATCTACCAAATGTTCTGATATTGAACATTAACTGTGCAGTAGTAATGTTGAAATCTCAAATGCATACAGATATAATTTTAGTATCCATTGCTGGTGAATAAAGAAAAAAAAACCTTATAAGCAAACACTAATTACTTTTGTGATTGGGAGGAAAACAAAAATCCATACCAATTTAGATTATTATGGTCTGCATTGTATCTGTCCATGAATAATCTGTTTTAACCATTTATTAAGTTATAAATACATTTTTATAAATCTGGTTGACATTTAGATATTTTATAAAACACAATAAATGCCAGAGAAAACTGAATTAAGAAAGCTTGTAATATGCTTTACTACTAGTTAAAAAAATTTGTGGCTGTAAATGGTTCGCTCTATATGGAGTATAAATCTGATCCCAGACCAGAGAATAATTTTTTTTCTTTTTCATGCTGGAGGCTTTGACCTTTTTGTTGATAGCTGGTTTTTAACAGCTTCACCTCATGTTTTATTCCTTTTGATTTGTAAGAAATTTGATTATCAGCCTTGAGCAGAAGTCATAATCACAGCAAAAGGAGGCAAGTCATTTAGGGAATAATACGGAGTTGTTTTAACAGCAGTGTGAAGTCTCAATTTGGCTGACTCAGAGGCACACTGTAATAAGCATTCATATCGGACATCAGACTGGAATAGACTTCCGTTGGATATGTACTTTAAGCCACCATACTTGTGACTCAGGCTGGGTTTACCCATCCTTAAAAAACATCTCTAAGCCATGTAAGTAAACTTCAAAATTCACTTCTAGTTTTTTACAGATTGCAATCTACTTGACAGAAATAACGAATAACATCAGTCGTAGTTTGAAATTGGTAAGAGGGATACAGTTGGAGTCACTAGTTATTAATCATTCTAGTGTGTATGTATTTTATTCTAAGTTGGAACTGAACTCATCCCTATTTATAGTTGCCTTTTGTGAAAGAAATATTGTGGATAAGCAGGGTGAAAGAAGGGACTATAAATGTTTACTTTGTAAAACTTTGAATAGTTTGGTTATATAATTATAAATTAGTAAAATATGGGGAAATCTTAGTTTGAGTTAATCAGTGTGTCTTAACTAAAGTCATTATATACTTATTTTTGGGATGCAATCTTATTTTCTCAGATGAACACTCCTGCCTGGAAATCTGAGAGCCAGATCATTATAATTAGCATCTATTTCCACCTAAAATTCTTCCATCTTCATCCATTTTCTCATTGTAAGTGCATCAAAGGCAAAGAGACCACCATTTTTACCTACTGTGGATACAATGGAGATAAATAGTTGCTTTGTCCAATAAGGAGGAGAATTTAGTGAAATGTTGGAATGTCTCCTCCATAAGCTTATTAGTCCATCTAGAGTTTTATATGTATGTACCTAGCAATGCCAAGCAGACAATATTTGCTCCATTAATATTTAAGAATGAACATGTGAATGGAATTTTGAGCAATGAAATACCCTTTTTTGACACTTAAGTTAGGTACAGTGGTAACCATCAGTTTTCAGGAACCACGCTGGAAGAAGATGCTGTAATAAGAGCTCATATTTAGTGTGTGAGACATTGTCCTAAACCCTTTACATATATAACAACTGTTTAGTCTTTAATAGCATGAAGTATAGATACTGTTATGATCTCTACCTTCAGATAAGGTACTGAAGCTTAGAATAGTTAGGTAATTTTCCCATCATTCTAGAACTCCTAAGCAGTAGAGTTGTGACAAAAATCATGGTCTTATAAAAAAAAAACAACTTTATTGGGATATAATTTATATACCATACAATTTGCCTATCTAAAGTGTGCAATTTAGTAGTTTTGAGTATATTCAGAGTGAATAATAATTATACTTATTTATTACCACAATCAATTTTAGCGTATTTTATGGCCCCACCCAAAAACTTTGTACTCATTAGCTACCAGTGTTCTTTCCCCCCCAATTCATTACCTCCCCTCTGCCAATCCAAGGCAACCACTAATCTACTTTCTGTCCCTCTAGATTTGCTGATTATAGACATTTCCTGTAAATGGACTCAGACAATATGTGGTGTTTTGTGGCTGACTTATTTTGCTTAGCATACAGTGTTCACTGTTGACCCACGTTGTAACATTTATCTGTACTTGATTTTTTATTGCAAAGAATATTCCATTGTATGGATATATATTTTACTTAATTATTTATTAGTTGATAGATGTTATTACATGTTCTCTTAACCAGAAGTCTCTACTAGCTCTCTCCCATTACTTATGGTTAACTCTTAAAAACCACCCAAGATCTTTTGTACCTGAGAATTTGAATAGCTCAGCTGACTCTTTCAGCACTAACAAAACGGACAGCTCCAAGCTTACGGTTTCTGAGTCCTAGAGGCACCTCTGATTCAGCCTAGCTGTGTACCTCAGAGAATGGTAATAGGAAAGCAAGCCTGGGTAGGAGGAGAATTACTCCCCCCACCCCCATCTGCATTCTTAGTTCCCTTCAGCTAAATCCTTAGCTCAAGTGCCATACTATCTAAGTTGCACAGAAGAGGGAAGTATTTTCAGCAAGTTTTCAGAGCAGATTGGACACTTGGAATACTGTGTAAAAAGTATACTTTGTATAACAATAGAATATCACCTTTGGATTTTTCCTTTTCAAAAGAAATTAGATTATGGCACCTTTAGTTGAGTGTTATTCAAATTTCCTCTAAAGCTAGATTACATATTAGTAGGTGACATGCATAATATATTCAGTCTATGTGTCTTTGGATGGGATATTTAAGACAGTATCAAGAATGGGTCATTTGGTGACATGATCTGTTTGTTAGAATGCAGTGGGAGCCATTGCATAGAGAATTTCTCTTTCAAAATATTCTTTAGAAGTTCAAATTTATACATCTATTAATTTCATCACTTATATCAAATTAAATTTTTTATTTTATGGCTTATGTAATAATTCTGTAGCTAAGCTGTGATGCTCAATTTTCCGTTACTAGTCTGTAGTAGTATATTTTAGGAAATAAATTTTTCCTTTGACAGTTTTCTCATTGGAAACTATTAGTTGGTTTATTAATTTATACCCTTTATGTTGAAGGAAACATGTATAGAGCCAGATTCTATGAGTACTTTTTTAAATTTTATATGATCCTTGATATTGATTATGATTAATGCTGGACCAAAGGTAAGGAAAGGAGTGTTATACACTTAGGAGCAAGATACTTAACATACTCTTGTTTGAATTCACAACATAATTTAGATGAACACTGTTGGGCTTGGTAATTAGGAAAATGATGAAGACAAAAAGTTGGCTTTATCATAGTGTGTGATCTGACCCAGCAATTAAAGTGTCAGATAATGCCCCATATTCCCAGTATGTTTACTTAATAGAAATAAGTAAACAGAATGGGCCTTGTCTGTTGTAAAGTATGGTATGTGACTTAAGACCATTGCGTTTCTTTGTGATCATCTGAGATTATATTTTTCAAAAACATCAGATATGCCCAAAAGGAAAAAAATTTGGTTGGCCAATGGGAAAATTTATGCAGGTATTTGCTTATTCATAAACCGCTCATAGAGGCATAACAGATGTTCTAAAAAGATGAGGAGACTAATAGGGATGGTATGAGAAAGTTATTTGTAGTGCCTTGTGTGCAGGCAGAATTCATTTATAGGAGCATGTCTACAGTGCTGTTATAGCCTTTACATTCATTTTATGCTCAGAGTTGTCATCCGTTTCCAAATTTTGACACTTGAGAAGTAGCTGTAGGAATGGAACAGAATGATTACAAATATCCCATAGTTATTAATGCCAGAAGTGCCTGGTTCTACTGTGGCCTGAGTAGTTGACCGTCCAGCATGGCAGTACATACTGGTTAATGTACTTCTGTTCAAAGAGAGGAGACACATGTTGGACAGCTGAGATCAATTGTTCCTACTGGTATTTAATTGAAAGTTATTTTATAATACAGTTGCTTCAGGAAAGTCTTTAAGAATTTCTTCTCTTTTTGTGGCTGGTTGTTACATTTTCATGTATTCATTTGTTTAATATTTCATGTCAACTTGATGTTGAATTTCTAAATAATGCAGTTTTCCAGTTACCAGATTGAGTTTCTCTGTTTACCTGTATTAATGTCCTAATTTCTGAATCTTGGATTCCTCTTGCATAGTCCTTCCTCTTTATGTAGGCCAGTGTATGCATTATACTGATACTCTCATAAAAATAATTTGAATTTTCTTTCTTAAATTGAGGTATCATTCATATACCATAAACTGGACCCTTTTAAAGTTTACAATTCAATGATTTTTAGAATATTCACAAGGTTGTAAAGTTTTACCACTATTCAGTTCCAGAACATTTTTAAAGCTAAGAGAAACCCTGGGTCCATTAGTAGCCACTCTACATTTGCCCCTCCCTCAGCCCCTGGAAACCATCAATCTATACTCTGCCTCTATGGATTTGCCCATTTTGAATATTCGACATAAATAGAATAAAACAATATATAGAGTTTTGCATCTGGCTTTTCACTTGGCATGATGCTTCAAGGTTTATCTATGTTGTAGCAAGTATCACTACTTCATTTGTTTTTTGGGTGAATAATACTACATTATATGAATATACAACACTTTTTTTATCCATTAACCTCTGATGGACATTGGGGCTATTTCCATTTTTTACTATTCTGAATATGCTCATATGAACATGTGTTTACTAGTTTTTGGGTGGACATGTGTTTTTATTTCTCTAGGGCCATATACCTGGGATTGGAATTACTAGATCCTAATGAAACTCTGTGATGGACTTTTGGGGGAAAGATCAACAGAAAAATTTTCTAAAGTGGCTGCACCATTTTACATTCCCACTAGCAATGTATGAGGGTTCTTATTTCTTCACATCTTTGCCAACTTGTTATTACCTGTCTATTTATAACCATTCTAATGGACATGTAGTAGTATGCCATTGTGGTTTTGATTTGCACTAGTGATCTGAGAATCATTTCCTGTACTTGTTGGCCATTTGTATATGTTCTTTAGAGAAGTGTCTCTTTGAATTCTTTGTGATTTTTTTTTGTTTTGTTTTTAGCTGGGTTATATTTTTTGTTGAGTTATAAGAGTTCTTGATATATTCCCTACAGGAAGTTTGAATTCCCTGCGTTTCCATATGCATTTTAAAACCATCTTATTAGTTTCTGAAATAAAATCAACTAAAATTTTGATAAGGATTTGCATAGAATCTGCAGGTAAATTTGAAACTATTGCTGTCTTAGTGGTATTAAGCCTTCCAATCTATGAATATGGGATGTCTTTTCTTTGGCTTTTCAATTCTTCAGTGATGTTTTGAAATTTTTAGTGTACAAATCTAGTACTTCTTTTATTAAGTTTGTTCCTAAGTATTTTATTTATTTTTTATTTATTTTTTTAAGATTTTATTTATTTATTTGACAGAGGGATAGAGAGAGAGAAAAAGCAGGCAGAGTGGCAGGTGGAGGGAGAGGGAGAAGTAGGCTCCCCGCCGAGCAGGGAGCCCGACGCGGGGCTTGATCCCAGGACCCTGGGATCATAACCGGAGCTGAAGGCAGACGCTTAACTGACTGAGCCACCCAGGCGCCCCATGTATTTAATTTTTAATAAGTTTTTAAATGGAACTGTTTATTTCATTTTCAGATTGTTCATTGCTATTGTATCAAATACAACTGATTTTCATATATTGAGTCTGTACCTTTGCTAAATTTTTTTATTAGACCTATTAGTTTTTTGTAATGAAATAGTCCATAAGGTTTCCTGTGCAGAAGGTCATGTAATCTGCAAATTGAGATAGCTTTACTTCTTCCTTTCCAGTTTGGATGCACTTTATTTCCTGTTTTTACCTAATTGCCCTGGCTAGAACCTCCACTACCATGATGAATAGAAGCAGCAAGAGCAGACATCCTTGTTTTGTTTTTAACCTCGTAAAGCAGGTTTTCATTCTTTGTATGATGTTACTTGTGGGTTTATTGTGGATGACCTTGAGGAAATGCCTTTTTCTTCCTTCTTCCTTGAGTGTTTTTACCACGGGATGGTGTTACATTTTGTCTTATACTTTCTGTGCATCTATAAGATGATCATGGCACATTTGTCCTTTATTATATTAATATGGCCCTATTACATTAATTGATTTTCATATGTTGAACCAACTTTGGATTCCTTGAGAAACCCATTAGGTCATAGGTTCTTTTTATATCTTGCAGGATTTGGTTTTGTTAGTATTTTTTTTGAAGTTTTTTGTGTTGATCTTCATAAAGAGTTTTAATCTTTAGTTTTCATTTCTCAGGATGTCCTTGACTAGTTTTGGCATTAGGATAATAGTGGCCTCATAGAAAGGGTCGATGAGTGCTCTCTCTTCTTGTATTCTTTTAACGAATTTATTAAACATTTTATAAAATTAAGCAGGGTAGTCTTCTGTTCGTGGACTTCATTGTGTGAAGTTTCTTTATTACTTATTTGCTTTACTCATTGTAGGTCTATTCAGATTTTCTATTTCTTCTTGATGAAGTGTTAGTAGTTGTGTCTCTCTAGGAATATGTGCATTTCATATGGATTATCTAATTTGTTGGCATACAGTGATTCAGAGTATTCCTTTATAATCATTTTTTTAAATTCTGTAAATTTGGTTGTAATCACCCCTCTTTTCTTAATTTTAGGATTTTGAGTCTTCTTTATTTTTTTCTTGGTTAGTCTAGCTAGACTTTTACGAACGTTATTATCAAAGAACCAACTTTTGGTTTAATTGATTTTTTTCTGTTGTTTATCTTCTTGTATGTCATTTATTTTCTCTTTAATCTTTATTATTTCTTCCCTTCTGCTAGCTTTAGTTTTAGTTTGATCATCTCTTTCCAGCATCTTAGGGTGGAAGATTAGGTTACTGATCTGAAATATTTCTTCTCTTTTAATATAAGCATTTACAGCTGTCAGTTTTCATCCAAGCTTTAGTGTTTTAGCTGCATACTATAGGTTTTGCATATTGTGTAATCATTTTTATTCATCTCAAAGTAATTTCCCTTTTGCTTTCTTCTTTAAACCTTGGCTTTCTATAGGCATGTTATTTACTTTCCATATACGTGCAAGTTTCTGAAATTTGCTTTTGCTCTTTCTAATTATATCCCTTTGTGGTCAGAGAACATACTTTTTATGATTTTAGTCTCTTTACATTTTTGAAACTTGTTTCATTACCTTTTATAGTCTATAGGCTATAGGTATATATAGCCTGTAGACCCTTTATTGTTGAACTTTGAAAATGTTTCCATTTGTAATTGAGAAAAATATGTATTTCTTTGTTTTGGAATGGAATGTTCTAAAGGTATTTCTTGGTTTAGTTTGTTTATAGTGTTGTTAAAATCTTGTTGATCTTCTGCTAATTCTCTTTACATTCTTGAAAGAGGGGTATTGATGTCTCCAGATATTATTGTTGAATTGTCTATTTCTCCTTTCAGTTCTGTCACTTTTCCTTGATGTATTTTGGGTCTTTATTGTTAAGCACATATATGTTTGTAATGATATTTTCCTGGTGGATTGGCCATTTTTTCATTATGAAATATTTCTTTTTACGTCTAGTAACCTTTTTGGCTTCAAGTATTAAAGTTTGGTATTAGTAATGCCAGTATAGCTCTTTTGTTTACCATTTGCATGGCATGTCTTTTTTCATCCTTTTACATTCAGTCTATTGTGCCTTTGAATCTAAGAGGTTGTCCTTATAGACAACCTATAGTTGGCTCATGTATTTTTTTTTTTTTTAAAGATTTTATTTATTTATTTGAGAGAGAGAGAATGAGAGGGAGGAGGGTCAGAGGGAGAAGCAGACTCCCTGCCGAGCAGGGAGCCCAATGCGGGACTCGATCCCGGGACTCCAGGATCATGACCTGAGCCGAAGGCAGTCGCTTAACCAACTGAGCCACCCAGGTGCCCTGGCTCATGTATTTTTAAACCTATTCTGAAAATCTTTACCTATTAACTACATGACTTGATCTGTTTACATTTAATGTTATTATTGATAGAATTTATATCTGCCTTTTTACTATTTTTTTTTTAAAGATTTTATTTATTTGTTTGACACAGAGAGACACAGCAAGAGACGGAACACAAGCATGGGGAGTGGGAGAGGGAGAAGCAGGCTTTCTGTATATCAGGGAGCCCATTTTGGGGCTCGATCCCAGGACCTTGGGATCATGACCTGAACGGAAGGCAGACGCTTAATGACTGAGCTACCCAGGTGCCCCCTTTTCTTTCTTTTTTTTTTAAGATTTTATTAATTTGAGAGGGAGTGAGCAGGAGAGCAAGTGAGCAGGAGAGGGGAGGAGCAAAGGGAAAGGGAGAAGCAGGCTCCATGCTGAGCAGGGAACCCAACGTGGGGCTCCATCCCAGGACCCTGGGATCATGACCTGAGCTGAAGGCAGATGCTTAACTGACTGTGCCACCCAGGCGCCCCTACTATTTCTTTTCTATGTGTCTTATGTCTCTTTTGTTTGTGACTCTTCTTATATTTCCATTTCCATTGACATTCCTGCAGTCTAGGCCTTCCACTGGCAGGGACTCAATAGAATACCTGGCCTGCTTTAGGTAATTATTGCCATCACAAAATGGAGTCCTAGTGATGTTACATCTTCCAACATATCAAAATAAAGTAGAATTTTATATTTCTTTAATTTCTTCAAGTTTTAAATTTTAGCAACTAATTCAGATTTTGAAAACATTAGTGTGGACCCAACAGGCTATATCTTTTGGGAAAATAGAGTAAAAGAGAAAAAAATTGCCATCTCTGTTTTCCATGTTTAGAAGGTCTTAGGACCACCCAAAGTCTGGCATGCTTGTTTTAATATGTTATCGTCTCGCTTACATAAATCCTGCCTACTTGTTAAAATAGTATGAAATAACAATAATAAATGCTTAGATGTGTTAAACATTTTATAGTATATTAGGTACGTTTATGTCATGTGGTCTTTTTATCTTAACTTATTGCAGGTGGAATATATGAAAATTTATCAGATACCAATTAACTACTCCAAGAGCTTCCAAATGTTAGAGTTTCTGGAACCAAATGCATGGATGAGTAAATGTATGTTCTCTTCCTTAACACTGTATAATAGGGAAGGGTGTTGGAACAGTAGTCAAATGACTTGGCTTTAGTGCTGTCTTCATCTAATTTACTGGGGGCTCTTCAAGTTTCCCACTCTTAGAGACTTCAGTTTTCTCTTTCATAAAATGAAAAAATTAGCCTTGATTATCCAAAAAGTCCCATGTTATATGTTAACATCATTTGACAGTGACTGACACTGTGGAGCAATCGAATCTATATAAGAAATTTTTCAGTCATACAGCAGGTATAAGGAAGAAGCACTTTAGTTTCTGTCATAATATGGAATGTCGGTCATTCACCATTCTTAAAAGTCCAGTGCATGTTTGAACAACAACACAGGTTTGACTGCAAGTGTCCACTTATATGTGGATTTTTTTTTTTTAGTAAGTACAGTAGATTATAATTGTATTTTCTCTTGGGATTTTCTTAATAACATTTTCTTTTCTCTAGCTTACTTTATTGTAAGAATACAGTATATAATATATATAATGTACAAAATATGTGTTAGTTGACTATGTTATCAATAAGGCTTGTAGTCAGCATTAGACTATTAATTACTAAGTTTCTATATAATAATTATGAAATTAAGAAGAGCCAAAGTAACACATGGATTTTCAACTGCCTGGGGGTATGTGCTCCTATCCTCCACATTGTTTCAGGATCAACTGTAATATCTTCTGATTTATGAAACTGCTAGAGAGACATTTTTAACATGAGATTTTGCATTCCCACTTTTTCATCCCAGCATATTCTGCCTCATCATATGTTGTCTTTATTTTTACTTTTATGCCATTAGTTGTAGCTGATGTTTGTCCTAGTACTTCATTATTTGGTCCCTTTTCAAATGGCTTCTTTTTACCCCAATGGCATATTGAGCACCTTTGAGATATCAGGTATTCCTTGATAGTTTAGGTAAAATTACCATGATTATCTTGGATATGAAGCCTTTCAACCCTCTGCTACCGAGGACATACTCTTTCTCTGCTTTCATTTGTTTTCTATTATCCTATAGAAATAAAAGGATTGCAATTGAAACATAGAAAATGTTCTTACTGCAAGTGCTCAAGTGCACAAATCTGGTTAACTCTCAAGTGATAGATATTCAACCTGTCTTTCAAAGTGGTAATGTGTTTTGAAATTTTCACATTTGATTTATAAACAAAAAGTCTCCCTTGACTTTATCCTCCTGTTTTTCACACTTTTTTTCTTCTTAAAGAATGAAAAATAATAGCTAAGGAATGTAGCCTAGAATAAAAATATCAGCAACAGAGATGTACACTAAATAAAAAGCACACCCACCATTCCCCCTTGAAATAACATGAATGTCTGATTGGATCTGACAAAATTCAATGAATTTCTAATTGAAGGCTGTTTTTCCATTCCTGATTGAACCTGTCTTTCCTAGAAATAGCAGCAGGAATGAGTCATAGTCTCTTCAAAAAGCAAGGCATTGCAGATTGAGCTGGTGATGGATTTTTTTCCCTTGATTTGAAATAATACTCTTGCCCCTGTCTTTCTGTCAACCTTAGAATAGTATTTTGATTTGTAATTTTATATTGATTTTAATTTGCTTCATTATTTTCTTGGAACCATTGAAGAAATACATCAAACAGGAACATGTTTGACAAGGAGCAGAAAGAGGCCTTTCACTGACTCAAGAACTGTTGGGTTTTCTTTCTATTGATGCTTTTAAGTGCTTTTTGTCAATCTACTTTTTATCATCTGAGGTAAAAGTAGTACACAGAGTGTTACTTGAGACAGTTTTGACAGAGAGTGCAGCTGTACACCTGTGAGAACAAATGAAGGATGCTCTTCTTGGTCACTCAGCAGGAATAGCATTTCAGTAGGTTGTCTTTAGTGCGCTAGCATGGTAAGGGGAGTTAGTAGTGTGTATTTAATCTGCTGCCTATACAGCTGGCTTGTTTTGTCAAAGAGAGGCTTATCCACATTTATAACACTTTGGAAAACTGTGTGATTAGGTAGTTATCTGTAAAATTGTCCATGTGAAAAGTAGTTGAATAGAAATATGTTTTTAAAGTAATTATATTTCCTTCTGATAACCCTTTGCCCGTCATTTAAGGATAACAGAATTTCTCAGATACTCCTTAGATATTTATCTGGGGTTTGGAATTCAAAGGATTCTTCTTGAAAGAGAGAGAGAGAGAGCGTGTGTGCACAAGTGGGGGAAGGGCATAGAGAGAATCTTAAGCAGGCTCCACACACAGCGTGGAGCCCAACATGATGGGAGATGGGGCCCCGTCTCATGACGCTGAGATCATGACCTGAACTGAAATCAAGAGTCAGGCAGTTAACTGACTGAGTCATCCAAGTATCTCTCGAATTCAAAGGATTCTTAATCAAGGTTGTATATCTGGTGTATTATAAACAATAAATATTCATTGAATGAATGTATGAAAACTATTTTAAAAATGGGTATGTTTCCATGACATGAGAAAACACTAGCTTTTTAAGCTTAAAGTAAAAACGAATAATGAATTTTGTGGTTGCTTTAGAGTTGGTTCTAAATATTCTGGTTTTTATCTCTTTCCAGGCACATGGTGTAGTTGTATTTCCCTAAAAAGTAAGGCCAAACCAATTGCTATGGCCAATGGATTATGAGTAAAAATGACATGAATCACAACTGGATGAAAGGGTTAAAAACAGTGCCTATATCTACATTTTTCCTTTCCCTGTTATGGAAATTTTGGAAATGTCTGTTGGTACTAAATCTTTTTTTTAATCCCTTGGTGCAGCTAAAAACTGCCAGCCCACACTGAACATAGAGCATGAATGAAAAATCAATTTTTTAAAAATTTTTTATTCTTATGTTAATCCCCATACATTACATCATTAGTTTTAGATGTAGTGTTCCATGATTCATTGTTTGTGCATAACACCCAGTGCTCCATGCAGAATGTGCCCTCCTCAATACCCATCACCAGGCTA
>NC_138369.1:37952058-37971865 GCF_054177405.1 Leptonychotes weddellii
AAAATGAAAAATAAAAATGATTTTTAGAAAAGGGATTGATAAGATGTTGGTTGTAAAGGGGAAAAGAAAAATTCAAAAAAAAAAAAGAAAAAAAGACAGTTAAAAAAAAAATTAACTTTGAAAGACTAAAGAATCATGGTAAAAAAGCCATGAATTCTATGTGCAGTATTCCCCTAGCGCTGGAGTTCTGCCGTTCTCATTGATCGGTAAACTTGGTCTTGGCTGGCTGTTCTCGCTGATCTTCTGGGGGAGGAGCCTGTTGCCATGGTTTCCAAATGTCTTTGCCGGAGGCGGAATTGCCCCGCCCTTGCCCTGTCCGGGCTAAGTAATCTGCTCAGGTTTGCTCTCGGGAGCTTTTGTTCCCTGCGAGCTTTCTGTACAGCTTTGGAGGCGGAGAGTGAAAATGGCGGCCTCCCAATCTCCGCCCCGGAGGAGCCGAGAACTCGGGGCCCGCTCCTCAGTGAGCCCCCAGAGAAAAGCAGTCATTCACTCCCGCCTCCCCAGTCTCCAGCCACACTCCGTGCTCACCCGGCCTGTGACCGCGCGTTTCTATCTCTCACACCCGACCCTGTGTGGAGTCTCCAAACTCAGCAGATCCCTGCGGTGCGCTCCCATGCCGCTCCTCCCGGGGGAGGAAGGTGAGTCTCCCCGGATCTGCCTCTTGTTGGGTCCCTGCTGGAGGAGCAGTGGCCTGACTTTTCCGCAGATCACGGTTTATGGCAACCCCGAGCTGAGAGCCTGCACCTGGGCTCCGCCTCTGCAGCTGGCTTCCCTGCTCTGTTGCCTGGGAGCTCTGCCGCACTCAGGCACCCCCGGTCATTCTGTGACCCCGAGCGTCCTGAGACCACAGTGTCCTGCGAGGTTTCCACCCTCTGCTTAGCCACCGGAGTGACGTCCCTCAGTGGAGCAGACTTTTAAAAGTTCCGATTTTGTGCTCCGGGGCTCTATCACTTGCCAGAAGCCGACGGATGCCCCTCCCCCGCCGTCTATCCTCCCGAATATCGCCTCGGATTCACTTCTCCACACGTCCTACCTTCCAGAAAGTGGTCGCTTTTCTGATGAGAGAGTTGTTGCTATTCTTTTCTTCGATCTCCTGTTGAGTTTGTAGGTGTTCAGAATGATTTGATCCCTATCCAGCTGAATTCCTGAGAGGAGACGAAATCCAGGTCTTCTACTCCCGAAAATCACTTTCTTAAGGCATGATTTTGATGTTAATCTTGGACCATAACCTAACTATTCTGGCTGATAGGAAGCTCTTAATCATTGGCTAGTTTGTTGCAAAGATTTACAAGAAATTCTGCATCCCAGTGAGCCAGGAGAAAATCCATTCTGAGAAACCCTGAAATTTATGTAATGTAGTACTCACACTTATCCATGTAAAAATTGATGTGACCCAAATGGCTCAGTCCTTTTAAATAACCAAAATAGTGCCTTCTAGAATATTTATGATTTGTAGTACAAATTACCCTGTGAGTACACAGAACATAGTTTTTGAAAAACAATTATTTTTTTTCCCAAATGTTACAGAAACCTGCATTTTCAGATAAGTTGACCTAACGTGGTATTTTAGGTTCTTCTCTGGAGTTTTGGTTAGTTGTATTTGTGTATGTGTTTCTCTCTATGAGTGTGTGAGAGAGATTGTTTTCATAAGTGTGTTGTCATTAATATAATAAGAAATAAGATTAAAACAATAGAGTCACATACTAATAAAAACATAAGAAAAACAAAAGCAGTACCTGTCAAAGCTTGTGAGGTAGGACCAAAATTGTACTTTCAGTCAAATATATAGCTTTAAATAAAATTTTATTACATAACATAAATAAAGTGAAGTAATGTTCAACCTGAAATGTTAGAAAATATAATAAATTAAAGCTATAATAACAAGGAAAATAATGAAAAAATAATTTAATAATGCGAAACCAGAATGCAAATTAGATCAATATAAGGGCTGTTATTTAAAAACAAGACCTATAAAAACTCATGCAGAAAAAATAAAACATATTCACCGAGGTAGTAATTATAAGGGGAATTTTTCAACACAGAACAGATTTAAAATGTTAGAGAAATGGATGGTTTTTTTTTTTTTTTTTTTTAGAAATACAAATTAAACTAACTCAAGTAAAAATGAAGTAACCCGGCAGAAAAATGTTAAACTTGTCAGATTTATCCCCATTAGGATGACAGTGGGCTGCCATCTTAACAATAAACCAGTTTCAATTAATAATGTGCAATTTTGTTTTAAACAAAATTATTTCAGAGCCCAGAAATAGAGGGAAAACTGACAAATGGCCTTTTGAAGCAGTATAATCTGAAAGCACCTGGTGCAGAGTCCGGCATACTGAATAAATGTTAAGTGCTGGTTGTGATGGTGGTGGTAATTCTGAAATCTCTAATAGACTAGGGGGATGCACAATGCTACTATGTGAGTGTTTATGTCCCCTGACATTTATATGTTGAAACTAAACCCCAAGGTGATGTATTTGGAGGTGGTGCATTTGGGTGTTGATTAGGACTTAGTGTAGAACCCTCGTAGATGGGATTAGTGCCTTGAAAAAGGTTCAGCAGGGAAACTTTATGCCTTTCTCTCATGTGAGAATACAGTAAGAAGATTACTAAAATACTGTACTAGAGAATTTGTTGGGACACCCTGAAGTGGTCTATTTTTAGCTAGTTAGTAGTTCTCTTACATATTAAAAAAAAAAAAAAATCTTGTGAATCTAAAAAGCTTGGATTTAAGTTCTGGAATTACCAGGGATGAGTGTTGGTAAGTCATTTAGCTTGTGTGACTCTTGAGAGTACATACCTAAAAACTATGAGTTATATTAATAAAATAATTTAGAATATGTGGATTATCTTTCTTTTTAAAGAAGATTTTATTTATTTATTTGACAGAGAGAGAGAGTACAAGCAGAGGGAATAGCAGAGGGAGAGGGAGAAGCAGGCTCCCTACCAAGCAGGGAGCCTCATGTGGGGCTCGATCCCAGGATCCCCGGATCACGACCCAAGCCAAAGGCAGATGCTTAATCAACTGAGCCACCCAGGAGGCCCATATCTTTTTTTTTAAATATTTTATTTTTAAGTGATCTTTATACCCAACATGGGACTCGAACTCGCAACCCCAAGGTCAAGAGTTGCATGTTCTACTGACTGAGCCATTCAGGTGCTCCTGGATTACCTTTAATAGGACATAGAGTTTCCTTTTTACATCAGGGTTTCACAATATTAATGGTAAAATCAATAAGTTTTAATAAATGAAATTAACAATATCTTTTCAATTGTCAGTACATAGATATTAAACAATAATGTTTAAAATCTTTCATTCTGTGTGTGCTCTATGTATTAATTCATTTGTTTAACAATCAAATTTGGTTTTGATTGTTTTGGGGAGTTTTAATTTGTTTATTTAAATTCAATTAATTAACATATAGGGTGTTATTAGTTTCAGAGGTAGAGTTTAGTGATTCATCAGTTGCATATAATACCCGGTGCTCATTACATCATGTGCCCTCCTTAATGCCCATCACCCAGTTACCCCATCCCCCTACCCACCTCCCCTCCAGCAACCCTCAGTTTGTTTCCTGTAGTTAACAGTCTCTTATGATTTATCTCCCTCTCTGATTTCGTCTTATTCAAATTTGGATTTGAAAAGATCTTTTCTTTTAAGGATATATTTGGGTCCTATCCTCCTACTTACCTATCTTAAAAAATTGTGGAAGCTCAGGGTGCCTGGGTGGCTCAGTCAGTTAAGTGTCTGCCTTGGGCTCAGGTCATGATGCCAGGGTCCTGGGATCAAGTGCCACATTGGGCTCCCTGCTCAGCGGGGAGTCAGCTTCTCTCTTTGCCCCTATCCCCCGCTTGTATATGCACACGTGCTCTCTCTCTCTCACAAAAATAAATAAAATCTTAAAAAAATTGTCGAAGCTCAAATTAGACTAAATAACTGCAGGAAAAAAATCTCAAAATGAGGGTTGGCAGTAGTTTAAATTTTTCTAACAAACACATTAAAACTTGGGTTTATAATATCCTGACAGCACTTTTCCTAAAGGAATACTACAAAACAGAGGCATAAGCTATGATCTATTGGGAGGTCATTTTTAACCACTTCATTTATAAATATGGCATAAAACATTACATATCATGTCACATCTTCCTAGTAATGTGTACATAGTTGCCTTTTGGAACGTTTAATTTATCCATGGTTCTCTTTTAAATGCATATTGTTGCAAACTTTTAAAATAAGTAGTTGAAAGAAAAAAATACACCCAAACTGAGTTTCAGATCTTCCTTTAATTTTCAGGATCTTTTTCTTCTTTTGCATGCCTTTTTTTTCATCCCACAAACAGGCACACTATCGCCTTCTTAATTACCTCTGCCTTTAGGTACCATATTTAAACTATGAGACTTCTAGGTCACTCATCTCTAAAATAGGTTTTGTAATATCACTTCTACCTATTTCCTGGTGTGGTTGTGTGGACTACATGGCAAATATTCTCAAGCACACTGTAAGTTTCTGTATAAACATGAGGAGTAGTGCTGTCCACTGAATCTAAACCTGACATTATCATAAAGAAGACAAATTTGTATTTCTGAACAAACTTAACAGTCGTACTGGTTTGTGAAGTGGTTGGAGTTTCATTTAGCTTAACCTCATTAATTTATGTAAAGACCAGGTATGTTTATTTTTTAGAAGAACTGGCAACCAGAGGATTCATCAAAACAATAACCAAAATACCTAGAAAAATCAATAGCAACTTTTCAACTCCAGATCTTTATTCTCACCCAGAGTAGTTGCTGAGCACAGTTGTAGAAGTTATCTATCATTTTTGGATTGTACCTCTCCCTCTCACACACAAATCCTGAAGTATATTATCATACCCACCCAATAATGGTGTGGTGGATCACTGAGCCATTTCTTTACGTTTATTCTTTGGTAGACTATTCTGTTCTAATGGGCAGTCATAGTTTCCAGTAACTTTAGAGGATTTCTTCCAGTTAATCTGTCAGTTTTTCTCATATGGTATAGCTGCTGTGAAAGAAATTGGAGCTGTTATACCCCGTGCTTTGATACAGTTTGTAAAATGCAAGATAAGAGACAGTAAACCAAACACAGCATGTTAGTAATTTCTTTTAGGACGGATGTGCTAACACTCAGAACGTGTGGTCCAGAAAGCTGGAATACCTTTTTCTCTTGAGAAAATGACATTGTTTCAAAGTGTTACCTTACTTTTGAATCAACAGTATATATGTCTTTGGTATGTTTTCTCAGACTCTGTGGAGAAGACTTGTTCTTTTGACTTTATTTTCCTTGTTGTTTTTTATTTTTCCAGATTTAAGTGAAAATTTTTTTTGAATGTGAATCTTAGATGAAGTGATCTGATATGTTAAAAGTGAGTGCTTGAGGATATTGATATGTCAACGTGTGAATGGATCCTTCACTATATACTTATAAAGGGAAGGCTGTAGAATGTGCTGGAAATACATAGTTTTGGAAGTATTTTAATCAGAAAGATAGCTTACACCAGAAGAGCTCAACCCTGCCTCCATCAGCAATTGTCAAAATATGAGGATACAGCAAGTGTCATTTAATACATCAGAATTCCTCTCCCTTAAATAGGATGACTCTATTTTCTTCCCCATTGAAGCATTTCTAAGATTAATCCAAATTTTTCACATTCATTTCCTAATGTGTGAGAGCCATAGGTACTGTATTTTATTTATTTATTTTTATTGTTAAAAGATTTTATTTGAGAGAGAGAGAGAATGTGTGAGCGAGAGAGAGAGCACAAGCTGGGGGAGGGGGGAGGAGGCAGGGGAGAAGCAGACTCCCCGCTGAGCAGGGACCATGATGCAGGGTTCCATCCCAGGACCCTGGGATCATGACCTGAGCCAAAGGCAGACACTTAACTGACTGAGCCACCCAGGCACCCTGACCATAGGTACTCTATTTTAATTAAGAATGTTAGAGGTATGTTGTATCATCTCAATGTATAGATTTTCTTTTTTATCTTTACATTGTCTGTTTATGTTATGGAGAGGCTTATCAAGTAGTTTCTACTGTAATAAAATAATTTTGTCAATCTAAATATGTCACTGCCTGTTAGTACTTTTTAAAAATTTTAATTTCATTATACCTATTAAAGAGTGGAGATTTAAAAAGGAAGAAGAAAATAAATCAATATTTCTCAGTATTTATTAAATGTATACTATGCTTTAAGCATTGTCCAAATATTATGTATAATATATAATATATACAAATTATGTAATTATATGAAATATAACTTAATATTAATAAGTATCTTATATGAGAAATATTATTTTAGACACCTAAAATATCCAGGTATGGCAAAGAATGACAGCTAATAAGTTGGATGAGGGGTGCCTAGAAACTACATTTCTCTTGACTGAAAGTTATATAGTTTTTGGCTTCTTTAGAGAGAAGAGACTTCTTAAGAGAAACTTTGCAAAAGAGATGTCTTAAAGTTCAACTTTTTCAAGCCCTTCATTTATATTAATAATAAAAATAATTTTATAACATTTAAAATTTCAAGATCTCAAGAGCAATTTGTTCATCTATTACAATAAATCCATATATTAGGTATTATTACCTCTATTTTACTTATTTAAAATGTTGGTATTCTACAATCTGTCAGACTCAAAGAATGGAAGGAGAAGATTCCTTAGCAACAACAAATTAGCTGGAAGGAAAATCGAGCAGGTTACAGGAAATACAATTTGGGAGTAAGAGTTAGACTGAGGCTCTGTGCCTCAGTGTGGGCTCAGCATCCCTAGATCTTTGTTTCCTCATGTATAGAATGTGAAGGTGGAGCTTAATTATCTCTTGTTACTCTTCAAGCTATAAACTCTGCTATCTGACAAAGTTTGTGAGATGTGTTAATGGTGTATAGAAAAAGAAACTTTGATCGAAGCTACTTGATGAAATAATACAGATTATTTTAAAAAATCAGTGTAACTGGATAGAGAATGCTGAACTAATAAACCTTATGTGCCCAAATTTGTGACTTGGATTTCAACCTGGGTTTTAATAGTTGATTTCATTTACTTTTTCCTTTTCACATGTCCATTCCATATTAACGTAGATTTAATTCACATTTGCTGTGTATCCCAGGTGAATAACTGTTCTTGTAGTTGACTTTCATAATGTGACTTTATTGGCATAGTTAAGGTTAATGGCACATTAATTTTACACAAGACATCGGTCAGTGTTCCATTTTAATTTACCATGTTAATAATGACTAGTGTTCTAAGTTTCTTATGCTACTTTGGTCTGTCATAAATTATCCTGAAGCAAATATCAATATGAACTCAGAACCATGTATACTGCTAATTTCTAAAATTATTAATGCCAGTGCACTGTAAAAAAGAAACACATGAGTCTACATTTGGTTGATAATTTTTTTATGGATTATTATCACTCCTTTTCTGTAAGCAAATAGCGTAAGTGCTCTCTGAGTTTACTTGTCCTAAAGGGAACAGCAGTTATAATTAAGAATAATTATAATGGCAACAGTGAAACTTTCTTTATAATGTTCTAGACATGGTATCATTCCTAAAATATTTTATTTTGGCCAAAAGAGCCAACATTAGACTCTCAGGGGAGAGGTCTAAATGAAATGGTAGGTGAATCCACGTGGAGCCATGTTGGGTTGCTAAATTCTCAGAATGGAGAAATACCGGGTAATTTGGGCACTGTCAAAAGCTGGCTGAGCAGGCTCCATTTTATAGCTCTAAGGGGACCCATTTTAATTCACAAGGCACATTAATTCTTAACTCCCTCATAAACACGTATTTGTTTGAAGCATTGTCCCAGTTGTGAAATGTGGCTTGGAACAATTCTAGATAGCATAGCCATAAAAAGCTTCAACTCAGGAGTCACGTAGATATGGGTTCAACGTTCTCCTCCACTGTTTATGTGCAGTGTACTCCCATGAGAGTTATTTAAAACTCTTAGTTTCTTTAGCTTTAAATGGAAATAATAACAACATGTTTTCACAGAACTGCCATGAGAGTTTAATAAAATAATCTTCCCAGTGTAACTGAGACTCAGTAAACATCCAAAAAATGTGGAGTTCTACAATTGTTTAAATGAGAAGTGCTCTGTTAAAATAAGGCTTACAAAATTTTACTTTTTAGCATGCAATTATAATTTTTAACAACCTGTGTTTGCAGTAACATTATCTTGTTACTTTTTATTCATATCAACATTAAATAGTCTCTTTTTTTAACTTAGCTTTGTCACAGCTAGATTGTCTTTCTAGTATTGGTTCTATACAATGTAATATCTCAGTTTTCCATTTGTGAAACTACTGAAGTAATGCATTGACTTGGAGTAAGAAGGACATACCTGGTCACGTTACCTTCAGAATTATTTATGTCTTGTTCTAGTCTATCACTTGGCTATTTGTGTTGTAATAGAAAGAAGGGTCTTATGATACATAGTGACATGATTTGATCTTGATTTTAACTTCACGAAGACAGTGAGCTGCTTTGAAATAGAATAGTAGTTGTTTATGCAAAATCCATGTTCATAATCTGTAGTAGGGACCATGAATTTGGGGAGTTCCACAAAGAGGGAAGAAACAGCATTACCAACACCTGTCCTGATTTGTTTTGTATGCTTCAAAAATTAGCTTAAGTGCCCTAAGTAGCAGTGCTCATATTTGTAACAACTCTCTCTACGTATGCCATAAAGTCACATAAGATCACATGAAAAAATGTACGTTATGTTACTTTATAGTAAGTTATAGCTTTTAGGCAGTGTTTTTAAATGAGCAAAAATGATTCAATTGTAAATTGAAAGCAGGGACTCAAATACTTATATACCAGTATTCATAGCAGCATTACTCACAATAGCCAAACTGTGGAAACAACCTACGTGCCCATCAACAGATGAATAAACGAAATAGAATGTATACATATAATGACATATTATTAAGCCTTAAAAATGAGTGAAATTCTGATACATGCTCTAACATGGGTGGACCTTAAAAATAAGCTAGTGGGGGTGCCTGGGTGGCTCAGTCGTTAAGCGTCTGCCTTCGGCTCAGGTCATGATCCCAGGGTCCTGGGATCGAACCCCGCATCAGGCTCCCTGCTCAGCGGGAAGCCTGCTTCTCCCTCTCCCACCCCCTCTGCTTGTGTTCCCTCTCTCACTGTGTCTCTCTCTGTCAAATAAATAAATAAAATCTTTAAAAAAAAATAAGCTAGTGAAATAAGCCATACACAAAAGGACAAATACTAATATAAAGTTCTGCTTATGAGAGATACTTAGAATAATCAATTCATAACAACAGAAAGCAAAATAGAGGTTACCAGGGACTGGGGAGTTATTTTTTAATGAGTGTAACATTTGTGTTGGGAATGATGAAAACGTTCTGGAGATGGATGGTGGTGATGGTTGCACAAAATTGTGAATGTACTTAATGCTGCTGAATTGTATATTTAAAAATAGTTGAGATGGTAAATTTTACTTTAAGTTTATTTACCACAATGAAAATATACTATAAAATTTTTATAGGGAACTAAAATTTAGAATTTAAAATACTAAAAATCTAATTGTCTGCAATATGCTGCCCGCAATGTCTTTTTCTTTTAATGAGTAGCTGCATTTATGAAGTATTGTAAGGGGATCAGAGCTTTAAAACGGAGAAAAATTGGAAGTCTCAGATTAGTGGATATCAGATTAATGGAAGACCATAGGATTACCAAAGTTCACTCTCCTGAGCACCCTAGCTCATCTCTGGCTCCTGTCATATGGGTCCAAAATTGCCATCTCAGCGGCACAGAGCCTCAGCTTATGATAAGCAAAGGTATTTTTCGTGCAAGAGCTGTCTTGCCTCAAAGGGATCTGGAATGACTGTCAATAACAGCAAGTGCATACCTGAGGAATCAATCTCTTCCATTTTAATTTCATAGACATGCACCACTGGAAAGATGAGGATTACAGGATGAAGTCCCCTATAGGAATGGTGGCCGAGGTAACAAAATCAAGCCCCATTAGGCTGTCTCTGGAGCACAGACTGTAAATGGCAAAGGGAGAGAAAGTCAGACAGGAAAGGGGAAGTGAATGAAAGCTTGAATATGGGAGAATGTCTTTACATGCATGCCATGGGCCTCATGGAGGTTCATGGAACCTGGTCAATGAAAGCTCAGATCATTCCCATAAAGTGCCATTTTGCATTTTGCTTCAAGTTCTATTAATTCTCTGCATACAGACATTTAGATGTCTCTTTTTCTTCTATTCTCAGAGCTCCTGGGTTGAAATCATTATTCTTTTTGCATCCAGGGTGTGCCTCAAACCAAATGAACATGTTTTGGACCTAAACAAATAGTCCACCCATTAAATAAGTTTCTTTGATTGTTTGATTTTCCTTTTTCCCTCCCTTCCTCCATCCCTCCTTTCCTCCTCTCCTTAATTCCCTCCTTCCCTCTCTCCTTCCCTCTTTTTTTTCCTTTCTTTGCTCTTTTTTCCCCCTTTTCTATCCTCTGGTACACTGTGGTCACAGCAGCTATGGCATTACCATTCTGATTTGAAAAAGCAAGCATGTGCATGCTCATGTATCTGTGTATACTCTCATGTGAGCTACTTTAGTGCATTGACTCAAATTAAATTACTTTCAAGTGTGAATAATACAATATTAATATAAGCAGCTTTGGGAAATAGTGAAGTTTTGTGTTGGGCTTATAATACTGCCTGAGTGTTTTCAGAAACTAAGTAGTACATTGGCAATCCACAGAGTGCTAGCCTAGGAAAATGGAAAATGATTTTTTTTATGTTTTTATTTAAATTCCAGTTAGTTAACATACAGTGTAATATTAGTTTCAGGTGTACAATACAGTGATTCAACACTTCCATACAACACCTGGAGTTAATCACAAGTGTACAACTTAATCCTCATCACCTATTTAACCTATCCCTACCACCCTCCCCTCTAATAATGATCAGTTTGTTCTCTATAGTTAAGAGTCTGTTTCTTGTTTTTTTTCTTTTTTTTTTCCCTTTTGCTCATTTGTTTTGTTCCTTAAATTCTACATATGAGTGAAATCACGTGGTATTTGTCTTTCTCTGACTGCCTTATTTTGCTTAGCATAATACTTGCAAATGGCAAGATTTCATTCATTTTTATGGCTGAGTAATATTCCATTTTGTGTGTGTGTGTGTGTGTGTGTGTGTGTATCACCTCTTCTTTATCCATTCATCAGTCACTGGACACTCACTGGACACTTGGCCTGTTTACATAATTTGGTTACTACAGATGATGCTACTGTAAACATCAGTATGCGTGTAACTCTTTGAATTATTATTTTTGTAGTTTTTTAAGATTTTATTTCTTTGTCAGAGAGAGAGAGAGGGAGAGAGCACACAAGCAAGGGAAGCAGCAGGCAGAAGAGAAGCAGGCTCCCCACTGAGCAAAGAGCCCCATGGATGCTGGGATCATGACCTGAGCTGAAGGCAGACGTTTCACTGACTAAGCCACCCAGGCATCCTAGTATTTTTGTATTTTGTATTCTTTGAGTAAATACCTAGTAGTGCAGTTGCTGGATCATAGGATAGCTCTATTTTAACTTTTTGAGGAACCTTCATACTATTTTCCAGACTGACTGCACCAGTTTGCATTCCCTCCAATGCTGTAAGAGGGTTCCACTTTCTCCACATCCCCTCCAACACCTGTTGTTTTTGTATTGTTGATTTTAGCCATCCTTACAGGTGTGAGATGATATCTCACTGTAGTTTTGATTTGTATGTCCCTGATCAGTGATGTTAAGTATCTTTTCCTGTTTCTGTTGGCCAACTGTATGTCTTCTTTGAAAAAAATGCCTATTCATGTCTTCTGCCTATTTTTAATTGGATTATTTCATTTTTAGGTATTGAGTTATATTAGTTCATATATTTTGGGTACTATACCCTTTATTGGGTATTTATATTTTACAATATATTATAAATACATATAATATAAATATATATAAATAAATATAAAATATTTATAATATTTTCTCCCATTCTGTAGGTTGCCTTTTAGTTTTGCTGATTCTTTCCTTCATTGTGTAGAAGCTTTTTATTTTTATGTAGTCCCAATAGTTTATTTTTGCTTTTGTTTCCCTTGCTTCAGGAGAAAGTGTGTGTATGGCCTATTTTGAAGAGATTACTGCCATATTCTTCTCTAGGATTTTTATGGTTTCAGGTCTCACATTTAGATCTTTAATCCAGTTTGAATTTATTTTTGTGTTTTGTGTTAAAAAGATCTGGTTTCTTTCTTTTGCATGTAATTGTTCAGTTACCTCACCACCATTTGAAGACAATGTCTTTTCTTATTGGATATTCTTTCCTGCTTTGTTGGGGATTAATTGACCATATAACTGTGTGTTCATTTCTAGTTTTTTGATCTATGTGTCTCTTTTTGTGCTGGTACTACACTGTTTTGATCACTACAGTTTGTAATACAACTTGAAGTCCGTAATTGTGATGCCTTTAGCTTTGCTTTTTTTTCAAGGCTGCTTTGGCTATTCAGGGTTTTTTTGTGGTTCCATACAAATTTTAAGTTTGTTCTGGCTCTGAAAAGTGCTAGTGGTATTTTCAAAGAGATTGCATTAAATGTGCAGATTGCTTTGGGTAGTATAGACATTTTAACAATATTTGTTCTTCTAGTCCATGAGAATGGAATATCCATTTCTTTGTGTCATCTTCAATTTCTTTCATCAGGGTTTTATACTTTGCAGAGTACAGGTCTTTCACCTCTTTGGTTAGGTTTATTCCTAGGTATCTTACTGATTTGGTGGAATTATAAATGGGATTGATTCCTTAATTTCTCTTTCTTCTGCTTCATTATTGATGTATAGAAATGCAACAGATTTCTGTAGGTTGATTTTGTATCCTGAGACTTTGCTGAATTTGTGTGTCAGTTCTAGCAGGTTTTTGGTGGAGTCTTTTGGGTTTCCTGTAGAGTATCATGTCAAATAATGAGAGTTTTACTTCTTCCTTGCCAATTTGGATACCTTTTATTTCTTTATGTTGTCTGCTTGCTGTTGCTAGGACATTATGTTGAATAAAAGTGGTGAAAGTGGACATCCCTGTCTTGTTCCTGACCATAGAGATAAAGCTCTGTATTTCCCCATTTAGGATGATATTAGCTATGGGTTTTTTTTATATGGTCTTTATTATGTTGAGATATGTTCCCTGTAAACCTACTTTGTTGAGGGTTTTTAACATGAATAGATGTACTTTCTCAGATGCTTTTTTTTTTTGCATCTACTGAAAGAACATAGGGTTCTTATCCTTTCTTTTATTAATGTGATATATCATATCAGTTGGTTTGTGAATATTGAACCGACCTTGCAACCCATGCATAAATCCCACTTGATCATGGTGAATGATTTTTGTAATGTATTGTTAGATTCGGTTTGCTAATATTTTATTGAGAATTTTTTATATCCGTGTTCATGAGGGATATTGGCCTATAGTTCTCTTTTTTTGGTGGAATCTTTATCTGGTTTTGGTATCAGGATAATGCTGGTCTCATAGAATGAATTTGGAAGTTTTCCGTTGTTTTCTATTTTTTGGATCGTTTGAGAAGAATAGGTATTGATTCTTCTTTAAATGTCTGGTAGAATTATCCTGTAAAGCCATCTGGCCCCAGACTTTTGTTTGCTGGGAGTTTTTTGATTACTGATTCACTTTCTTTACTGGTTATCAGTCTGTTCAAGTTTTCTATTCCTGTTTCAGTTTTGGTAGTTTGTGTGTTTCTAGGAACCTATCCATTCCTTCCAGGTTGTCCAATTCATTGGCATATAGTTTTTCATAATATTCTCTTATAATTATTTGTATTTTTGTGTATTGGTTGTTATTTCTCCTTTCTCAGTTGTGATTTTATTGATTTTTTTCAAAGAACTATCTCCTGGTTTCATTGATCTGTTCTATTGTTTCTCTAGTTTTTTATATCATTTATTTCTGCTCTAATCTCTGTTATTTCCCTTCTTCTGCTAGCTTTAGGTTTCTTTTGTTGTTCTTCTTCTAGCTCCTTTAGGTGTAAGGTTAAGTTGTTTGAGATTTTTCCTGACTCCTTAGGTAGGCCTGAATTGCTATATACTTCCCTTTTTTTTTTAAGATTTTATTTATTTATTTTGAGAGAGAGAAAGAGCATGAGTGGGAGAAGGGGTGGAAGGAGAGGGACAAGCAGACTCCCCGCTGAGCAGGGAGCCTGATATGGGGCTCAATCCCAGGACTCTGGGATCATGATCTGAGCTGAAGGCAGACACTTAACCGACTGAGCCACCTTATACTTCCCTCTTAAGACCACTTTTGCTGCATCCCAAAGCTTTTGGACATCGTGTTTTCATTATTACTTGTTTCCATGTGTATTTTTATTTCTTCCTTAATTTCCTGGTAGTTTAGTAGCATGTTGTTTAACCTCCCTGTATTTGTGGTCTTTGCAAATTTTTTTTTCCTTGTGGTTGACCTCTATTTTCATAGCATTATGGTCAGAAATGGTGTATGGTGTGATTTCAAACCTTTTGTATTTGTTGAGGTCTGTTTTGTGAACTCATATGTGATCTATTCTGGAGAATGTTCCATGTGCATTTGAAAAGAATGTGTATTCTGTTTTAGGATGGAATGTTCTGAATATATATATATTAAGTCCATCTGGTCCAGTGTGACATTCAAAGCCACTGTTTCCTTATTGATTTTATGTTTAGATGATCTGTCCATTGATGTGATTGGGGTATTAAAGTTCCCTACTATTATTCTGTTATTATCCTTTAGTTTCATTATATTTGTTTTTAATTGTCTTATATATTTGCATATTCCCATATTTGGTTCATAAATATTTACTATTGTTAGATCTTCTTATCAAATTGGCCTCTTTATGATTATATAGTCCCCTTCTTTGTCTCTTTTTACACTCTTTGTTTTAAAGTCTAGTTTGTCTGATATAAGTATTGCTACTCCACCTTCCTTTTGACATGCATTTGTGTGATAAATTGTCCTCCACCTCCTCACTTTCAATCTGCAGGTGTCTAATGTGAGTCTCTTATAGTCAGATATAGATGAGTCTTGTTTTGTTATCCTTTATAGTATCCTAAGTCTTTTGACTGGAGCATTTATCCCATTTACATTCAAGTAATTATTGATAAATATTTATTTTTTGCCATTAAATTACTTGTTTTTCATTGTTTTGGGGAGATTTTCTCGATTCTTTCTTGTCTTTGTCACTTTTGGTCTTTCCTTTGCACTCAAAGAGTCCCCATTAATATTTCTTGTAGGGCTGGTTTAGTGGTCATGAACTCCATTAGTTTTTGTTTGGGAAACTCTTTATCTCTCCTTCTATTCTAAATGATAGTCTTGCTGGATAGAGTATTCTTGGCTGCAAATTTTTCCCAGTCAGCACATTGAATATATCATGCCACTCCATTCTGGCTTGCCAAGTTTCTGTTGCAAAATCTCTAGCTAGTGTTATGGGTGTTCCCTTGTAAGTTACAGACTTCTTTTGTCTTGCTGCTTTTAAGATTTTTTCTTTATCACTATATTTTGCAAATTATTTGCAATATGTCTTGGTGTTGGCCTGCTTTTGTTGATTTTAATGGGAGTTCTTTGTGCCTCCCGGATCTAGATGTGTATTTCCTTCCCCAGATGAGGGAAGTTTTCAGTTATCATTTCTTCAAATAAATTTTCTGGCCCCTTTTCTCTCTCTTCTTCTTCTGGGATTCCTGTAATACAAATGTTATTATGCTTGATGGAATCACTGAGTTCCCTAAGTCTATTCTTTCGTTGCATAATTCTTCTTTATCTCTTTTGTTCAGCTTCATTATTTTACATTATTTTGTCTTCTAGGTCACTAATTCATTCCTCTGCTTCTTCCAGCCTGCTGTTCATTGCATTAAGCTGTTTTCATTGTTACTTATTGCATTCTTCATCTCCAGTGGATTCTATTTTAACTCTTTTATCTCTGTGGTAATATTCTCATTGATGTCTTTTATTTTTTTTCTCAAGCCCAGTGAGTATCCTTAGGTTTGTTGCATTATATTCTCCATCAGGCATGCTACTTATATCTGTTTTGCTTAGATCATTGCCTGTGGCCTTGTCTTGTTCTTTCATTTGGGATAAATTCCTCTGTCTTGGCATGTTGTCTAAGTCTGTTTTCTTCTCGGTGTTAGAAAAACCAGTTATGTTTATGTTTCCTGCTTCTGAAAGTAATGGCCTTATGAAGAAGAGGTCATAAAGTGCCCGTGGCCTGGTGCTTCAGGGAGTGTCCCTCGTGTGTTCTGCGTGCACTCTACTGTTGTGTCTTGGCTTTTCTTTCCTTTAGGAGGCTCTGCTTGCCTGCTGTGGGCAGTGTTCAATCCTGGCTTGAACGTGGCTAATTTTAAATAGATGTGCTCTGGTTTGCTTGTGAAGTGAGACCTGATACCAACTCAGCCAGAACTGGGGCCCCGCATAACTCTGTTGTAGAGGTTTGTGCAGGTCTTCTGGAGAAGGGGCCTGCTGCACTGGGACTGAAGCATGCTTGACTATGAAGGGCAGTCCTGCCAGAGTGCAGGGGTGTTGGGCTTGGTGTAAGCAAGTTAGGTAGCTAGTGTTGGCACTCTGCTGCTTCCTGCAGGTGGCTTTGTGTTTATGCTGTTGGGCAGGGGGGGACAATGGTGGAAAATAATTCCTAACCCACAATTATTTCCTTGAGATGGACTTTACAGTCTCGGCACTATGGGCATTTTGAAGTGGATAATCCTTTGTTTGGAACCTATTCTGTTCAATGTAGGATGTTTAGCCACATCCCTGGACTCTAGATACCAGTAACACACACTCTGCGAGTAAAATAATGTCTCCAGATGCAGTGAAGTGTCCTCTGGTATGGGAGGGGCATAGCCACTCCCAGTTGAGAAGTGCTGTCTAGAGAATGGTATGAAATTCCAGGGTCATGGCTTTCATCTGGCTCAGACAGCTTAGGTTTTTAGAGCAGAATGTTGGGTAGGAGGAGAGGAATGATGGAGAAAATAGTTAGACAATGTGTCTGTAGTATTTTTCCCATGACATTGCTTCCTTTTTTTTTTTAAAGATTTTATGTTTTTTAAGTAACCTCTGCCCAACATGAAGCTCAAACTCACTGCCCTGATACCAAGATTTGCATGTTCCACTGACTGAGCCAGCCAGGCTCCCCAGCATTGCTTCTTTTAAGGCAGAGAGAAACTCCTATTTTATAATAAATAACCTGTTTGTGTTCTGTGAGGCATGAACTTAATGAAAACTATACTGCTTTCTTGTTAGTCAGAAGCCTAAGAAGATAACTTAAGATATGGCTTTCTTTATTTGGGGCAGGAATGTGCTTTTTTCTGGATACTATCAAGATTCTTTTTTGTCACTTTTAACTGTATATTTGACAAATCCAGGGATTCACCTTAGGTAGGGTTGTGTCCAGAGGTTTAAACTGTACTCTCTCATTGGGCTTTTTCTCTTTGACCTCTACTTTTCTCGATCTTTTGCTAGTACAGAGATAGGTGGCTCCTGAAAATTTTGAGCATACCCCAAAAGTAAAGGACCTACCTCTCCTGAGTCCATAGATAAAACATAGGAAATACATGTTTGGGTCTGCTTGCAGCTAGGTGTTCTTTTGATCCAGGCACTTTTATAGGAGGATTGACCAGCCTAGATCGACTAATCCCTATCCACTCTTCCTTCCCCCACCAATTCTGTAGGTCTGAAAACAGAATCACAAGGAATGATTCCCTTGCAAATCAGAGATCCTTTGAAAACAAAATTGTGCTGAAATTTCTTTATGAAAATCTTTTCCCAAATTGTACTCACATATATTTTCTAAGTCTTTTAATCTCTCCAAGGTGTCCTTTCTACTTCCAAGGTATCCTCTTAGTATAGTTCTTAGACTCTGGTCCAGTGAACCCTGTGGGGTGACCAAGATTTTCAGGTAGTCATTCATTTCAAAGCTTTTTTCAGAATACTGAGATTTGTCTTTGTCTCAGTTTCTCACAAGTGTTCAGTGGACTTTTCCAGAGGCTACATGACATGTGGTATCACGTAAGACTAAATGTAGAGACAAATAGAGGAATCAAATTATCTTCTATTGAGCCAAACCTTTTTTTTTTTTTTAATTTTATTTATTTGAGAGAGAGAGAGTACAGAAGGAAAAGAGAGAGGGAGAAACAGACTCCCCACTGAGAAGGGAGCCCGACGCCGGGCTCAATCCCATGACTCTGGGATCATGACCTGAGCTGAAGACTGATGCTTAACTGATTGAGCCACCCAGGCGCCCCTGAGCCAAACCTTTAAATGATTTGCAAATGTGTAAAACATGCACTCTGATCTCTATTTTTTTTGTTTCAGATAATAGTTTTTTTTTTCGTAAGTTGTGCTATTTATGTAAATATATATTGGATTTATTATCATTATTAAATGAATAAGTATTCTCAGAAGTTCATTTTTAAATTTTAAAATGGCAAATATCAGAGAGAAAAGATGGCGGAGGAGTAGGGGACCCTATTCCAACACTGGTCCCTGGAACTGAGCTGGATATCTACCAGACCACTCTGAGCACCCATGAAATCAGCCTGAGATGTAAGAAAATAGATCCAGATCTCTACAAACAGAATATTGCAGGCAGTTGGTTTCGAGGTATGAAGCAGGGAGCCGTGATTTCATGGGCAGATATCAGAGGATAAATGGCAGCGGGAGGGAGCCTGGCCATGGGGATCCTACACCGCTGGTGAGCGACAGCCTCGCAGACCGGTAGCTGCGGGGAAAGAACTTTAGGGCAGCACCTGGGACAGAAACCTGGAGCGCAGGGATCGTGCCCGTGAACTGGGAGAGACTGGCGGTTTTAGAAGCACAAAGGGCAGAGATGTGCCTCGACCTCGAGGCAGGACTGGGAATTCTACCTAACATTCAAAGAAGAAATAATACCTATTCTACTGAAGCTGTTTCAAAAAATAGAAACAGAAGGAAAACTCATTCTATGAGGCCAGCATTACCTTAATCCCCAAACCAGGCAAAGATCCCATCAAAAAGGAGAATTTCAGACCTATATCCCTGATGAATATGGATTCCAAAATCCTCAACAAAATCCTAGCTAATAGGATCCAACAATACATTAAAAGGATCATCCACCACGACCAAGTGGGATTTATCCCCGGGACTCAAGGGTGGTTCAACATTTGCAAATCAATCATTGTGATAGAACACATTAATAAAAGGAGGGAGAAGAACCATATAGTCTTCTCAATTGATGCAGAAAAAGCATTTGACAAAACACAACATCCTTTCCTGATTAAAACTCTTCAGAGTATAGGGATAGAGGGAACATTGCTCAAGTTCATAAAATCCGTCTATGAAAAACCCACGGCGAATATCATCCTCAATGGGGAAAAGCTGAGAGCCTTTCCTTTAAGATCAGGAACACGTCAAGGATGCCCACTCTCACCACTTGTTCAACATAGTACTAGAAGTCCTGGCAAAAGCAATCAGACAACAAAAAAAATAAAAGGTATTCAAATTGGCAAAGAAGAAGTCAAACTCTCTCTTTTTGCAGATGACATGATACTTTATGTAGAAAACCGAAAAGACTCTACCCCCAAATTACTAGAACTCATCCAGCAATTCAGTAATGTGGCAGGATACAAAATCAATGCACAGAAATCAGTTGCTTTCTTATACACTAACAACACAATTGTAGAAAGAGAAATTAGAGAAACGATTCCATTTACAATAGCACCAAAAACCATAAGATACCTCGGAATAAATCTAACGAAAGAGGTAAAGGATCTATACTCTAGGAACTACAGAACACTC
>NC_138369.1:37972365-38000039 GCF_054177405.1 Leptonychotes weddellii
CCCCCCCCCCCCCCCCCCCCCCGATGCGTTAGCCTGGTGATGGGTATTGAGGAGGGCACATTCTGCATGGAGCACTGGGTGTTATGCACAAACAATGAATCATGGAACACTACATCTAAAACTAAAGATGTAATGTATGGGGATAATATAAGACTAAAAAAAAATAAAATAAAAATAAAAAAAAAGAAATGTGGAACTTTTCCTATAATATTTGAGCTAAATTTTTTTGAAAATTATAATGGTTCAGAGTGAAAATAAATATTTATTTTAGGCAATTGAGCAAATCATTAAGGAAATATACTTTTGCATATACCCACTATGAGGAGAAATTGAGCAGTGTTTTCTATGACCTTAGTCTGACAACTCATTCATCAGGTAACTTGTTCCGTTATGAGGAGAGAATGAGGCAGTGGGGTTTCAGTTGAAGCAAGAATAGAAGTGGCTGCCACCATTTCTGAATTAGTACTAAGTGCTTGGTCCTGGGCAATAAAGGTATCCTGGCCTCCATTTTACAAATGCAGAATTTGAAGCTAAGAGAGAATACTTTGCCTCTGGTCATAAAGGAGTAAGTGAGGGAGTTAGGTTTGAACTAATGTTTCTCTAACTCTATAGCCTGTTTCTTACCAGTTCACCAGGCTTTTTTGGATGTGGACTATACATAGAAGAGTTTTCTACCAATGAAGATGTAGGACACCAATAGGATTTTTCAAAGTGTTTCAAATGTCGCAGTGCCTACCCTGGAGTTCAGTTAAGTCATAACTGATTTGTAGTGAACTAGGGAAATTTCAAGTAGATATGAATTAGACAATCCTCAGTATAAGTGTGTGTGTCAATATGTGTGTGTGTGTAGCACTAAATTTCTTTCAGGAAAGTAAGGAAATTTCCCGCTGAGTAGGAAGTATTTACATTTTTCACCTACTTGTGCATGGATTTCCAAATTGATGGCTATTTGCTTCAAAAGTAGACAGGAAATCAATCCTGGAAATTATTGTGTGTGTAGCTCAATTCAGTAAGTTGTAAAATATTATTTCTTTCATCTCCTTTATGCTGTTTAGTTGCTATTTCATTCTTCATGGTAATAGAAAAATATTCAATGATATTGTGAACACATACTGACCTTTAAGATTTGTTCGCAGGTTCAGCGGACATTTGTTCGGGAGGCACTTGGCTTTTATACCGCCAGTCTCTTCCTCTTTGGGGAAGAAAATCAAGTCATGCTTTGTATTTTACACTGTGTTTGTGTTTCCCTTCAAAAATATGTCACTGTGTAATGAGGACTTCTCTCTTTAAAGAAAGCCATGATGTAGATCACTTTCTGGACCGTGAGTAGCAATGGATCTGGGAAAGGATGCATGTTCCCAACTACAGTGGTGGGAACTAGTAATCTGCCTCCAGAGAACCAGAATAAATAGATGTTTCTAGTGAAAAGTAAGGGCGATATTTGTAATGCCCCCCCCCATTCTGGGCTCTCAGACCTAATTACTCATACAGAATTTCCCTTTTTATATATCGATTTTCCCCCAATTCTGGACATTTATGTACTATGATCATATTTCTTAACATCGGTGCATATTTTCTATTTAACATTTTCTATAAATCTAATGAATTTAACTAATTGTGCATATGAAGAACATTTATATCAATAATATAAATTAAAAAATGCTATAAGTGGAAAATAAACACAAAAATATTCAAACATAAGTACACATAGATTTAAAATGTTCGGAAAATAAAGATAATAATGTGTACCACCAGACGTCCTATGACCACATTCTGAAAACTGTAGCCCCTCTGATCCCTATTTTTCAGATTGAAATTGCACTTCAGAGACCTTACCACAGTTTCCATTATAGGTTTCCCCTGCTTTCTGAAAGTAGAGTGTTTCTGTGAAAACTTTCATAGCCCTAATGGCATAAAACAAAAAACAATTACCATTAGTTTATATAGAAAATTTTTGAACATTCTCAGATCCCAAAAATAACCTCTCTCAGACTTTTCTGATAGCTTAGGACACATATTTTTTAAGCTGCCCAAAATAGGCATTCCTGGGAGGCTCAGTTGGTTGAGTGTCTACCTTCGGCTCAGGTCATGATCCCAGGGTCCTGGGATCGAGTCCCGCATCGGACTCCCTGCTCAGTGGGGAGTCTGCTTCTCCCTCTGCCTGTTGCTCCCCCTTCTTGTGGTCTCTCTCTCTCTCTGACAAATAAATAAATAAAATCTTTAAAAAAAAAAAAGATGCCCAAAATAAATCAAGGTAAATCACAAACTCTCTTAGACACTGTTGTGTGTCAAAACTGCCATGGCTTGATGCTGAGTGTAGTTACTGGGAAGGAGCTTGGCGGTATGCTCAGTGTGTGCACTGCCTCTCTAACTACTTATTGCAAAATAAACACTGAACACTACTTGTGCTTTTCGCTGTTTTTTTTTTTTTTTTTAATAAAAGTGAAAATCCTCTTCGGATTCAGGTACTCTGCTAATGTAGGTCTTTCCTGATAGTGAACTGGCATAACATGAACTTTCAAGAAACAAAGGATACCTGTGTGTACAAGTCATTTATGGCCATGAACAGATTTTCTGCCTTTGAGGAGCCAGACTGTAAGCTCCTTAGGCCTCCAGACCGTGTTGCTTTTACCCTGCACTCCACTATGTCTTTTACTGCGTACAGGTATGCACTGTGTATTTAATTCCTGCTCAGCAAATTGAACACTTACACAAGTCTCCAGGAATGAAGTCCAGTGCAATTTACGAGAACAGGACAGTGCAGAACAACAAGCTCAAGAAAATGAACCAGTGGTATCTGGGAACAGTTATTTAAATATATAGAACTAGAGGTGTTTCTTTTTATTAAAAACAGCCATTTAATAGGCTTTACTGTGTACTGAGCACTTGGTCAACATTAATGTATATAATTCTCACAATAGCCCAAGGAAGCAAATAGGATTAGTACCTTCATTTAATACATGAAGAAAGTAAGGCACCGAGGGAAGTGAGTAATTTGCTGAAGGTTACTGAGATAGGATATGGAGATTTGAGTTTTGAAAGCCAGATTCTGTACTCTCAATCACTACTCTATGCTATATTTCTTCTTTGAGTATATGAAATCACCCATGTGAAAATATTTGGATTCTGTCGGTCTACAGTTACTTGTTGTCATTTATGATCCATTTCATTTGTCTTCCATTTGCTGGGCAGAAATGTGGGTATTTCCTTTCCCTGAATTGGTGAAACTCAGATAAAGAGCATGCACTTATAGGAAAGAACAAATTCTAAGTGTCCAATATATTTTTATATCATGTCACATATTGTGATATATTAGGCTGCTGTGGAATGTCAAGCATTGGCATAATGTATGTCTTGGAAATGCAGAGTGACAGGTTGTCATTATAGCTGTTCCAAGTTTTTGTGATAATGCTGAACCCTGGAAAATTTCATTTTCTGGTTTTGCACATTGCCAACACATTGACATTTCCCTTATGTTTTCCCAATGGGAAAGACAAAATTGAATATAGCCAAACCTGATAATTTTCCTTAATGGAAATTTAAGGGGCTAAGAAGCCTACATTTGTGTATGGGCTTCAATAATTTGAAGTGAATTATTTTCTGTCTTTATCCTTAGGATGTAGAGGCAGATGAAGTAGTTTTTTCACAGACCTGAATTGTACAATGAACACCTACTGATGTAGATCATTCAAATTATAAGTGCAAACAGTGCTTATATTTAGAACAGGGTCCTGTGCATCATGGGAGATCTAGCAAACATCCCTGTCATCTATTCACTAGGTGTCAGTAGCAAACCACCCTTACCCCCATCCCCCAATTTGTACAACCAAAAATGTTTCCAGACTTTGCTAAAAAAATGGCCTCTGGTTGACAATTACGGATTTTGAGAATGGAATTTCTGGTTGGTTGTTTTTGTAAACTCCTAAAATTCATACCTTTGCACCTATTTTAAGACCGATTTTTTTTAGGCTAATGTCTTATGGGACACAATGCCAAGTTTGCATTTCCAAGCCTATTACAACAAAGTAACTATTAATGTATTGTCTACTAGCGTTGTCTCTTATAAATAAAATTAAGTTGTATCACTGGCAGAACCTTTGAGAAATGAGGCGTTCTTATCTCATTTTAAGGTTTATGAAAGTAATCTCTCCAAATATTGGTGATATAGAGACAAATATAGACAAATATAGAGTATTTTATAATTACAAGGTGCTTTTAAACTCAATATTTAATTTTCCCAGTAATTCTGAGTAAGGTTTTAATTTACCCATTTTACTGATTAATAAATGGAGACTGAGGAGTAGCTTTTGTCTATTTCTTGTGAATTAGATCAGAAAATACCACCATTCTGAGTAATTTTATATGAGTAGAGTTTTCTTGCTCAACTTTTTTTTTTTAGATAGGGAGAGGTGGGGCTAGGGGCAGAGGGAGAGGGAGAGAGAGAATCTTAAGCAGGCTTCATGCTCAGCATGGAGCCCAATATGTGGCTCAATCTCACAATCCTGAGATCATGACCTGAGTTGAAATCAAGAGTCAGATGCTTAATGGACTGAGCCACCCAGGTGCCCCTTGCTGATTAAACTCTTAAGTAAAGCTCTCTTCTTGGGTATAAACTTTTTTCATATCCTCGAGAGTCATGCTAAAGATGCATGCACCTTTCTTTCTTCTGCTCTTTTATTTCTAAATCCATATACCACCATTTACTATTTTGATGTCACTGGTTGTTTGTCTTGGGACCTCATGTTGACTGGACCATCTGTCTATAGCCCCTCAAGTGAGCTGCCCTAATTATGTTACATCAGGACAACTTGTGAAACTCTGAATATCACGTTTCTAACCTTACAACTGATAAGCAGCATAAGCCATTCCCATTGCTGTTCTCAGTCCTCTCTCTGTCTTAAATAGATGCAGAGATCTCTAGGCTCTTAAGCATCTTCCAGTCCTGTTTACTTTGTAGTCAAGACCCCAGAAATTAGTCTTTCAGAATATGGCTCTTCAAGACAGACTCCTCAAGGTGATGGCTCCCGTGTAAACTTGATATGAAACCTCCTACACTGTGTAATACTGTCATCTCAGGGAGAGCCACTATTCATTAGATTAAATTGTCAGCTTTATGTTTCAGTAAAATAAATACACATTTTCCCTATGGTAATGACTTTTTTTTTCTCACTTTGTGAAAACTGCAGGGACCCTTGTTATCGAGAGACAATCATATTCTAGCAGTGCCACTTATTTTGCCCAGTGAAAGTCCCAAGGATATGATTATCTCTTAATAACTCTAAAGCCTGTTATGTATCATGTTGTATTGTTGTTTACTTTGAGTGCGTGGGGGGAACCCATTAGTGATCTCTGTGGTTGATATTATTCATTGGGATAATGATAAAAGAATCAAATGACCATTTGTTTGCTTGTAGCTAGACAGCACAATAAGAAATGCATCCCACTGCTCACTGAAAAATGTATTTAAATGTAATCTCTAGCTTAGTATTAGTTTAATAACCTGGATATTAATACTAAATTAACATCAAGCAAAGCTAAAGGAAAGTTAGGAAATAAACATGGATAATTTAATAACTATGTGACCTTTACCTCCCACAGAAAATTCAGGTTGGGTTTTAAATACCTGTGAAAGAAGTAAACACCCCTGAAAAAGAAGTACTCGCTAATTCAGTGATGGAAAATGCCATCGATAATTTAAGTAAAGTAAGATAGATGTAAGAAAATCCCCTTAAATATAATGGTCTTCTAGAATATGGACAGTTAATGAATTTTTTCCCTCTTACCTCATGCCTTCCTTTCATGTACAAAGAATGCAATAATTTTGGTTTCATTTACTGAATACCTTTTAGAGACCAGATAGTTGTCATGCATTCTCTCATTTTATCTTTACTAGAACCTTGCCAAGGTAGTTAATACTGTTCCTGTTTTTTTTAGGTCAGGAAACTGAGGCTGTAAGGGGTTAAATAACTTGCTTGAGTTCATGTAGAAGGTAGATGGCAAAGCCTAGCTTCAGATCTGATCTTAGAGTCCATTTGTTATCTACTGATTATTTAAAGGTGTGATCTGAAGGATGGTTACAATTATAGAACACTTGTAGCTGATGGTGATCTTGTATATGTGTATTATTAGGTAGATGCATGTCTGACCCTAATGAAAGGGGAAAAGTTGGCTGAAGTGATGAGACCACTATCTTCTCTCTCCTAATCTTGCTTCCAACATCTGTGAGAACTGAAAGAATTAGGAATGCCTCATCTGTTTTTTTGAACATATTAATTAGGACTATTTTCATACTCTTAGCTGTCACTTGGGAAGGATTGTTTTGTTCTGAATAAACATTTGACATACTTTTTTTTACTTCTGAGGTATTTGGAAAGGGTCTAGATCAGGACTTTTTGTTCTCCAGAGTAAAAATCATCCTTTTTGATCCAGGCCTTGTCAACAGCTGCCTCTTTCTAGTTGCATTTAGCCAAGAAGCTCTGCAGTCATTAGTGGATTTCTGGTTTCTTTGTATTGTAATAAAGCCAATGCATTTCTGTTGACACCAGCTGATATGTTCAAAACTCCTGGACCCAATCATTCTGAACAGAGGGGGATTCGTCCATTTATTCATGCATTAATCTTCTGTCTAGTCCCACAGGTGACTTCTTGGAGTTTATAATAAAAGCCACAACTAAACTTTAACCATAATTTAAAGGTTACAATAGCAGGTAAGCAGTATGGATTTAACATTGGAAAATTTAATTTTCAGTAATTTTGAAAAATAATTAAATATTTTGTGCATATTATACCCTGGGCACTGTATGGATTATCTCATTCTGCCCTCACAAAAACAATGTAAGGTAGATATATAATTATTAGGCTCATTTTTTGCATAAGGAAGCAGAACTTAAAGAAGCCTTTCCTCATGTTCTTGTGCAGAGGAGGCTATTACTCCATTGCCTCTAATGGATGCATAGTTTCTTTCCCTGTATAAATAAAGCAGTGCAAAAGTAGGCAAGAATAATGCATGTATCTTTACCCCTTTTCAAGGAACGCCATTGTGTATCTATCTACCTTATTCATCTCTTGAGTGTGCTGGCACATTTGAGATGGAAAGTTTTAACTAAATCACTTGTCCCCCTGATAAGAATATGGCTGTTCAATATTTTTTCCAGTGGAGAATAAGTAATCCCTAATTATAAAATCAAGAACGTCTCAGTACCTCTCTAGGCATCATTAGAAGTTTCCTTTTAAGAGCAGTCAAGAAAATATATGGTAGAAATGGAATTAATTTTTTTTTTAAATTTTAAAAGATTTTATTTATTTATTTGATAGAGACACAGCGAGAGAGGGAACACAAGTGGGGGAGGGTGGGAGAGGGAGAAGCAGGCTTCCCTCTGAGCAGGGAGCCCGATGCGGGGCTCGATCCCAGGACCTTGGGATCATGACCTGAGCCAAAGGCAGACGCTTAATGACTGAGCCACCCAGGCGCCCCTGGAATTAATGTTTTTTTAAAGATTTTATTTATTTATCGGAGAGAGAGAGAGAGAAAGAGAGCACAAGCAGGGGGCGCAGCAGACAGAGGCAGAGGGAGAAGCAGGCTTCCCACTGAGCAAGGAGCCTGATGTGGGACTGGATCCCAGCACCCTGGGATCATGACCTGAACCGAAGGCAGATGCTTAACTGACTGAGCCACCCAGGTGTCCCAGAATTGGAATTGATTTTTAAGTTGCATGTCCCTTAGTTTTTAATTTGGATCCATTTATTCACTCAGCATGTATTTAGGGAATTCTTATTTTGGACTAGGTTGTATTAATCTCTGCAACTTCAAATTGAAGAATAAGACAAAACAGATATATATTTTCCTACAATAAAAGATATGTGTGTGGGGGGGTGGGTGGTAAACATATTGTGATTAGTGTCCTGCTAGAAACATGTTGAATGTAACAGGACAACAAGATTCATTACGATCCTGAAATGCTATGATTTTGTAAAGAGGATTATTTCAAAAATAATACTCTATGATTTTTTTAAAAAACTGAAATAGTTTATGTATAATATATTAGTTTCAGGTGTATAACATAATGATTTCACAGTTGTATACATTACAAAATGCTCACCATAAATGTATTTACTACCTGTCATCACAAAAAGTTATTTCAGTATTATTGACTATATTCCCTAAGGTGTATTTTTCATCCCCATGATCTATTTATTTTATAACTGGAAGTTTATACCTCTTAGTCCCCTTAACTTATTTCACCTAATCCCCTACTCCGCTCCCCTTTGGCAAACAGCAAAACCCCAGTATTACCTTACACCAGTCAGAATGGCTATTATCAAAAAAAGACAAGAAATAACCAATGTTAAAAAAAAATAACAAATTTTGGAGTGTGTGGAGAACAGGAGACCTTTGTGCCCTGTTGGTGGGAATGTCAATTGGTGCAGCCACTGTGGAAAACAGTATGGAGTTTCCTCAAAAAAATAAATAAATAAAAAGAGAAGTACCATATGATCCAGTATTTCCATTTCTGAATATTTCCCTGAGGAAAATGAAAACACTGATTTGAAAAGACTTATGTGCCCCTATGTTTATTGCAGTGTTATTTATAAAAGCCAAGATACTGAAGCAATCTAAGTGCCCATCAACAACAGATGATCAGATAAGATGTGTATATATATACAATGGAATATTACTCAGCCATAAAGAATGAAATCTAGCTATTTGTGACAACATGGATAGACCTAAAATATGTTATATTAAGTGAAATATGTCAGACAAAAGAAAGACAAATACCATATGATTTCATTTATATGTGGAATCTAAAAAAGCAAAAAACAACAAAAAGAGAAACAGACTGAAACATAGAGAAGAGTCTATTACATTTTTACATTTATTTTGATGATGTTTGTTTGTTTGGTGGTGGCTGAGTAGAGTAGTAGCTTGATTTGTCAGCAAATACCATGAAGTTAGGGATATTTTTCTGTTTATTTTCCCAGTAACTATTTTTGAAATAAATGAATAAATGTAAATATAAAATCTGTTGGTCTGTAAAGGTAAAGAAGCAGCTGAGTATGAATCATATTTATGAGCCAAGAGAATTTGTATATGTAGATTTTCTTGCAAATAGTGTTGTGGGGTGATTTTTGTTTCTTCATATTGCTCATCTATATGTCTCCCTCAGTTTCTTTAGGCACATAGCTGGGACTTCATATTACCCACAGAAAGCTTGCCTTCAGTGGGCTCATTTCTTAACCAACAACCATTTAGTTGTAAGTTATAGAAATGTACACTAGTTCACATAAAGAGAAGGGCTGTTGAAACCATATGTCAGGCAAAGTGATTGTGATCTAAGTACAGAAAACTAGGTAAAACCTGACCTCAAAGGGACTTGAAAAGGCAGGATATGTGACTACTTGTCACCCTTTTCATTTTATTTTTAATACCTTATTTCTCATGGGGATCAGGATTAAGGGTGTATGTTATCCCAACCCTAGTTTTCCTGGAATGTCTGTTTCATTCTCTGATTCTCTCAACAGACTAGTTTCTTTTACAATAATTCTACCTTTACTTGCCTTGAACTCTCAGTGGTGCAGTTTAGAATCTCTGAGAGAGAATCCTATTAGGCTTAATGTGGGTCAAGCATTCCTCCTTGTTCAATCACTGTAGCCAATTATACAGTACATAGGACAATCCTTTCCAGGAGCTATGGATGGGGCAAACTTTTTAAGGTGCAAATATTGATTCAGAGACCTTCTTGGGATCAGTCCTAGATATTCCTCCTTTTTTCCAACCCTTCCAACCTACCTTCCATTCTTTTGGGCTCTGTTCTTTGCTCCATGACAGCTAACAAATCTGATAAATGTATTCATGATGTTTGCCCATCTAACAGGTAATTTCTTTTGGCCAGTTTTCCCTCTGGGAGCAATTCCAAAAATCAAAGGGATGAATTTAATAGTAAATACCTTATTTTTAAAAATTTTCTTAAAAATATTATTTATTTATTTGAGAGAGAGAGAGAGTGCACAAGAGAGCAGGAGGAAAGGGGAGGGACAGAGGGAGAGGGAGAAACTGACTCCCCGCTGAGCAGGGAGCTCTATCCCAGGATCCTGGGATTGTGACCTGAGCCTAAGGCAGATGCTTAATGGACTGAACTACCCAGGTACCCCTAATGCTAAATATTTCAGACAGGGGAAAACATTTGGTAGTATGTATTGCTTTTAGGTGCTAACTTTGCTTTTTGTATGTATAATCCTTCTTCATGAAACCATTTATGATATATGAGAATCTTTTACCACTATTACTATACTATTACTACTGGTGTTCCATATGCCAGGTGGAAGACTAAATACCTAAATTGCATTATATTATTTAATTTTCAGTTGTTCTTTGAGGCCGAATAATGCTATGTCCCCACTTCACAGGTGAAATTGAGACTTACGTTAGTTAATAAATTGCTCAAGATCACATGGCTAGTAAATAATTGGACCATTACCCCATCTCAGGCAGCTGTCCCAGAACTTGTGCTTTTAAAAGAGGAACATGATTATTTTCTAATGAATAAAATTGGAACCTAAGTTTTCATTTCAAATCTATATCCTTAATTGCACAAATATAATATTTACTTGCATTCTGTGAAGAATATATTTATGTATGTATGTACATATGTGTGTGTGTGTCAAGTTTTAGTAATACTTGAAAAGAAAGAATGAACCCTTGATCAAAGTTGTGGTTTTGTTTTTTATGGTTTATTATCAGTTTTTAGCTGTTGTTATGGATTTGTAAGCTGGAGTTGCAAGTCATGCCAATAGCTATAAATAGAACTTTTCTTCTTATCAGTGGCTATCCCTAATGTAACAAAAAGTTAGACTTTGAGGTAGGCACTGAACTTTTGTAGCCAACTCACATACATAGAGCTGGTGACTGACCATAGTAACATAAAACAAATGGTGATTTATTTCTGATTCATTATTAACTTGAATATAGGATTTTTGTCTATTTCATAAGAAATATTTCCTTTCATTTGTCATAATCCTTTGTGGCACTTTATTTATTTTGGGGGAATATCTAAGAAAGGACATTAAAAAAAGATAAGTTACATTTCTGGATATATTAACAATATAAAGAAGACATATTTGGTCTTTACCTTCTGGACATTATTGATATTAACTTGAAAGTAAAGGTAGTTAGGTACTTAATATAGTGATGAATTATTATGATACGCAGCAGGGGCTACCATAATCTTAATAAGTGATAATGTATTTATGGCTAATCAGGAAAGTAAAATATTTTTATCCTAATCAATTATACTATATTTAAATGTAAATTAGACTGGAGTTGTGTAATGATATTTCTGAGTGGCCAATCTATATTGATCTACATAAAATGATATTTTAATTATAAAAAAATTATAAGACAGTTATTTTGCTCAAAAGTAAAGTTTTCTACAATAGAAACTTGGTTAGAAGATACATACATATACATAAACTTGAAGGTATGAATATATACATTTATTCTCAGTAATAGTATATATTTTTTCCTCAGAGGGAAACAGTATTGCTTCAGGGGAAATTACTCTCAGGCACAGAATTATTTTGCAATTAAAGTTTAACTTGGTGGCTTTAAGAGAAGATATAATACCATATTTATGGAGAGAGTGTTTTGTTTTTGTTATTGTTGCTCTCATTTTACACATTCATATGTCTAGCAAAACCCACCAGATATTTTCTAGTTCATTGTTCACCTTTTCATTATTTTATAAGCTTTTGTAATATACGTTCTTTAGAAATTGTCTTTTTTATTGAATCTGAATACCACAAAATATCACAGGCTCCTAGAGCCATTATACTAACAAAGAAAGGTTAGAGTGGTGAATTGACTTGTCAATAGTCACACAGCTGGTGGGAGACAAAACAGAGAAAGGAAGCTGGCATCCTGGCTCCTCATCTGGGCAGTTCTATCAAGCTGAAGATTCATATTGACCATATTAATTTTCATTTCCTCCTAATTTAATTTTAGAATGGCAGTAATTAAGTATCAGCTACACATAAGCTTATTTATACTTGCAAAGTGTATTTATTTGTATATTTTTTATTTTTATTCTAGGGATCTTTGATATACAATACCTCCACAGTATGTGGTCCGAAGAACTGCCCTAAAAGGTAAGCTTCCCACAAGGGAAGATTGTCTTTATTTCACTTCACCTTTGGTTAGCCTCCTTAGTTTTTATGGAAACATTAAGATCTATTCCTTACAGAGTGATGCCATGAGACCATTTTTAGTGTTTTTCTGAAGGTTGAAGTTAATGAAGATGGTGAAATCATGTAAATTAAGACTTGACAATAGGAAATTGAGGCCTTTCCCAAGTCTCTCTGGAGAAGATATTTGTGGTAGCTTTTCTGTGGCTCAGATTAATTTGATAATTGAAAAACTTTTGAATTTGGCATCATGGAAAGAGTGTTGGGAATAAAGTAAAAGTTGTTGCACTTTTACCAAATGGCTTTATAGGAAAGAACATTTTATCAGGCAAATCAACACAAATATTAAGTTACTAGGTCCTACAAATATTCAGGTCTTAAAATTGAAGCCTTTTAGGGTTAAAACACAAGCAGTATAACTCATGATCTGTGATATATGCAAATTTTTTCCTTCTAAAAAAGTGAAATACCTGTTTTTATTTTCTAAGGCTGCTGTAGATATGTACCATGAACTGGGTGACTTAAAACAACAGTAGTTTGTTTTTGTCAGAGTTCTGTAGCTTAGAAGTCTGAAATGAAAGTGAAGGTGTGAAGGCAGGTCTTACTCTCTGAAGGCTCTGAGGGTGGAATCCATCCTTGATTCTTCTAGTTTCTGGTAATTGGCAACAGTATTTGGTGTTCCTTGGCATGTAAAGGCTTCACTCAGATCCCTCTCTGTCTTCACATAGACTTCTCCCCAAACTTGTATTTGTAATAGGCACCAGGCATTGGATTGAGGGCCCACTCTAAAGCAATGCAACCTTATCTCAACTTGCTGATGTCTTCAAGGACCTTTTCCCAAATAAGGTCACATTCACAGATCTAGGGATTGGGATTTCAGCATATCTTTTTGGACATAGTTCACCCATAATAGTATATATCCCTTAAAATTGACATCAGTGATGTTAAAATTAATTATGGTTAACTAGGAATTCATTGGGAAAAACACTAACGAGGGTGGTGGTGGAGGAGGTCTCATTCCATTAATACACATAAAATAAAATGCCAACTCATTTTAAAAGTTGTAATAATTATGTCTTGATGGACAACTTATCTCCCAAACAAGATAAAATTTAAAACTCAGTTATTCAGTATAGGGATTGATGACATTGGGTAAATATTAGCACATGATTTTGACTCTCAGGGGAAGATTATTTTTAACACCCTCAATTATAAAAAAAATTAGGAAAAAAATTTATTTCACTTGATTCCTTAATTGTTTTTCATAAGCCAAGATCGAGTCAGGTATTTTTTACCACTTAAGTATTGCTCTATAACAAACCACTCCTAGATTCAGTGGGTAAAAAACAGTAACTATTAATTATTTCTCATGAATATATCAGGTAAGCTGTGTGGGTCATCTGATGTGGAACCCATTTTTGACTGGGTGTGTTAGTGTATATAGGGTCTGCTTGTAGGTAAATTAGGGGGAGCCTCTGCTCTGAATAGTCTCTATTCCTCCAGGAGAAGCCAGGCTTTTTCTCATGGTGATGACTTTTTCTTATTCCACAGTATTTTGAGTGTTCTCAAACTTGGTATTAGTTTTTATTTTTATTTCCACAGACTTGTCTAGCTACAGTCCATCCCAGACAAAGTAGTAGGAGTGATCTTCCTAAATCTTTCCCTAAATCTAATCAGATTATCATAACTACCTATAAATCTTTGTTCCTTGTTTTCCTTGGATCAACTCCAGCTATTTGACATGGCTTTAGAAGTTTTTATATTATTTGACCATTGCTTACTTTTCTACCTTCATTTCTCACCCCTCCCCCCTTCCAAAATAGGTTCTACCAGCTTGTATTTTTTTTTTTAAGATTTTATTTATTTATTTGTCAGAGAGAGAGAGAAAGAAAGAGCACAAGTAGGGTGAGCGGCAGGCAGAGGGAGAAACAGGCTTCCCGCTGAGCAAGAAGCCGATGCGGGACTCCATCCCAGGACTCTGGGATCATGACCTGAGCTGAAGGCAGGAGCTTAACTGACTGAGCCACCCAGGTGTCCCTCAGCTTGAATTTTTATTTATTTTTTATTTTTTTATTAGCATAAAATGTATTATTTTTTTCAGGGTCTGTGATTCATCATTCTTACACAGTCAGCTTGAATTTTCAAAAAATTGTTTAAATATGCCATTTTTTCTCTTGCTTTTCTTCATTCTATTCCTTCTTTCAGAAATATATTGTTCTCCTCATCCTGCACCCTTCTCCCATCTTTAATCAACTCTTTATTGCTAACTAAAAACTTGATGTTTGAGGAAGGCTTCTGTGTTTTTCTTCTCTGGGTTAGGCTTTCCTCCAGTGCCAGTATCAATGTGGACAACATGAAAATCACATTGTACTGTAATTGCTTTTTTGATTAGTTTCCTTTCTCATTATGGACCCTAGTAAGCCAGTGATGATACATACCTTTTATCTACATTGTGGTATTCAGTCCTCAGTAATTATCCATGGAAAGAATGGAGTATATAATGACATCTTTTGTGTTCCAATTACACTGTCTTTGAAAGTTTGAGATGTCGAAATCATACTCAATGGCAAAAAGCTGAGAGCTTTACCCTTAAAATTAGAATCAAGACATGAATGCAAACACTTACTACTGAACTTCAGCATAGTATTAGAAGTCCTAGCCAGAACGATTAGACAAGAAAAAGAAATGAAAGGCATTTAATTGGAAGGGAAGACATGAAATTATCACTATTTACAGATGACATGATTTTATATGTAGAAAACCATAAAGAGTCCACCAAAAAACTGTGAGAACAAATGAATTCAGGAAAGTTGCAAGGTACAAAATCGGTATACAAAAATCTGTTGCATTTTTATACACTAACAATGAACTATCAAAAAGAAGTTAAGAAAATAGTCCCCTTTGCAATTGCATCAAAAAGAATAAGATGCCAAAAATAAATAAATAAATAAAATGCCTAGATACAAATTTAATCACAGAGATGAAGGACTACTGAAAACAAGAAGAATTAATATTGTTAAAATGTCTATCCCTCCCAGAGCAATCTACATATTTCAGTGCAATTCTTATCAAAATTCCAATGGCATTTTTCTCAGAAATAGAACAAAAAAAATTAAAATTTGTATGGAACCACAGAAGGTCCTAAATAGCCAAAGCTATCCTGAGAAAAAAAGAACAAAGCTGGAGGCAACACACTCCCTGATTGCAGACAATACTATAAAGCTACAGTAATCAAAACACTTTGGCATTGGCATAAAAACAGACAAATAGATTAGTGGAACAAAATAGGGGGCCCAGAAATAAGCCCCCATGCATATATGGTCAATTTATGACAAAGGAGGCAAGGAAGGAGAGTGTCTTTAATAAATAGTGTTGGGAAGACTGAGCAACCACATACAAAAGAATGAAACTAAAGCACTATCCTCCATCCAATACAAAAATTAACTCAAAATGGATTAAAGACTTGAATGTAAGACCAGAAACCATAGAACTCCTAGAATAAAACATAGGTAATAAGCTCCTTGACATTGTTCTTAGCAATATCCTTTTAGATCTTACTCTAGAAGCAATAGTAACAAAAGCAAAAATAAACAACTGGGACTACATCAAACTAAAAAGCTTCAGCCAGCAAAAGAAATAACCACGAAAATGAGAAGGTAACTTACATTTGCAAATCATACATCTGATAAAAGCTAATATCTAAAACATATAAAAATTTTACATAATGTAAAAAAATAACCCAGTTAAAATATGGGCAGAGGATCTAAATAGACATTTTTCCAAAGAGGACATACAGATGGCCAACAGGCACATGAAAAGGTGCTCATCATCAGTTGTCATCAGGGAAATGCAAATCAAAACCACAATGAGATATCACTTCACACCTCTCAGAAGGGTTAAAATCAAAAAGACAAAAAATAGAAAGCATTGGCAAGGATGTGGAGAAAAGGGAACCCTCATGCACTGTTGATGGGAGTATAAATTGGTGCAGCCACTGTGAAAAACAGTATGGAGGTTTCTCAAAAAATTAAAAAACTACCATAAGATCCAGCAATTTCACTTCTGGGTGTTTATTTTAAAAAAAAGATACTAATTTGAAAAGATAGAGGCAACCTTATGTTATTTGCAGCATTATTTACATTAGTCAAGATAAGCAAACAACCTAAGTAGCCATTGATGAATGAATGGATAAAAAAGATGTGGCATGAGGCGCCTGGGTGGCTCAGTCAGTTAAGCATCTGCCTTTGGCTCAGGTCATGATCCCAGGGTCCTGGGATTGAGTCCTGCATTGGGTTCCCTGCTCAGCGGGAGGCCTGCTTCTCCCTCTCCTGCCACTGTTCCCCCTGCTTATGTGCGCACGCTCTCTCTCTCTGTGTCAAATAAATTAAGTAAATAAATAATATATTAAAAAAAGATGTGTGTATGTGTACATATATATGTATACATAGAGACACAATTGTAATTCTACACAGCTATAAAAAAGAATGAAATTTTGCCATTTGTGGCATCACGTATGAACCTACAGGGTATTATGCTAAGTGAAATAAGTCAGAAAAAGAAAGACAAATACTGCTTGATTTCACTTAGAGCTGGAATCCAAAAAACAAAAAAAATTGGTGGACAAACCCAAACCAAACTCATACATACAGAGAATAGGTTGATGGTTGCCAGAAGGGAGGGAGGCTTGAGGGAACACCAGGTAGGTAAAGAAGATCAAGAAGTACAAGCTTCCAGTTATAGGGGCATCTGGGTGGCTCAGTTGGTTGAACGTCTGACTCTTGGTTTCGGCTCAGGTCATGATCTTGGGATCATGATCTCAGGGTCTTGATATCAAGCCCTGCGTCCAGCCCTGCCTCTGGTTCAGTGGGGATTCTGCTAGAGATTCTCACCCTCTCCCTATACCCCTCTTCACGCTCACTCATATACATGCTTTCTCTCTCTCTAAAAATGAATGGATAAATCTTAAAAAATAAAAAAAAAACCAAGCTTCCAGTTATAAAATAAATAAGTCATGGGGATTTAATATACAGCATGGGGACTGTCATCAATAATATTGAATTGCAAATTTGAATAAGAAAGTAAATCTTAGAAGTTCTCATCACAAGCAAGATGTAACTTTGTATGATGACAGATGGTAAATAGACTTAATGTGGTGAACACTTTGCAATGTATACAAATGTTGAATCATTACATTGTACACCTGAAACTAATAAAATGTATCTCAATTATACTTCAGTGAACAAAGTTGTTGGACAGTTCCAGAATTAAGACCGAAAGGCAGGAGGTCACGTACTTTCAAATTGTCATGATCCCCTTTTGGTTGTGCTTAAGGAGGGCCCTGGCACCACCTCCAGGTGCCCTAGCCTCTTGTCCTCCACCACAGGTTGTAAAAGTGGCTGCCTATGGATAAGAACAGCTTCAAAACAGAGTTATGTTGGTTCACATATTTGTTTTTTTTCCTTTTAATTGCAAAAAGATAAAGTTTTAATTGTTGCCAACACTTGAAAATTCGATTTCAGGTATAATGATGATTTCTAGGTTGTCTTAGAAGAAATCAGAATACCTTCCTACCCCAGGCTTGCACTCGTAGATGGCAGGAGTGCTTTCCTGGGCAGCAGCTGCCTCCTCCTTCGTTCTCCAGTTTATTATATCACTTCATTTGCTATCTATTTGGCCCTGACAGGCCCTTGAGTTTAGTATCCTCAGCTGCACAAAGACTTCTGGATTGATGGAATGTGGAAGCTTAGTTCAGCTTCTGAGAGTCTGTCTCTGGTGAACCAAAGATCGTAGGTTCAGTGGCTGAATGGGCCATTTAGTTGTTCCTGTCATATATCTATCAACTAAGTGAAAAATAATTTTGGCTTTATGTTCAGAGTCCTGTGCTTTAAATTCCTGCTCTAGGGCGCCTGGGTGGCTCAGTCGTTAAGCGTCTGCCTTCGGCTCAGGTCACGATCCCAGGGTCCTGGGATCGAGCCCCGCATCGGGCTCCCTGCTCAGTGGGAAGCCTGCTTCTCCCTCTCCCACTCCCCCTGCTTGTGTTCCCTCTCTCGCTGTCTCTTTCTCTCTGTCAAATAAATAAATAAAATCTTTGAAAAAAAATAAAAATAAATAAATAAATAAATTCCTGCTCTAATATTGGAGCAGGTAAACTAACTTCTCTGAGACTCATTTTTTTCCCATCAGCAAAATGGAGACTGTAATATTTGAGGGCTTGCAGCATGTAAATTTGTTTTGTTAACACCACAACATTTAGTCTAGCATACACACAGAGAAAATGGAAGAAAATAATTACATTCTTTTTCTCTGGATTGGTATTAGTAATTTTCGTCTTTTGTTAGATATTAGTCAGTTAAAAACAGGAAAATTAAGTACTGATACATGCTACAACATGGAGGTACTGTGAAAATATTATAAGAAGCCAGACACAAAAGTCCACGTATATGATTTCATTTATAAGAAATGTCCAGAATAGGCAAAAGTATAGAGATAAAAAGTATAATAGTTGTTTCCAGGGACTAAGGGCAGAGGAGAATATGGGAGTACTGCTCAAGGGGACAGGGTTTCTTTTTTGGAGTGATAAATATGTTCTCAAATTAGATAGTGGTAATAGTTGCACAACCTTGTGAATATACTAAAACCACTGAATTGCATAGTAAATGGTGAATTTTATACGTGAAGTAGATCTCAATATAGTAATAGATTATGAAATGCATGTTTTAAGAAGACAAAATTTCTCCTTCAGATAAGGTGACTAGGGGATGTAACAAAATAAACAGACTCCTTAGGTTATCATTCAAATCAATACATACTGTCTTCCTAAAAGTCCTGATGTGTTCTCCCAGGCCAAAGACCAAGTCAGGTTTCTAATTTTAAGGATTAATTGTTTAATAAAAGGTTATGAGTGATGGAGGCAGACAGAGATGGGTAAACATTTAATTTTTTTCAATTTTTATCTTTGTAAGCCTTAGATTCCTTACACTATAAAGTAAGCGTCCTAATAGTCATTTTGTTGGGTAACTGCAAGAGTTACGAAGAGTATGTCAAGTACTGATCTTAGTGTCAGTTATAAAATAGGCCCTCTATAATTTATACTTTTTAAATGAATGTTACTTGGTTGTAAATTTTAGGCTATAAGATTATATTATGGGCAGCCCAACTGTCCCAAGGTTGGTTTTTCCTGTGCTAGCATCTTGGCCAGGAAGAAAATAATGGTTAGAATTTCTGCTAATACTTAATGAATTTAATCAGCCCCTGAGGGACTTTTGATATAGCAGGGAAATATTTAACAGAGATACATGATTTTTATTCCTCCTATGTTTCTCTTGATAGTCGACAGAGCCTTCCCTAGCAGAGGTAACATTACCTGTGCTGAGAGAAGAGTATTAACATACCATGAGGGTAATGTTAGAATGAAGAGAACACATCCCTGTGGCCTCACATTAAAATGTTTCTGTGTGTGTGTGGCTCTGAATGCAATTTAAATTGCTGCCAAGAAAATAAACCACTGCCTGAAAATGGACAATTCAATTGTCCATCAATTTTTATTATTTATGATTTTTTTTTCCTTTAGAACACAGTTTGTTCATTCTTTTTTTAACTTTGGCTTTGTGTTTGGAAATTGAAATTAAAATCATAGCCTAGGAATATAGAAGATGATTGAGTTAATCAATGTGCATATTATAGATTATAATGTTAAGCAGAAATTTTTAATCTTTTTTTTAAAGACTTTATTTATTTGAGAGAGAGAGAGCAGGAGCAAGGGGAGGGGCAGAGGGAGAGGGAGAAGCAGGCTCCCTGCTGAAGTGGAAGCCAGACAAGGGGCTCCATCCCAGGACCGTGGGATTATGACCTGAGCTGGAGACAGACACTTAACTGACTGAGCCACCCAGGCACCCCAGAAACTTTTCATCTTAATTATGAAAAAATGGTTGTATGAATTGCTCCATTTGATACAATTGCTGTTGTATCCTTTCCTTATGGATAACAGGAAGGATTATGCTATGGGGAATAGTCAGAATAACAGTTGGGGTTATTTGTTTCAGCAAGTATGTATATAGGGATCTAACTATATGTCAGAATCTATATTAAGTTCTGATGATATGGTGGCAATAAAATCGATATTTACCCTCAACTTTTGAGTTTGATATATCATAGAGATGACAGATATAAAGAAGTAAAAAAAAAAATACTGATTGTGTTAGGTGCTATGAAGAAAATGAAGAGAGTACAATGATAGAGAAACAGGGTATTGAATGAATGAAAGGATGTTCATGAAAGAAATTGGAGATGCTGACACAAATGGGAAGATATTCCATCTCATAGTTGGAAGAATTGATATTGTTAAAATGCCTACATTATCAAAGGCAATCTACACATGTAATGCAATCCCTATCAAAATACCAACAGCATTTTTCACAGACTAGAACAAACAGTTCTAAAATTTGTATGGAACCACGGAAGACCCCAAATAGCCAAAGCAATCTTGAAAAAGAAAAGCAAACCTGGAGGTATCACAATTCTGAACTTCAAATTATATTACAAAGCTTTAGTAATCAAAACAGCATGGTACTGGCACAAAAATAAACACATAGATCAGTGGAACAGAATAACAAACCTAGAAATAAATCCACATTTATATGGTCAATTGATCTTTGACAAAGCAGAGAAGAATATCCAATGGGAAAAAAAATAGTGTCTTCAACAATGATGTTGGGAAAACTGGATAGCTACATTCAAAAGAATGAAACTGGACCATTTTTTTATACACTATACACAAAAACTCAAAATGTGTTAAAGGCCTAAATATGAGACCTGAAACCATAAAACTCCTAGAAAAAAACACAGGCAGTAATTTCTTTGACATTTAGCAACATTGCTCTCCATATGTCTCCTCAGGCAAGGGAAACAAAAAACAAAAATAAACTATTGGGACAACACCAAATAAAAAAGCTTTTGCATGGTAATGGAAACCATCAACAGAACAAAAAGACTACCTACTTAATGGGTGAAGATAATGTGCAAACAATATATCCGATAAGGGGTTAATGTCCAAAATTTACAAAGAATTCATACAACTCAACACTAAGACAACAAATAATCCAATTAAAAAATGGGCAGAGGACCCAAATAGACATTTTTCCAGAGAGGGCATACAGATGGCTAACAGGCACATGAAAAGATGCTCTACATACTAATCATTAGATGAATGCAAATCAAAACCACGAGATATCACCTGGCACCTGTTAGAATGGTTAGAATCAAAAAGACAAAAAATAACAAGTGTTGGTGAGGATGTGGAGAAAAAGGAACCTTCATGCACTATTGGTAAGAATGTAAATTGTTGCAGCCATTGTGAAAAACAGTATAGAGTTTCCTCAAAAAAATTAAAATAGAAATAACATATGATCTAGTAATTCCACTGTTGGGTATTTATCCAAAGAAAACAAAAATACTAATTGAAAAAGATATATGCACCCCTATGTTTATTGCAGCATTACTTACAATAGCCAAGATATGAAAGCAACCCAAGTATCCATCAGTAGATGAATAGATGAAATACACACACACACACACACACACACACACAGGAATATTCCTCAGCCACAGAAAAGAATGATACCTTGCATTTGCAGGATCATTGGTGGACTTAGAGGGTATTATGCTAAGTGAAATAAGTCAGAGAAAGATAAATACTGTATGATTTATCTTATGTGTGGTATCTATAAAACAAATGAATAAACAAAAGGCAGAATCAAACCAATAAATAGAGAACAAACTGATGATTGCCAGAAGGGGGTGGGGGGATGGATAAATTGGTGCAGGATACTGGGAGGTACAAACTTCTAGTTATGGAATGAGTAAGTCCCAGGATAAAAGGTGCAGCATAGGGAATATAGTCACTGGTATTTTAATAATGTTGTGTGGTGGCAGATGCTAACTACACTTGTGGTGAGCGTAGCATAATGTATAGGCTTGTCAAATCACTATTTTGTACTGCTGAAACTAATATAACATTGTATGCCAACTACACTTCAATAAAAATAAAGTAAGAAAAAAATGCACACGTTATAGTTCTGCATCACTACTAACATTTTGTGTGAGCATGGGGAGGCTAATTTGATGAATGAAAATCAAATTTTTGTTTTGTTTTTGTTTGGTTTGGTGAATTGACTCTTTGATCATCTTTTTGTTCTCAATAAGGCTTTTGGACATAATATTTATATGATTTTAACATTACCATGCCTGCTATAGCTGCTTTATTTAAATTACCATTTGCCTGGGATTTCTCTTCTACTTTGTTTTTAACCCTTATGTGTCATTTTAGGCGTGTCTCCTGTTAATAGCATATAGCTATATTTTTCTGTTTGATTTGTTTTCTACTTTTATCAAGTGATTTCTATTTTTGTATTTATTTTTAATACTGAAATATTTTAATATTTTTTCTACCATTTTATTTTATGTCACTTTTTTTGTTTCTGTATATTTCTTCTTTCCCACCTTCTTAAATTGTTTTTCGTTATTCACTATTCCTTCCTATTTTTTTTATTTTTCACTCTATTTCTGTTTCTAGTAAGTTTCCTAGATCTTATAAATTTAGGAATGTTGAATTTAGCATTATTAAAACCAAAATTATTTAACTATAATTGTACCACCCAAAGTTCCGAGTTATTGTTATATACATAAATGTAGGATTTAATTCAACTTTTTCTTCCAATTGGTAATTACTATTATATTTATTATAGTCAAGACTTAACTTACACATATTTTCCTATATATTGTACCAATTTATTACTCATCATTTCTCCCAGCATTCCAGTTCCTTTGCGTTCAAGTTACTTTTAAGATATCTATGAAATAATTCTTTTAGCATGTTCTCTTAATGGGAAATTCTTAATTTTATCATGAACTATTATTCTTTACCATTATTTTTGAATAATATTAAACTAGGTTTGCAATTCCTAGTTGACAGTTTTTTTCCTCTCAGTACTTTGAAGATGTTCCATTGTTTTCAACTCTTTATTACTGTAGATAATTGAGTTTTCTATTAGTCAAATTGATGTTCTTTTTATGTGATGTTTTTCTGCATTTCCTTTTAAGACTTTGGAGTTTTGCAGTTTCATTATGGTATGTCCAATTATGCATTTATTTTTAGTTTTTCTTACATAATACTCCACTTTTCAATCTGAAGACACAATCCTTTTATTTTCAGTCTTGTAAAATTCTTATTTACCATTACTTGAATGTTGATATTCAACATTTTTGTCTGTTATCCTTTTCTAAATATCTAATCACACATATTTTGTACCATTTATTTATCCTATCCGTGACTCCTTTCATATTTCTTATTTCCTTACATCTCCATTTTGCATTCTGGGAAAATTCCTCAATTTCCTCCTCCAATTTTTAAATTCTGCTTTCATCAGTGTCTACTCTGCCATTTAATTTTTTTTACTCAATGAAGATAGCTAGTTTATGCTGCATTAGCAAATGACCCCAAATCGCATGGGCTAAAACAGCAACAGTTTATTTCCCTGCCGTGTTACTTGACCAGTGCAAGTTAACAGGCAAAGTCTGTTTGTTATATTTACTCGGGGAATCCTATTGATGGAGTTGCCATTGTGGAATGCTTCCATGATTAGTGAAGCAAAGTAAGAAAGCCCATGGGATCATGAACTAGGTCTGAGAGGTTCTTCCAGGTATCTGCACATCATTTTTGCTCACATTTCATTGAAAAGACAATTCACATGGCTGTGAGTGACTAGAAAGAGGGCAGAGAATATAATCTTAACATATGCCTGGACATACCAGAGAACCAGAATATTTGTGCAAAGCACTTAAGTGCAACCCTAAATATTTGTTTTTTTAAAATTTCAATTATCGTATTTTTAAAATTTCTGCAAGTTCCATTTGGTTTATGTTTCTGGTTTTGTTTTTAATCACAACATTCTGTTGTTTTGTTGCGGGTTCAATTCCTTTTTATCTGTAATCATTTTAACCACTTTTATTTTCTATGCAAGTTCATAATCTTATATTATTTCTAGTGCTTCTAATGAATATTATTTTTAATGTGCCAGATAATTCTTTTTTGTGATAGTTTCTTTTTTTACTCATGTAATTTATAATTTTTTTATTGTGAGCTCACATTAGATTTTTTTTTCCTGTGAGAATGCTGTGTACCCTGTGTTGTTAAAGAATGCTCCAAGAAGTGGCTTTGCTTTTGCTTTTACCATGGTCCTGGAATTTAAAGAGTCCCAGACCCCCTTTTTTTTTTTAAATTTTAACCTTTTTTGTGTTACTGTCTTATGCTTCATGAGTATTATACATTTAGATCATATACTCAAGCTTGACAAACACTTGAGGCTTCAATTTCTTATAGTGGACACATTGACCCCAGAGCAGATAGCAAGATTTCTTACTTGTTCTTGTGGCTATTTTACATAGTTTTTTTAGTTTGCATTCATCAATCTAGGCGATCCATATTTTATTTAAAAATTTCAGATCTATCTCCCTATGGCCCAGTGTCTAATGTGGCATTAATACCCTGCTTTACCACTCCTCAAACCCACAGCATGGACCAACGTGGCTCTGAACTACCCCCATAGTAACTGAAACTTAATATTTATTTAGTCTTTGATTCCTCTGCTCCTTTATTTCATCAGGATTCTCTTTCATTTGTTTAAACTTGGCAGAATTTTTAAGTATATTATTATAGTTATATTTTATTCATTTTTTATCTGTGTTTATAGGTGGGCATTGGTCTGCATTAGCCAAGTCTACCATGTCTTTAAAAACTGGCAGTTTCTAGAATCAGCTTTCTGCTCTCTAAAAAAAGGTGCTCAAATTACATTTTCCACAGTGATCCTATGACTCTCTGAAACATTTCTCTAAATGAACTAATGGGAAGACAAATCAGATTGAATGTCAGGTCTCCTGTCTTGTTTTCTGTTTTGATATTAACCAAATGTGTGATGTTACAGGAATCATTAAACTTTGCTGTTTTCCCATCTATAGAATAAAAGACTGGGATTCAGTGACTTGGGTAAATATATTCTCTTCTCAGCTAAGCATGTTTAGAAGACACATGTTTTTAGGAAAGACCCTACTTCATTCCCACTATTCTAATATTTAGTTATGTGATTATTTCTAGCTAAATTATTTTTAACATATGCTACTGAAAAACTATGTCTTAACCCAATTTTAGTTTGTGGTATTTTATAAGTAACTGTGTTTAAAGAACCATCAATCTGTAGATTAAATCTATGGATTAAATGAAATTAGTTTAGTATTATAAGGTAACATTAAATTAAGCATTTGTTGATTGCTATAATACACTTTTTCAAGAGACGTTCCAGAGTAAGCCTGGGTTATTTCTTTCATCATACGAAAAAAAAAATGGGGTACATTTTTATCTTGCCATGTTTAAACTAAGACATATGGTAGCTTGTCAAAATTGCAAAACAAAGACTTTAGACTATTTAGTACAGAATCACCCTTCTAATTACACATGTAGTGAAGGTATGAAAATTTCAAAGATCACGTAAAATACCCTTTGGAGTCTCCTCCTTAAAAGTGGTCCCAAAACCATGGACTCCAGGATTTGAGCAACACAGTAAAAAATATGCTAATAGATATTAGCCGAAGGCCGATGAGTTGCTGTCAGTGTCCTTTTAGCCACATAAATCTTAAGGAAAAAATAAAGATGATCTATTTATCTGAAGATTGTACAGAAAATTTATTAAAAATACAGGTGTGCAAGGACTGATCTGCAAACAGTTAGCATAGCTCTAATTTCACAAACACTTGGACTGGGATAATATTATCTAGTGGAGACATCCAAATACAAAGTGGAATAAGATTTCAGATGTAGTGCTGATGGTCCAATATAATGCACCAAGTACATTGAAACAAACAACCAGAAACAAGCTAGAGAAACTTGAGAAGCTTAAACTTGGGGAACTGTGCAGAGAAATTAAATGGAAACAACAGTCAACTTTATCTGCAAAGGATGAAATATCACACATCAGGAGGATGTTAACATATCTCTGCTGAGTCTGTTGGGGGCAGGGCATGGACGAATTAGAGAAATCTACACTTCCCATTAAGATCTGTTTTGAAGTGAGACAGACACTTGTCTCTAAGGTCAAGGACTGAATGTGCCTTAGAGAAGTGGTCGTGGTTATTTTACCTTTTAATCCACCTTTGAAATAAAAGATTAGAGTTAAGATTTTTACCTTGCCAGAAGAATGAAGCTTTTAAAAGAGAGGTATAATTACAGCTATCTTCAAAGTAGGTGGATGCCAAGTCTTAGGGAAGTGCGGGATTAAGCTTGTTGATAATGACAGAACCTAAGGTATCCACAGCAGTGTTCTTAAGGGCTTGAAAACCAAGGATTTGGAGAGCAGGTGGTTGGACACAGCTGCTGAATAATCCTCTTAACCTCATCTGTACTTCACAGGGTGAAAAATAGCAGGAAAATAAAAATCTCCACCAAGTGGTTGATAGCAATGAAATAAAAAGAGCATCATAGGTATACAAAGGCAAATTTGTCCTGATGCTAATAAATTTGAACAAAAGAAGTAGTTGCTGTAGAGAGGTATGTACTGGTAAAATAAAGTCATGATAAGTATGCCTAAATAAAGAATAAAATGGAATAGGATTCTGCAGGTGGTGATTTCTTCAGGGCACCTCTAAAGCTGTTATTCACTGAGAGCATAAAACCCTCTTAATATTTCGTCATTAATTTTTTTGTTCATGAAATTGCTAGAAATGAATAGCTCTCAGTCAATATTTAATTGATACTTATAAATTGAATTTAATCAGAAACTATGTCTCTTCAAAAAAAAAAAAAGAAACTATATGTCTCACCATCCAACAAATATTTAAGCAAGGCAAATATAACAGAAAAATGAGAAGCAAAGCAGGCAAATGGCACCAGACTTTATGGAAGAGGGATAGAAAACTTTAATACATTTAAGCCATTGACATTCCTAGCAAAGCCTAACCAGTCCTGATTAATATCTCCTTTCCCCCAAAGCATGATGTAGCCTGAAAAGAAATGGCCTAACATACACTTGCATTTCTGTGCAATGTAATGGTTCCATGTCTTAGTAATTCTGTGTTTTTAAAAGTTCCTATATTGAATTTACCTCAAACATGTTGACAGCCGAAGCTCAAGTTCTGTTTATTACGTACAGAACCATATAGTACAACTCCTACCATAAATGTGAGATCATTTAGTGCTCAAACTGGAAAGAGTAGACTCATAGAAGGCAATAAGTAAAAAGAGCCCCAGGTAACATCCAGGCCAGATCTCTCATTTTATGGTTGAGGAAATTTAGGCTCGGAAGTGTTTAATGCCTTGTCCAGAATCACATGCTCACATGAAACAGAATTCTTTTTTTTTTTTTTTAATGCTTTTTTTTTTTATTCTTATGTTAATCCCCATACATTACATCATTAGTTCTAGATGTAGTGTTCCATGATTCATTGTTTGTGCA
>NC_138369.1:38000539-38018704 GCF_054177405.1 Leptonychotes weddellii
CCCTAGGCATGACTTTTGTACCATCACACAGATAAAGCCATGTAGAAAATACTAATCTTTTACTATTATTTTGGAAACATCGAGTTGTTACTAAATGTATATCTATATGACTTATTGAACTAGCATTTAGAAATTGAGCTATATTACTTACTTATCTACAGAAACACCAGTATGCATCAGGTGGCCCAGGAAGGTTCAGCAGTAAACATGGGATTCTAAAACCTTGTAATGAAATTCAAGGGAAAACAAGGATATAATGAAAAAATAAAGAAAAATTCAAAATAATACAGAAACAAGTTTCTGGTTTTCTCACAGGAGAAATGTTAAAAGTAAGAAAAATATTTCATGGTAGTGTTAACAGTAAAGTTCTATAAAAAAGTTAGGTCTTGAAAGAGAGAAGGCGCAGCTTTACTGAAGGCAGAGAATCTGGAAATCCTTGTAGGACTGTTTTTCAAAGTGTAGAAATTAATTATATAAATATTTCCTGGGAAAACCTAACCCCATTAATTAGTCTCACTTTGTCTGCCCACGTTAAATTATATTACCTGATGTATGCTGTTATATTTCTCCTTGATATATTTCATAACTAATGAAATCACTCACATTTATTGATTCTATTTGAAGAAAAATGGGAGGCTACTCTTTACAAGTAGATTTCTACCACAGCATGATTATGTGGTGAGCTGCTAATGACAGAAACCATTTGATTTTTACTCTTCATTAAAAATAAATATACATTTAAATAAGATTCATGATTGCCATACTTAGAATCCATAAAATAGACCAAGATCCATTATTACCCCAAACTAGAATTAATTGCAGTGATTTTTAGAAAAGCATAAACCATGTTGATAGAATAGGTGAAGGCAGTAATAAATTTATTGAGCATTTACTACATGCAAGGCAAATACTAAGTATTTTACATGCATTGTTTCATTCAATTTTCTCAATAATCAAATTAGATAAGTAGTATTAATATCTTCATTTACAAATAGGGAACGACAAAGTCTCAGAGAACTTAGGGAACTAGTAATTGCTAGAAAGTAGCACAGCTTATTTTCAAAATCAGTTCTGTCTCACGCCAGGCTGAAATTTTAAGTGAATCCTAAGATATCTCTTCTTTAAAAAAAAAAAAAAAATCATCTGCGCCATAAGAACTGTCTTGAAACTGTGGCCTCAAAAGTTACAATGGCTCAAGCCTTCTACAAGTAAAACAAGACTTAAAGAAAGCACCAGACAGGGATAGCAAGTGAGCAAGCTTAAAATGCTTATCATGGCTTAATAGGGCCAAAGATATGAAATCTAGAGACCAACCCTACAGACTAACCCAGGGCAAGGACAAATCAGAACAGAAAGTGATCCCAGAAAAACTGACACAGATAAGGGGCAGGAACAGCAGGGGCTCCAACCAAAGGGATACCTTTTTCTTCCTCAGTTCAATAGCTCTTTAATAGAATAATGCCTGGGTTGGGCCAAAGGATACTCTCTGCATACTGCTTTTCTCCAAAAGGCTGTCCTGTTCCTAAGTTGTTACAGATTTTAAACTTACCATCTTTCACTGGATAACTGAAAACTTAAGATTCATCTAAAAAATTGACCCATGAAAAAGCCTGACCCCTATATTCTATAGTTTCATTGAAAATCCAAATATATAATCCAAACTCCTGATACAACTGAAGGTAGGGGGTCAGATCTGGTTAGCAAAGCTGAAAGAAGAATGAATCCATCATTTGCAATTAAGTCCAGACCCAATTTTATTCCCAAGGGTTCCAGGGAACCCTCAAGTTCTGGCAATTTGCTGCCCAAAAGAGATAGGACAGAAACTGTATCTTGGAAATATGTTAGCTATAAAGAAAGTTTTGTATTAATATTGAACAAAAGCACACTTTGTACATCACAATCTTATGTATTATAGTAAATGTATTATAATAAAACTACTTCTATACAGTTTCCACCCCTTCCTGACAATATAAAGGGTCAACTTCTCACACAGAAAATAAAGTCAGAAAAATATCAATTTTTAAATGATAGTTGATGGCCAGTAGTATAAATGGGTCTAAAATGGTAGCCTATTAACAATGAAACAGTTCATGTAATTGTCATTCTGATGCATTCTTGCCCCTGATTTTATAAACAGTTTAAATAGAAAATGAATTATTTCACTCTAAAGGAAAAACATCATTTTGTTTTCTTTGTTTTAATGTACCATACAATCGTGTGGTATATTCTCTGTCTTTCAGGAAACTCTTTGGACACATATGCCATCGTGCAAGCATACTTAAAATTATAGTTTTCATGATTTCTGATGCACTGTCATTTATCTTTGAAGTGCTATGGGTGACAGCTTGGCCTCTCTGGCCTAAAAAGAAAACCATCTCAATTTTTAATACTTGATCGTCAAAATAGGATTCAAGCAAAATTTTAACTTGTCAATTTGTTAAAACTGCTACAGAAAAGCAACAGAGCATAATCAAGGTATTTTTATCTCCCAGGTCATTTTCACATTTAGTTATTTTTATAGAATGAATTTACTATCTATTTTCCTGTACCAAATGCAACCCCACAGAATAGAATTATTTTTTTTAAATGTAGTCTGTTTCAATTTAAGTCAAACAGATCACTGAAGAGAAGTCAAAGTAATAAAGCTACTGAAATTTCTATTAATAATATGAAAGTTTTCACAGATTTAGCAAAATAATTATTTCTTTAAAATAATCTCTTAGAATGGCTAAGCTGGTGAAGCATAACATACTCATTTTAGCATAGCTAACCACAACATATATATCTACTGTATTAGAATTTATATTGATAAAAACCACCAATTCAAAATCATTAGATAGATCAGAGATTCAATGAAATTTCCTTCTTTAAATTACAATGTTGAGCAGCGTGGAATTTGTAATATTAGTTAAGTGTTGTTGTCTGAATTTGATAGAGGCTGATGTGTGTATATGTAGAGCACGCTTCTAAAATATTTAGAAATTGCTAAAAAAAAAAAAAAAAGTCCTGCACATGAATGAGACTAATCTTGTGTTTGAAAAAAAGAACAGAATGTAAGCTCTTACGTTTTTCTGCAGAATGTTTAAAAAAATGGCATTATATATTAAAGGGGAATGACTGGAAGGCTTCATCAAGTATTAAAGCTAAATCTCCCAGCAAAAAACCAGAAAGGATACATATATTCTTCGTTCTTTGTTTCTTTTAAGAGCTATAATTTGCATATGAAAAATAACATACTTACTATATCAGTTGTCTGCCTTCAACAATGAACTTATCTTTAGCATAACTTCAATCCTTGGTGCATTATTTATTTCCTCCTTAACAGCAGCAAAGATGCAAGATGTTCCAAAGATTTACTTTCAGACAGTTTTCTTCAACCACAGTCTTTTACATGTCCTGTTATCTATGAAACAACTCCATCCTTCACAACAATCAAAACCCTTGAAGCAATACACATCTGCTTCCTTATACTGAATTTCAAATCTACTAACCAAAAAAAAAAAAAAGAAAGAAAGAAAAAGAAGCCTTCTTTACTTCGTATTTTATTTCAGAAAGTTTCGTGGGTTGAATATTCCAAATCCCTTTAACATATACAAAGCACTAAATGTTAAGAATTATATTACTTCAGCTCCTTAAATTTTGATAAGGTGTGCCTTTTACATTTATATTGAATTCTGAGGAGCTGATGCCATACCAGTCTAATAATTAATAATTCATGGAGCCAAATTACAGCCTTAGAAGGAAACAGCCACTTTGACTAGTTCTTTCATAATTCTCTGATTTATGTATGACAGCACAGTAGAGTTCTGGGAGAGGTTAATAAAAAAAAAAAAAATCCCAGACATAACACTTGAGTTTTAAAATTAGTACTGCCTTTGCACAAGCTGGGTTTGTCATGGCATCACGGGAGTTGTACCTCTTTGAGCAGAGTTCATTCAAAGGGATAACAGTATCATTTTGAATGAGCATCTGGCTAGGGAAGATGTCCAGGGAAAAAGTACAGGATGCAAGAGGCTGGGGGAGCAGGTTTAGTGAACTCAATTTGAGGGGCACTTTGGACAAAAAAGGGGGGTATTTCACCTCACTGTTTCTAAAAAGCAGTCTGTAACAGGATTTCTGAGAAGAACTTTCAGGTTTAAATCTACCCTATATCTCATTATTCTTCATACGTGGTAACAGCTCAGTCTGGGCCAGTTGTCATACATGTGCAGTGTGTGCCTGTATGTTGATGTGCTTACTGGCACATGAGTACTCGGACACACACAATAATTCACACAGAGCAGTTTCTTCTCTGAGTAAGCTACCTATGATCTGTATTTAAACATTTTTAAAAGCCATTTTTGCTGAGAAAGAATTTACTTATACACTACACAGATCTGAAAGCTGTATTTCAATCCACTGTCCTATCAAGAGAGAGAATATTTTCATCATGCCAAAAATTCCCTTGTATCCTTTCTTAGTCAACATCCTGCCCTCAAAGCAAGTGATTTCTTATGTTGTAGATTATGTTGCTTATTCTAGGGTTCTACTTCAGTGGAATCACACGCAATGCATTTTTTTGTGTTTGGCTTCTTTCACTTAACATGTTTTGAGATTAATTCGTGTTGCTGCTTTTTGTTTTGTTTTGTTTTGTTTTTGAATGGTATTCCACTGTCAACATGTCATCATTTACTTACCTATTCTTCTACTGAGAGACACCTAGGCTGTTGCCAGTTTTTTGTGATTATAAATCAAACTGCTATAAACCAAGTAACACAAACCCCTTTGTGGACATGTTTTCATTCTTCTTCGATAAAGTCCCTTGTATGTAAACATAATCGTTAGGTCACAGGGTGGGTTCATTTTAACTTTTTATGAAATTGTTGAACTATTTTCCAATGTAATAGCAACACTTCAGATTCCCACCCATAATACAGAAGAGTTCTGGTTGCTCCACATCCTCGCCAATATTTGTTGCTGTCAATCTCCTTCATTTTAGCAATTTAATGGGTATATGGTGGTATGTCATAATTTTAATTTTCATTTCTCTTTTAATTTATGATATTGAGTACTTGTTTCATGTGCTTATTGGCTTAAGGCTCAATATTCATTAATAATTAATAAAGTAGCCTTTGACTTGGTGATAGAAGAAAAAGATTTTCCACATAGAGCTAAGCCTCAGTGGTCTTTGAAATAGTGCACCTATAAAATACTATCTTCCCACTCAGATAGGTCTAGCCACTACCGCTATGATCAAATATTGCTCCTGTTAACATGAAAACTCTTAAGTCCTGCCAACTCATCCTCTAGAGGTCCCCTTAATTTGGGTTTGATGATGCTCTGCCTTTTGGTCTTTTTTTTTTATCTCAATATTAAAATATTACTTCCTCTGTATATGAAGTGATACTTTCTTTGCAAACTCATGTTCATTAGCATGCCTAAGAATGAAGCTTTCATTGATGGGTGTTGGATTAAGACAGACCGGTGTATGAACATCTATATATAACCCTGGAAATTAAGTCTTGAGCCTTGCTTTCCTTATTTGTAAAATTAGAATAGGAGGGTTCATGAGGAGGTGGTAACACTTGTGACCCATACTACTCAATCTAAATATGATGTCAGTTCACAATGACAATTATTTTTTTGAGTGACTTAGTGGATTTATGGTGATTCTTTCCTTTTACCTGATCTCTTCAGGTATATCGTTTATCATCTGTGAGCTTCAATGATGATGAAGTTAATACTTAATAAGTATCTATAGTTTATATAAATGAAGATTTATATAAAGATAATAATAGATGAGAAGGTAATATGATTTGAAATGTTCAATATTATTTCCTTTTATATAATCTCAGAGTAAGGCAGACACATAAGCACACACAATGTAGTATGGATTATTTTATTAATTGTTTATCTGCTGATAAAGATACTTCTATATCTCTACTTATCTAGTATGGTAGAATAGACACAAAAATAAATATAATCCATATAAGTCTATGAAAAAAACAAAAATGTATAAAAAAGAATGACTGATTAGTATCTGTCATTCATTATTACCAGGTTGAAAGAGAGCCTCAAGAGTTTGTGTAAAGATAATAGATACTATGGATTCAATTGTGTCACCCAAAAAATCCATATGTTGAAGTCCTAACTCCCAGTATCTCAGAATGTGACCTTATTTGAAAACAGTCTTGTTGCAGATATAATTAGTTAAATTAAGATAATGTCATTGGGATGGGACTTAATCCAATAGGACTACTGTCCTTATAAAAGGGCAAATTTGGAGACAGACATGGGTACAAAGGGAAAATATCAACATGAAAATAAGGACAGAGATCTACAAGCTCAGGAATTCTAAAGATTACAAGCAGTGTACCAGAAGGTAACAGAATGAAATAAAGATTCACTCACAGCTCTCAGAAGGAACCAAACTGCTGACACCTTAATCTAGGTTTTCTAGATTCCAGAACTGTAATAAAGTAAGTTTCTGTGTTTTAAACCACCTAGTTTGTAGCATTTTGTTACAGCAGCCCAAGCAAACTTACACAATCAATAGGTCAAGAGGTCCAGAAAGAGAGGCTACAGGAAATCAACTGCATGTCTCCTTGGTGATGAAGACTGGGCCTATATTTATAATCAGATGCTAAAAGGTCTAATAAGTAGTAAATCAACAAGTGACATTTAATGATTGGGACATGATGAATATGAGGGTGCTCGGAAGAGTTTCCAAAAGAGGTGTTGAAGGTCATAAAGGGGAAAGAGAAGAAGCTACGCATATATCAAATTGTCAAATCTCTACTGGGGAAAGCTGATTACAGACTTCCTGAAGAGAAATCCCCACATGGGAATAAAGTAATAACTGTTTCTACTTCCTTGACATCGACCTGTCCTTAGGTAAAATAACCAAATAGATCTGGGAAACCTGAAAAACAGTCTGGTAGAATTTGATTTGGGGTAATGAAGCAACATTTTTCTTAGCTGGGTATTACTAGCAGGGTACAATTTGGAGAAGACTCAGTTCTATTCTGAGCTCCAAAAAAGCAGTCATGACATTCACATGTTGATTAAAACAAGTTGAATAAAAACTTACTCCAACTACTTAATTCTATTGGCTATACCTGACCCACTAAATGAGCAGACTGAAAACCTCCTATCTATGGGGCTTTACTTCCACTTTTCCAAAACTGGTGGATCAGAATGCTTATATTAAGCTCTCATGGGTCACAAGATCAATGAAAAGGCTAGCTAGTAAAGGTTTATGATCAGAGGTGATCCTTTATTCTCAACAATTAGTTCATGGGAAAAGCAGACCCAAGCTCAAAATCCTTGTGGAGGTCACGCAAAAGTCCTATGCAATGGTTAAGAAACCAGTTATCTTTCTCAATCTACTAAGGCATCACACGTAAACATCCCTTGTGTGTTATCCCTCACTCATTAGACGATCCACCAAAATGAGGCTCAATTGGCTCTGATAGATATTTCCTTTGGGGACCATGTTGGTAGAGTTTTGAGATGTGGAACAGGAACAGGAGTTAGGAAGCTTGAGTTTGTACTTCAATTTGCCCTCTTCTAGCTCTATGACCTTATACAGTTACTTTGTTGTATTCTTCATATAACACCAAAGTTTTTACATTTTTCCTAGGGTTTGCCATGGCTTTGTATACTGCACTTGATGATGACTCTCAGCCATGTAAGGCTGAGATAATGCATTTGTAAAAATGGTCTTAAAAGGGGATAGTATGGATTTAATCAGGAAACAAGGAGTTGAATGAGCTTAAAAGAAGCACACACTAAATGATTCTAACATACTCTTATTATGCACTCTGTTTCACTTTTATGCTTCAGTAATTTTAGATGGGATGTTGGTTATTATATTTGAAGATATGGCAGGTATCCAACCCCATAAACAAAGGTATTCTTTCAATGCTAGCCATTTTATCATGTTAGCATGATGCCCACAGGTAATGTGGCAGGGAAGGTCAATATTGAGCCCATTACAAACTAAATCTGGCTCCCATATTATAATCCAGTTATTCAAAATCTATAAGAAATGTCTGTTATTAGAATTTTAAGCCAGATAATAACCATTATGAATTCTGTTTAGCATCTTTTATTTTATAACCTAAAAAAATGTACTTAAAGAATAATGTATTTTCTGGAAGAAAGAAATGCCTTTTTGGAGTTCACCCTATTTAGAAGGTATTCATTCAGTTGAAAGCTTGGGTTTAGCAACTCTCTGAGTAAAATATTCCAGTCCAAGAAATACATAAAACATCATTATTTAGAAATTAAAGCAGGTTGATGAAGTCTCGGTTATATGTCCAGCATTCTTTCTTTTTTTTTTTTTTAAGACTACTCTAATTCTACAAACATTATTTTACATCAAGAAGAAGTTGGGTGGAAAAAAACACCTCTGAATCCTGTTTAGGTTATTTATTAATCCTCTAACTGCATGGAAAATATTTAATGTGTGTTATTCTCAAAGTAGAACCCTCTATACTCTATACATAACCTACAATAACCTATAATAATTTCAACAGGAAAAACAGAAGTCTTTGGCTTGTCACATCAATTTAGTTTATAAGTAAATAAAATATTAATGTTATACCATGTGTTTTCTTAAGCATACTTAAAGTTTTATTTAGGGTGCATCAGTACTGGAAATTCCTTCTTTGTGGCTCTTTTGTTCTCTGATTATATAGATGGAAGCTTTGACTAGATGCATTTTTCTGTACTCTAAACTTTGATAATTACACACTTACAAAAATGATGCAATAGTATAAAGAAGCACTGTATGCTCAAATTCCCTGAGATTGCCCAAATTTTAACATTTTACTACATTTTTTCTGTAATTTCTGTTCTGTCTCCGTAGAAACACACATATACACTTTTATGAACTCAGTGACAATAAGCTGCAGACATAACATTTATTTAACTCTAAATAATTTTGTATATATTTCTTAAAAGCAAAGGCATCCTCTTACATAACCACAACGACACTTCAAAATATGGAAATAAACATTTATATAGTACTGCTATCTAACCTAAAGACCTTATTTAGATTTCTCTAAATGTACCACTAAGGTTATGTTTGCCTTGAGAGCAAAAGCAAATCTCAGATCATATATTCCACATATAAATTGACAGGTCTCTTTAGTCTCATTTAATCTGGAACAATTGCTAAATCTTTTTTGTTTATTATGTCGAAGTCTTTGAATATTATGGATAATTATTTTGGAGGATTTGGGCTTGTCTGATGTTTCCTCATGATTAGATTCTTTTGTGAATATTTTTGTCTCCTTCTCAGTGCAACCTCTCAAAGGTGCATAATGTTGATTTGTCCCATTACTGATCAAGCTTCAATCCTTTGATTAAGGTGGTAACCATCATATTTCTTCACTCTAAAGTTTCTATTTTTTCCTTTCTAGCAATGGGGATATGTCAATGGAGACAGATAAGGCCCATTCTCTCAATGTACATTTAATAAAGGAAGGTAGACCACAAATGAAAGGGGGTGGGGAAAGGCAGAGGGAGAGAGGAAAGAGAAAGGTAGTAAGGAGGAAAAAGAAGAATGAACAAACCAACAATAAATAGATAAATTTTAGTAGCATTATCAGAAAAACACAACTGAGACTTCTGGGTTTATAATAGGGACAGATAGGACAGATAGATAGAGGAGGTTAATGTTTACTCTGAAAACAAATAGTGAGTCTCCAGTCAAGTGAATATATATTAAAGAGGAAGAGTATTTTTCCCTGAGAACAGGAAGCTCAACAGGCAGAAATGAGGGGCAAGAGTTAAAATCAGATTGATTAGGCAGGTTTCCAATAATGTTAAGACTTCTGAGGCCATACTGTGGAGTCTGGAATTTATTTTGAAAGCAAGCCAAGAAGTGAAATAATGTAGTTTCTCCTTGGATAATGAATTGTTGAGTGTGGCAAGAGTAGAGGAAGAGAAGACGGCATGGGCTCATCTGTTTGTAACACTAGGATCCAAATCTCAACTTTTCATCCACTGAGAATAACAATGCAATGGTTGCAGTAAAAAACAGTCTGGTACCCCTACTTTTTAAGCATTTTTTTTGTATCTAGAACATTCAATTATGAGAGACAGATTAACCAAATGTATGTAGTATATTATGGTATTAATGATACCCAGAAATCTAAGTCATCAAAAAATATTTCCAGCATTTAACTCTCTATTTTAAGTACTTTTTGCAGAGAAAATTTAAATAATTGTTTTCTAAAATATCATTTGTTTAATTTCATTTTTTAAAATTAGGTCTACTGACTAAATTTACAATAAAAGCCTTTTCCAAAATCATAATACCACACTTAATGACACCATATTTTCATTACATGGAAACCAAAAATGATGGACCCTAAATATTATTTTAACCATGTTTTCAGAGAAGCTGATTGTACTCTTCTAGAACCTCACAGCTTGCATGGTACAGTGCAATTTTAAAATCAATTTGGTTCACACTTTGTTCTTGGGAAGACCAGCTCTTTGCTTTCCGCCTTCTGATGATACACATAGTTCAGGTATAATGGGTGGAACATAAGAAATAATGAAGAATAATGGAAGTGTATCCCTTAAAACTAGTATCACAACTCTCTCAGGAAGAATAGCAAAACAAAACAAGAGAACCTTTTTTGAAAATTGGCTTTTGGATAAGAGCTTAAAAATAAAAATAAACATAAAATTTATCCACCTTTATGATAATTAAATTCTTCATAACTAAGTTCTATAATGTTTAAGATATTTTCCATTATTACATATATCTTCTATCAATCAAATAATAATTTAGCCAAGTTTCTTACTCAGCAAAAAATCTACTTAAAATGGAAAAAGATACCATTATTATTATTATTATTTTGACATCATAGTCAAAGTAAAAAACAGAAATCATGTTTCTTTTGATAAAAAATAAATTCACAATAGCAGCAACTCTCTATGCCAACTTTATTTTTATTTTTTTTAGTTATTTTTAATAAGGATTTTAATTTATTTCTTTGAGAGAGAAAGCTGAGGCATTAAGCAGGGGGAGGGGCAGAGGGACAGGGAGAAACAGACTCCCTGCTGAGGGGAGATTGCCAGGACCCAGAGATCATGACCTAAACTGAAGTCAGAATTCCTGTAAGATTGATAAATCACAGACCTGTACCCCTGAAACAAATAATACATTATATGTTAATAAAAAAATAAAATAAAATAATTCTATAAAAAATAATAATAAAAATAAACTGAAATCAGATGCTTAACCCACTGAATCACCTAGGCCCCCAATATGCCAACTTTATTTTTAAATGTTTTTCTTTTTACTTTTAATAAAGATTTGCCTTGAGAAAAATGGAAATAACTTGTCAGATCAACATTTTAAAAGTGATTTGCAGTCTTTGTCAAGACATCACTGCCACAGACTAGTAGAACCACAGTCCCTAGATTACCAAAAGCATTGTTAAGCGACATATAACAAAAAAATGGACTATGTCATAACTGAAATAAAGATTAAATAAAGATGCAGGTGGAGAGAAAGACAAAGGGAGATACTCACGGATTTGCTACCTAAGTGACTCGCATAAATTTTATCTTTCTCCTTTACCAACCACCAGTAAAGACGTGATCTTTAAGGTAAATGCTCAGTTGTGGTTATTTCTTATCTCAAACACTTGTGGTAATTATATCCTATACTCAATGTAATTTTTGAAATCTCAGTTTATCTTTTACTATCCTATTTGTGGGTTTTAGTTATAACCCACCCCAAATATTTTTTGAAAGGGATACATATTGTTTAATGAATTATTTGTTGAGATAAATTTCCTTTTTGTTTCTAAAAAGGAAAACATGCCCTTAGCCATCAGCTTTTTTAGCTAAAAGCAACAAAAACAGTTTTGCAATTTCCATACATCTCCTTAGAAATTTTCTAGCTTCAAGCATGTGAAATGTTTACTGTTATCCCCTTATATAAATTTTTCCAACAATCATTGCTAAAAATGCAAACATATTTTCCAAAAAATATTTTACATGCAACATAAACATACTTTGTAAACAATGATTTAAACTAATTCTAAAAAAGCCAAACTGTTAGAGTGTTATGAGATAGTGCTAGTTAGATGAACTGGCCCCAGATGGTAAAAGCATTCTTCATTGTCTGACGTGGTTATAGTACAATAGATCCACAGAAAGAGACTATGAATTCTATATCTCAATATTACAACCTTATCACCCAGCCAGTCTGATGCTCCCACAAAAGGTCGAGCAGACAGCAATAAAATTTTCAAGGAGAAAAAGGAAAATAATCCAGTCAGAATAAAAGCAGAGATTTAGTTAAATAAGCATTTGTTTTTCCCTTCCAGGGACCATGCTAGGCAGTGACATATGAAGATTAGTAGTACAGAGCCCTTTCTTGAGGAACTCCTAATCTAACTACTGACACAAATATATGAACAAATATATTATGACAGGACAATTAATAAATAGTATGTGCAAGGTATAGTAATATGCAATTATGGTTATATGGAGGTGGGGTGATCACCTCTCTTTTGGACATAGAAGATGATTTTTCAGAAGTGGTAGCTGAGTACACATACATTTATTCAGCATTGTTATGGTTTGAACTGTGTCCCCCCAAAAACAGATACTGAAGTCCAAAACCCTGGGACCTGTAATTGTGATCTTTTTGGAAATAGGTCTTTGCAGACGTAACCAAGTTAAAATGAGGCCATTAGGGTGAACCATAATCCAATATGAGCAGTGTCTTTATAAGAAGAGGAAAATCTGGATATACACACAGACACAGATGGAATACGGCTAAGAAAAGATGGAGGCAGAGACTAAAGTTCTGCTCCCCAAAGCCACAGTGTGTCTGAAGTTAACAGAAGCTGGAAGAGGTAAGGAAGGATCCTTACACAGAGGCTTCAAAGGAACATGGCCCGGTCAACACTTTGATTTTGGAATTCTAGCCCCCAGAACTGTCAAAATAGATCTCTGTTGTTTAAGCCATCCAGTGTTTGGTACTTTGTTCTAGCAGCAGCCCTAGAACACTAATAAAGCATCTACCATGGACAACACACCATGAAAATCGTTCAGGAAATACTGCTGAAAAGGACAAAGACTCTGCCCTAAAGATGCTAATAGACTATTCTAGGCAATAAGACCAATATAAACAAAACACAAAATTATGAATTGGTATTGTTTGTTGGGAGAGTTGTACATAATTTGATATTACTATTAAAAAAAGGTGGGATAATGAGGCTAAGGAGTAAGGCAGACACCAAATCAAAAAAATTCTTCTACGTCATGGTAAAGAGTGTGGGGTTAATCCTGTTGAGAATAGCATGGTTTAAGCTAGGAAAATGATAATATCCTTATACTTCCCATAGGTCACTCTGACAGCAGCAAGATAATCAATGTGTTCTAGGCAATAGCACAAGGAGAGAGACCAGTTTCGAAGCTATAGTAAGAAGCCAAACAAGAGATAAAATCAGGATCTGAGTGGAGGTAGAGAGAGCAAGTGACTTTCGAGCCAAATGATCTCAAACTTAGAATAATGTAAAAGGGGCTATGTGGAACTAATATTTTTAAAAAGATTATGATTTAAGGCAATGTGCTATTAAAAAAGGAAAAGGAAGAAAGCAAGCAAGAAAGACAAACCCTCAAAAATAGGTAAAAAGTAAAATTTAGTCCTTTCATTTAGAAAGCAAGCATGTAACACAGAATGGCATGCATGCGCACATACAAAAATAAGTTGAATGGTTCTATGTGTGGGAGCCAGAGAGATATCTGTATGTGAGAGCTGCTTGAAAAGGCTAGGCGAACAGCAAGGCAGATTAAGTTTTATTTGACTCTCATATCATCAAGAGACTTCCACAAAGGGACTGCCTTTGATTCAGTCTTGATTCAGCTGGGCATCTGCAGTTTACTCTGACTTCAGATTTGTTTTTGACCAATGCATGATTTCCCAACCTACTGTATATAAAAAAAATTAAAATAAGCATAATAAATATGTCTGTGCTTGGCATTCTCTGACATTAAATCTAAACAGTAAGAAAATTCCTCCTGCTTTCCCTCCCTCCTGCCTCACTCAATTTAATCTAATGAAAAAATTTATGGGCTCCGAGTAATTATGTGACTTTGGAAGAGGCAAGAGGAGAAATTGAATGGAAGCACGCCACTACTGGACTAGAGAATCTTAATTCAAGAATCTTAGTCCTCACCCTCCAGGTGCTGAGAATTACCAACCTTGTACAAGTCACTCAGCACACCAGGGCCTATGTTTAGGATTGTCTTGTTCAATATTTTATTAACAACAATGCTAAGAATATTGATTTTGGCTAATGTTTACTGAGCCCTTACCTGTGACAGGTTCTGGGCTATAAACACAATGCATTATCTTACTGGATCTGCCCTCAAGCCCTGATATTACTCTCATTCTCAAAGACTTCAGGAACCACCAATAGTTTTTCCAATTGGTGAAATAAGGATCTGAATATATTTTTAATTATTAAGCTACCCAGTCAATCACAGGTACCAAATGGCTGTAACACATGCATACATATAGAAAGAAAGTATAGTGTTGCGATGAAATTCATGGGCTTGGGACAAGATATTGTAGAATCAAAATACAGATTTAGCTCCATCTCTGCTGTGTTAGCTGGGACAGTTTACCTACTCCAAGACTCAGTTTCCTCAAACATGAAATGGGAAAAAGAAATACTATCTATGTAAAGAGTTGTGGAGATTTAAAACAGTTAATAAATGAAACTGTGCACAGAAAGCATGTAGAAAGCATAATTTAGCTAGTGTCATTATAATGGTCATCACCATCATCATCATCATCATCATCATCATAATTGGTTACTCATTATTGCAGACATTTAAGCAGAGGTTGGACAAGTACACAGCATGGATATTATAAAGAGGTTTCACATGCTGGATAATTTGATAAGATTATCATTATCTTGTGAGTTCAGGTCTGTGATCATGTAAGTCTGGGAAATACTATGTAATATATCCCCTTCTTGGACTTTCAAAATTAATGTCAGGTCTATTAAGAGTTTCAACAGTCAATGAAGCAGTTTATCTTGCTTTAAACCCAGAATTTTTTAGCTCTGTCAGATGATGCTAACCTTCTTGCACTGTACACTTGCGTATAATACAACATTAGTGTTATTTTAATACATTTTAGAAAATGCCTACTCTGGAAGCAAACTTACTTTTGGTTCTAATCCACCAGTAGTAATTCAAATTCAAATAACAATCACTTAAATGCACAGAACAGAGGTTCAACATAAGACTTTTAGATACTAGGAAGTACTTCTTCCTAAGTGTTCCTGTTCTACTGATTATAGTTAAGACTGAAAAATGCCTGGAGTAAGAAATCTAAACTCAGATCAACAAATCAATATAACACAAAAAGTATAAGAAAAGAAAGTTAAGCCATAGACAATGAGGATATATTGGGTTTTTTATAGAGACCTATGGAGTGGTCCAGGTTTAACATACCTCTAGTCTAAATCACAGAGTCACATATATATTATCTCCACAAGCAAATCAAAACTATTTTTTGTGTATAAGAGAAACTGGCTTTGTGCCCTGGTTTGCATCATCTTTGCCATAAGATGTACAAAGAATAATAAACTTTCTTGCCAGTTTGAAATTATATATATTTTTTTAAATTTTACACAACTCTAAAGAGACCATTTGATCTCAGAATAACTTCCTTTGCTAGGAAAATTTCAAAGTATTGGTAAAAAAAATACCATACTATATGTTTGCTGAATATTTCCAATGAGCTAAGTATCTTTTTCAAAATACACAATATTTTATAAGGAGTGCATAATGTCTTGAGTTACATCACCAAAATGGCACTATAGTTAAGCCTCTGTTAAAGAATAGAGAGGATTTTCAAATAATTTAAAAACATTTATTTTAACTGGAACAAAATAAATCTCAAAGCCTTTAAATGTCCATCCTAATCTAAAAAGAAGTGACTATTATAAATTATGTGCCACACAATCTCCTAAGCATTTTTACACATTTTTTGTCATGTAATTCTCACAATAATCACATAGTTCAGATTTATTAATCCCATATTACAGAAAAGTATAGTTCAAAGAGTTTAAATTGTGTTCCCAAGACCTCCCAACTAGTAAGATCTAAGAGACCTAAATGAGGAAGGACACTTCTTTTTCTGCTTCTCATGTCTAGCCAAGAAACAAACTATGAAAGAGAAAATATTGGGGCCTGTCTCTCTCTAGAAAAAAAAACAAAGGCAAGGTTTAAAAAATTCTAAAATAATTGGTACTCAGGACTTCAGAATACAACAGCAATGAGTTCAAAAGAGAGGAAAGACATATGATACCTATTGGAACTGGCCAATTATAAATCAGAAATCCAGAAACCACAAAATTGCTAGAAGTCTTTGAAGTTAAATGTCTAGTCTGCCCTACTCTCTTTCAGATCTCCCATTTTGCAGATGGGATTACTAAAATCTACAGAGTAAGTTATTCAGTCTAATGTCGAATAGGAAAAGAATAGAAAAATAAATAAATAAAAACCACAAAGCATGCATGATCAGCAAGTCAAATCCAGATGTCCTTAATTTGGTTCAATGTACTAAACGATTCAGGTAAATTGGCTATTTTGATAGATGCCCACAGATATAAAGTGAGAATGTTTGCTGAGCCCACCAAAGTGATGTTCAGATAAACTAATTAAAGTTTGAAAACGGTTCTGAAAATATAGGGTGCTGCAAGAGTGGTAAACATCGTTACTATTCAAATTAATACCAAATCTCACCTGTTCCACAGAGCTATATAAATGTAAAATAGATTCATTTCATTTTCTTCAGCTATTTCCTGCCTCCAATCTTCAATATCTCATCTTAGGGCTCTTTAATATTTTATCCAAATGACTTAAAGAATAAAAAGAGAAGAACATCCCTGGAACTGACAGTGAAGCAAACCCTAATGTCATCACCAGGGCTATGATACACTGACAATAGCCAAATTTCACATAAAAAAAATTAAGATTTACTTTGGAAAAACCCCATCCTATTTCCCCTAACTTCAGGAAAACACAATGGACTAAAGAAAGGGAATGACATTTTTATTTTAAACGACCAACTTTTTTTTGACAGCTTATGCTGTGTGACAGATAGTATCTAATTAAATTCTCACTATGACCCTATGATGCTGATAATCTTGTAACCTAAAACTTTTTAAGCTAATGAGGAAACTGCACCTCAGAGAGGTTATACATTTTTCCCAAGGTCACGTAGCTCAATCTAGTGGTGATGAGAAATGCAAATCTCAGCAGCTGGATTTCAAAGATAAGATTTTAACAATAAATAATACACCCCTCACCCAATATTTTATAATCATCCATCTCATGCCCATAACCAACAATTAACACTAAGTAGCAATTAGATAATGTTGGGGAGCAAGAACTGTCCCCTCAAAGGTCCTTCTAGTTGGACTAAGAAATTGACAAGACACAGATTCACAGGAGAAAATCAAATTTAATAGGCCTTTATACAGGGAATCGACATGGACATGGAAATCCCTTAGCTTCTTAGGTAGCTTGAGGTATATATGTCATTTTGAACCAAGGAGAAGGGGGCATGGATCTGGAACTTCAGAGGAAAGGAATGCACTTCACAGGGCGATAAGAAGAACAGATGTTTGGTAATTAGATGTTAGCCCTACCATACAGATGGGTCACTCAGATAAAATTCATCTCTGCTAATTACCCTTATTCTGGGAAAGACCTCCAATTTAGATTCTTCTGTGTGGTTAAGGGAGGACAAAATTTCTCTTGAGCCCACAGGGTCTCAAGTGCCTTCGGCTCAAAATAATCCACATGCCAAAGTGGCACATTAGGCAAGGGGGTTCTGTCCTGAACTCCTTCTGTAACAAGGCTCAAAGAGACCTGTGAAACTCTGGGTTCAACACCCTAACTTTTTATATTAGGATACTGAGGTCAACAACATTAATAAAATTAATTGTCCAAGTTAGTGTCCAGAGAAGAGAATACATAACTTGTAGCCTTATGATTTTTTTCCTCTTCAACAGAAAGAGCTACATGCTTCTTAAAGAATTTTACCTGTATTGATAACCATTTGGTTGAAAGAAAGAAAGAGAGAGAGAGAGAGAGAGAGAGAAAGAGAGAAAGAGAGAAAGA
>NC_138369.1:38018804-38029683 GCF_054177405.1 Leptonychotes weddellii
CCCTCATTTAAACCTACATAACAATGAAAAGACAATTTGTTAATGTATGGTCAGTGACTGAATAAAGCACCTTACATTTGAAAGTTTATGGAACTGTAGTAAAAACTTTCCATGCCTCCAACATCAAAAATAAAGGGATGCACTCTTACAAAACACTAATAACAACAATGCAAATTCCTCTTACTAAGATTCAAAGGGCAGAAAAAGAAAAAAATAATGCTACTACCAGAATTATTTGTGGCTCTTCCTTTCCCAAAAGAAAAAAAAAAAAAGAGCTAAGCTAGAATTTTCAAGTTTCCATATGCTTTGTCTGAATCTTTAAACTCATTTCTCTCATGCAAGACAAATTAGCCATTTCTCTGATGCACCAGGTGAAGGCCAATGAACTGATAAACAAAGCACCTAGCGCAATGCCTAACTAATGGTTTGTCCCAAAATGTATTACATGAAAAAATAAAGGAGTGCGTGTAGCAAAGATTTCTACCTGTTCACCAAGATCCATTTTTCCCCTTTTCCAGGGCCCTACGCTAGATATTTTCCAGCTTGTGGTGCATAACCAAAAAGGTCATGTGACTGAAGTCTAACCAATGGGAATGGAAGTAAAGTCGTGCTGTAAAACCTCTCACAAGCTACCTCAAGTTCTTTCCTTCACCCTGACTGGAATGGTGATGCCCAGAATCATTTTGGAAAGCACATGTTGAAGAGGCAAAACCCTCATCTGTCTTGATCGCTGGAGAACTGGAGTGTGGGAGGGAGTTGGTCATGTGATCGCTGGAGATCACATGACCAACTCCCTCCCACACTCCTGAACATGGAACCACCCTGGATTTTTATAAACTTGAGAAATAAAATTGTATTTTATTGAGTCAATGCATTTTGGGCCCATTTATTTCATCTATCTTACCCCAAATTAATGCAATGGGTAATCATACAATTCAAGCCCCAAATCACATTGTGGCATGTAGGTTTTACACTATACACACATATAATGAAGCAAGCAACTGCTCCATTTCATACAGACAATGTAAGAAACTATGACATGACCACTACAGCTGGTGGGAACTCATCCTTCTAAGAATCCATTCTTCTGAAAAAAGAAACCTTTGTGTTAGCACTGTGTTTGCTTTTATATGCAAATTTATTATATCATAAATATTCTGGGAAGCTTCAATTTACTGTCCTCTTAGCTTCTTAGGTAGCTTTTTTTTTTTTAGATACTCACATCTAAAATTAGTGTGTTAGTGTGCAAAGACAATGAAAACTGCCTGACCTTTCCTTTGACGATATCACATCTCCAGAGAGGAAAGCTTTAACAATGCACAGGGACAGCATATCCCTCAGTGACTTAACAACCTGCGTGTGGGTGAAGGAGAAAGAGGAAAAGACTGTGCCTTGCAGGTACGACCAGTCATTCTATTAATACTCTGTATAACGAAGCACAGTTCAAAGTGGCATTTATATTAAAGGCAGGGTGCTATGCAAGCTATCTGGCTATGCTTCTGATCAGAGAGAGGTGCCACCAGCAATACTACCTTCTTTTTTTTTTTTTTTAAAGATTTTATTTATTTATTTGACAGAGAGATAGCAACAGCAGAACACAAGCAGGGGGAGTGGGAGAAGGAGAAGCAGGCTTCCCGCTGAGCACGGAGCCCGATGCAGGGCTCGATCCCAGGACCCTGGGATCATGACCTGAGCCGAAGGCAGACACTTAACGACTGAGCCACCCAGGCGCCCCAGCAATACTACCTTCTGTTTAAAAAGAAAAATCACGGGCGCCTGGGTGGCTCAGCTGGTTAAGCGACTGCCTTTGGCTCAGGTCATGATCCTGGAGTCCCTGGATCGAGTCCCGCATCGGGCTCCCTGCTCGGCAGGGAGTCTGCTTCTCCCTCTGACCCTCCCCCCTCTCATGTGCTCTCTCTCATTCTCTCTCTCTCAAATAAATAAATAAAATCTTAAAAAAAAGAAAAAAGAACAACAAATTCTTCAAAAAAAAAAAAAAGAAAAATCACTGGATATAGCATCTAGAAACTGGATAAGAGCTCTCAGTCATGTTTTCGGTATGTTAATACAGATGATGCTTTAACATTATTCATCAGAGCTGTATACTGATGAATAATGAAGCAATCCATGGTCAGCACACAGCCAAGGTGAAAGGACACAGCAAACATTAAAAGTGGAAATATTATCTCATATTAAATGTTAACTGTACAATTTTTTTTCACTTACAAATGCCTCCCCTTCCACAAAATATACAGAAACTAAGAAATTGTGAAAATTGAGAGAGAGGAATTCTCAAGGTAAAAAGACTTAAAAAAACAAAGACAACTGTGGACAGCGTTTATTCCATCCAAAATACTTTATCTCAAAGATCGCCTGGTGATCTACAAGTACTTTTACTTCAAATATCACTTCTTTAAAGCCTTTCCTGACTTGCTCGTAGCTGCCTCAGCCTAAAAGGGAAAGGTATCTACCGTTTGTTGGCTCCCACACTCTTGGTTCTTACCATTAAATACACCATCAGCACCATCATCATCACCACCACCCCTATCTACCTGGAACTTTCTAGAAATATCACATAGGTCAACATTCTGATTTGGATTAGGAAACAAATAATTAGAATTATTCTATTATAATTAAATAGTTCAACAGAAACAGAATTGTGCCACACCATATACTGTTTTCTACATGGTTCATGGATTACTGATGTCTTTAAATTTGTAGTGGAAACCCACAACACAGCCCTGGGACTAAAGTATCTTATTCAAAAATTAGCACTCCATTGTCATTTAGTAACAGAAGAACAGATGTTTATCTCATAATTTTATTTTTCATGTAGTAGAAAATAGCTTTCCTATAAGGTAAGACATCCTTCTATGCTTCAATAAATAGCCAAATAAGAAAAGAAAGGAAAATAAACCAAATATTACACTGACGGTGAACAGCAGAGGGTTTGTAAAACAAGCTGTTCTTTTTCTTTTCCTTTTTTTTTTTTTCAATTGATGTATGTCAGGCTGGTATAAAAGGGGCAAGTTGAACATCTGGACCAAAACCAAGGCATTTAACATTTCCAAGCAATTCAGAGGCACGGATGATTTACGATGCTATTCTTGGATTTTTATCATGTGTCCTCTCACTTTATGAAATGTGGGCAGGCACATAAACCTGGTGACACTTCATGACATAAAAACAGTGATTGAAGACTGATAAAGAAGAAAGAAAAGAAGAATCATTTTAGTTTGGAGATGTTCAGAACAGGGCAGGCCCCTGGGAAGATGAGTTGAATTTTGCTCTAGGGCCAGCACCTTTCAGCAATTGAAGGAACTCTGTGTTTAGGCAATCCCCGGCTTCCTCTATCTCTAGAAAAGGCAGAATAGGATCCGTAACTTAACTGATGTACCTGTGTGGCTTTTTTCGCTAGAGAAGCTGAGGCAGTCATATTATTGAGTATTGAAAGGCCCTGAGGAGAATAAGGCCACCGTAATATACTTTCTATCTTCAAAATGACCCATCTCCTTCTGCACTGGGGGGTGGGGGAGGGTGGGAGTGGGGCGGGCAGAAAAAGAAGGCTGCAAAAGGAAAGAAGAGAAAAGGGTAAGAGGACTGTGACTTACCAGGGAAAATAGAAATAGCATGGCCTTTTGGCAAAGCTTAGGTTTGTTTATAAATCACTTCTCTAAAAAATACCCTCTGCAACACAAAATAATGCCCCAGAAAATATCTGTGGGTAGCAATTTCTATTTAGCGGCAAAGACACGGCATGTATTAAGAAACAGTAGAAAGCATCTATTGTCACTAACTTGTTGATTAATTTCAAACTCACTACTCAATTTCATAAAACCTCTTTGGACTAGAGCAGATTTGCACAATGAGTTTCTAAGACATCACATTTATGTATATTGTCAGATGAACTTTTCCAATTTTTAAAGTATATCACTCAATGTAACAATAATCAAATCACTGAATTTACTAAAGTAAGTAACAATTATGGTATCCAATGCTAAATTATATTAGACATAGTATTTTGGGAAAGTCATTCATCTTTTTCTCATTTATTTTATCGATATTTCAACCAGTGACACTGGATTAGTATCTCAGGGCATGATAAATGTGATCTTTCTTTCATTTAATCATTAAATAAAAATTTAAACATTCATTTATATTTTCTGATAGTATTTATGATAGTTTTGGCATTTAAGACTTTTTAATTTCCTCATGGTCAATCGTGTGTAATGACTAACATAAATATTTCATTGCTTCTAATAATTATTTCTCATTAGAATCATAGCCTTGTTTTTTCAAATAAGTCTTCCCACTTTAGAATGGTCCATCAGGAATATATGATGTTCTACTTTACACATGGATATGAGACAAGTGAGCAAAAGGTCTGGAGATTCCTAGTTATGTGATAATATAACAGATTCACAAGTACCTACTCTGAAGAATACTGCATAGTTATAGATCATTTACTACCAATATTATGAAACAGGCAACATTTTAAAGTCAAGCTTTTTATATACACAGCTGATGGGACATCACAGGAAAGGAACAACCCTCCTTTCTAGGTATGAGAGTCGAAATGCACAGCCTGCCTGCATTAACTGAAGCTCTGTCTTGGGGCCAGGGTTGGTTTTTTCTGAACTTCCTTCACAGGCCAATTTATTCCATGACCTACGCACAGGAGGTTGTAAATAAATGTCCATGTTCACCTTCTGCCTAAGGAGCCCATTTTCCTTTGCTGAATTAAATAGGCACGCACTTACAAAAAAAGAAAAAAAAACTTTCCTTTAGGTGTTCTAAAAAAGAGCTGCTTAATTATTCGTGCCACACAACCTAGAGAATAAAGTTCTCCTAATCATAGCAGAGAAATCATTATTATTGATTAAAATGTCATTTCAGTCAGAGATCAGGAACCCCAAAAAAGATCATTTTTGCTTTCCAAATTAACCATAAAAAGTTTAAACTGTAAGTGAAATGCCATTCTATGCTGTTGCAATGAATTTCCAATAATAGTATCTACTTTATATTGGTTCAAAAACATTGCCTTAATTAGGCTGACCTTTAAAGAGCTTTTCTAGAACTGAAATTCTTTAAAATGCTTCCGCATTCTATATTCACATGCAATCTATCTGTCCAAATATAACTATAAAAGCTTTAAAATCACAACTTAGTATTTGTTTTAGACACCAAATACTATTTTTGTCACTTCTGCTGCCAAACATCAAAGTCCCACTTAGAAGCTATGAACAGATGTAAAATTTTTAATACATGCTTATACCAGTTGAGAATTCGCCGAATATTAAAAATTGTTTTCTTGGCTGTGGGTACAGGGTTAGGGATGTGGACAAAAACAAAAATGAAACCTTGTTTCAAGAAATCAAGAAATATCTAAGCAACGTATCCATTTTGAAGAGTGTTTAGCTTATAATCATGATACCCATATTTGTCTAATTCTTACCTTGGCTTTCAGTGTTTATAAAACACTTCTATATATTTTATTCCATTGGAAAATCACAGTATTCCTGGGAAATACAGGAGAATGGTCTTCTATCTTACAGATGAAGAAACAGTTTCAGGCAGAGTAATCAAGTCATTCGTCTCTAGGTCTTTAACCAGCTACTACACTCAGAGAGTAAGATCCTTCTCAAGCCATGTCGAGCTCAAGTCCCAGCTTTTCTGACAATTCAATAAGAACAACGTTACTTCCTACATCTGTCATCACTGGATGAACCTTTGAGATTAATTCCTCTATACTCAGTGCTCCTCCTTACCTTTAAAAACTGGGGAGGTGGAGGAAGACTAAAACTAAAGTAATTTTTTCCAAGGTCAAACAATTTACCACACAGTCCACCTGACATTAGATCCCAGATCTTCTGACTCTTGTTCAATTGCTCTATAATGTCCTGCCTGTTTTCTCCTTTTCCAGAACTGAATAGAGATAAAAACATTTCTGGTCAGGCTCTAAAAGCCAGCTAGCCAGCCCTGAAAGAAAATGAAAGTGTCTTCAGAAATTCTTGCCTTTTAAAATTCATGTTTTTCAGAAAACACTAAGGCTTGGAACCTGGTGTCACAGAGCAACTAAGTCCCTGATTTAGAGTTTTCGAAGAATGGGTACACTTCCTCCATGCACCTTTTAGCATTTCATGTGTCATATCCTCTGTTGACCAAGGAAGAATGTACAAATTAGCCATACATTTTATTGCCCTTTAGATCCTGTATTCTATCACATATTTCCAGCCACAATGTTCATTGGACTTTTAGTTGATCAATCACGTAAAACCACTATTTTCAAAACACTTCACAAAATTATCAAATTTCTGTGCATTCAGCAGACACTGAAAACCATTTCTGTCTCCTTCATAATATTGCTTTAGTCTTTTAAATGTTAAGCCTCTAAAGCATATGTCCTCAACAAAATAAATAAATAAATAGACAGATATGGCTACTGCAAGTGCTTGTCATCTCCCCCACTCCCAAAAAGGGTTTCCCAAAAGATTATTTTGGGAATGATCACATTTATGCACCTTTACTAACTCTAAGTGGGAAACATAAACCCTTATAACCAGGGCCTGCATCATCACTTACACAAAAAACATAATGATTGCTTATTTAAATGAGATGTAATTCTTATCTAAACCAAGTAGCACAAAGTAATCAGATCCTGGTTTTAATCTCTCCATTGAAAATACAGGTTTTTGTATGCTTTTAGGACTTGATCAACTATTATCAATGTTACAACTGCATGCAGTTGATTATTTAGCTTATTTCCCAATCACCACCTGCTAAAGAATATTATTTAATGGAAATCAGTATCACATAGCTTTGAGCTTCTATGAGGACTAAAGGGAAATTTTTAACAGCCATGCAAACATTAAAATTCTTCCAAGTCTCTTCTTGGTTAATTCATTCATTCAAAAATATGTATTACATTACTATTACATGCAACACACTGGGGCTACAATCTGAGCACAAAAAAGCAAACAACATACCGTGTTCCCTATCTTCATGCACTTTAGTCTAGTGGGAGAGGAAATATTAAATAATAATGAAACAAACACAAACATATTCATTCATTCAGTATCTATTCTTTTAACAAATATTTACTATATTTACTGAGAGCCTACTATGTGCAAGGCACTAATCTAGACATTTGAGTTATATCAGTCATCAGGCAAAATTATTGTCTTTTTTGTGTTTATATTCTAGGATACAGAGACCCACCTAGTGTTAAGTACTGGAGAAAAGGAGGAAAAAAAAGAAAAAATAGAGAAAGACAAAGTGGATAAAGAGCATCAGAATTAGGGGTTGAAATTTTTTAAAGGACGGCAAGGATAAGCTTTATGAAAAGGTGACATGTGAGTTGATTTAAAAAGTAATAAATACCTTGTAAATACTACAAAACAAAGGCTTGAAAGACATGCAGGGATGCATGAGCCATGAAGAGGATGCTGGTCTTTACACCAAGGGCAATGGCAGACTTGATAAGATTAATGGCGAGATTATTTTGCTGCATTAGGAAAGAGTGGAAAGGACTAGAAGGAATGAACTCAGGTATTTCCACAAACGCAGCAGCCAAGATATAGAAGAGATCAGAAAGCATTCCACACATTCTCCCATTTCTGCCTCTAAATTACAGCCAAGCACAAATAGGGAAGTTGGATTTGAAATCTTGATACAAATATGAAATCATGAAATCACCAAGTAATGGAATAACTTTCCCTATTCCTTAGCTTGTTGCTTTTAAATAAGGCTTTTCAGGTGCAGAATGACTTATCACTCTTGCTGGGAAAGCTGGGTCTTCACAAATGCCTGCCTGCTCTTCTTTCACAGAAAGAGGCAGATGTGGTATCCAGCATATAATTTGAAAAACTATTAAATAGCCACCTCCCAATTGAGAAACCCTGGGAAAAACCTCCAGAATTCTATGACTCTTTGAATCTATGATAAAAACACATTAACACTGGTATGCAATTAATTAGATAATCCATTCATTTATAAAAAATGTCAAAGGACCACTGTCTTTGAGATCACCACCATATTCAGATTAAGAGAATCATTCCATAATCTACAGAACCACTTTCTCTGATGAAAAATATGGCAAATGATTCTGAATCAAATAGTCTCATTAAGCAGTTATCCTTCCAATGTTGTCAGATCAAACAGGATCAGCAGCAGCAGGGGCAATTCATTGCTCTGTCACCTCACCCTCCTCTATTCTGTGCTCATTTCATTCCTTTGAAATGTCATTAAACTTGACTCTGGTACACTCTAACCTTAGTTTTTTTGCCAGTCATTTTCATGACCATTTTATGATTTCAAGCAAACCAAAGCATCACAGTTATGAAATAGTTCTCCGCAACATAATATTCTTAGTGAGCTTTTTTTTTATTTTAATGGATTTAAGCATACCACAGAATGACTAACATTGGTCCTGTATTAAGTGCTTTTAAAGTTATTAAATACCAGAAATGTATTTTATGACATAGGTCATTAGATGTGGGTAATTAACCTTGGTACTAGCCTCAGGCTGCAAATCCAGTGTATATTAAAGAGAGCAGAGAAGATGTAGAGACAAAAAAAAAGGAAAGAAAGAAAGAAAAAGAAAAAAAAAAAGGAGGAAAAAGAAGAAAAAAAAATACCAACTATTCCCATGTTCTAGAACTAAAGGTGGTATTGGCAGGCAATTAATCAAGGCTGGGCACTTGGTCAGTAAGACTCTAGACTGGTACTGTATTCTGATACTACAGTATCAATGAGATAACCGATACTGTCTCTAAGGAAAATTAGTGTGAAAAGAGACTGCCAATATGGACAACTGTACCCTGTATCAAAACAGTAGGAACTATACGTAGACTCAAACACTCTCAAGAAGGAAACATCATTTTACTTAGGAGAAATGATTAGACCACCATTTTATGAGTTTGGATAAAAGAAAGGAAGCTGGTTCCAAGTCAGTGCAATTATTCTTTTTTTTTTTTTTTAATTTGTGACAAGTATTGTAATTTCTAACATTAGATGCTAGACAGGGCTCTCAGAGAAGGACCTTGTGCTTTCTTTAAAATGTAAATATATTTTTAATTTCCTAGTAAGAGGAAGGAAGCATCAGGTTTCTAATATAACCTGGACATTCTGCTGCATAGGCTCACATTCAGAGGAGAAAGCCAATATGTATAATGGGGCCCATCATAGTCTGCTCAAAATTAGGAACATTTCTGATTTCTGTTAACTTTTCTAATTCCTGCAGCCTCTTGCTAATCTTGCATAGTTGAGGCTTCCTTGGAGAACCTCCTGCTCTTCATTTCAGCATTTGTCATCTGATACTTAGAGGGAATAATACAGGTTGCTAAATAATAAAGGCTCTGATTTTTCCTTAATTAACACAAGAACAATAGTAACAGTATAATTAGAATACTTACAGAGGCAATCAAATTATTCTTATCTCCTTTCTGAATAAGAGTTTAAAATGTTGGCTTTCCGAAACTCAAAAGAAATGGGAACAGTGTCTTTGTTTTAAAAATCAGCAAATCACTATTTTTATTGGCATGTTTCCCTACTTTGGCCTTAAGATTAGCTTAACATGGAGAGAAAAGTTTAATTCACCATCCAACTTTACATTAGCATTTTCCTCTTCATTTCTTTATAATGCTTGACCTGTGACTATAAGTTAATCAGAGAAGATTTTGTTTTCTTATTTTGTAGTCATAACCTTACACTTCAATATTGCAAAAATGACTTTCTAATACAAATATTTTATAGTATTGAGCTCCAAACAAGTCTTTGTTATTATTTAAGAAAATGTGACAAACTCAGTCCATTTATATTTTATATCTTAAATAACCATCCATAATACATAGAATTCATAGTTATTAGAGAATAGGCTTCATAATGTACAGGTTTAGAGAGGCTTTGGCAATAATAGCAACTCACCCATTAGCTCTTATAAATTGGTGCAGTGTCAAAATAAATGGCAGGAAAACTTGGAGATCAAGTAGGTTGCAAAAGGGTGGTTCAAAGTAACGGTTTGAGTCCAGTTAGGTTCATGGGCACGTACATACATATATAAATTCAGACTATCTGGGGAGCCACCTGGGTGGCTCAGTTGGTTAAGCGTCTGCCTTTGCCTCAGGTCATGATCCCAGGATCCTGGGATCATGCCCCGTGTCTGAGTCCCTGCTTAGCTGGGAGCCTGCTTCTCCCCCTCACTTTGCCTGCTGCTCCCCCTGCTTGTGCTCTCTCTAACAAGTAAATAAAATCTTTTAAAAAAAAGAAATTATAAAAAAAATTTTCATACTATCTGAAACATAAATGAAAAAGAAGCCTCAATATAGGAAGTAGGAAAAAGATGATGTGGCTTTATTAGCATATTTTTAAATGCTGAATTATAAAACCACGGTAAATCATTAAGTTGGTTCTTGCTTAAATATATCTGTAAGTTCTACAGAAAAATAATAGTACTATGGATCCTGAGGTGAGTTTAATGACTTAATGATACTCAGTGGGGCCAAGTGGGTTAAAGTCCCAAATATTCTGAGCATTATTAGGAGCTATAGACAAAAAAGTTTAAATGGATTCTCTATGCTAAAACAAGGAACAACTCAGCCCACAGCCAAGTAAGATTTTTATACCAGTAGGAAGATAACTACCCTAGTTATCCACTATACATCATTAGTATATTAAAGCTTGTTATATTTTCAAGGGTAGTTTGTGTTTTTATATTCTTAAAAATAATCTAAAAATATGTTGGGGGATAATTTTTTTTATTCTTATGTTAATCCCCATACATTACATCATTAGTTTTAGATGAAGTGTTCCATGATTCATTGTTTGTGCATAACACCCAGTGCTCCATGCAGAATGTGCCCTCCTCAATACCCACCACCGG
>NC_138369.1:38030183-38079216 GCF_054177405.1 Leptonychotes weddellii
AAAAAAAGAATAAGATCGTTAAATTTGAGACTTTATAGATTATGTCACTTTCCATTCTGACTCTACCACATATTGACTTTGTGACCTGGGGAAAATGTACTTAATTTGGCTATGCCTTCAGAGTTTATGTCTTTAAATTGCGGTAATAGAAATATCTGCCTTATGAGACATATGTGAAATATAGCTTGAATGTTCATAAAAGTACATAAATGATATTTGGTAGGTGATTCAACCATCCTGTGTTACAGATGAGAATATTGACATGCCAAAGGAGGCTGCCCACAGCTGGACTGGCTTGTTCCCTTAGTGGACATGATATTTATTGACTCTTTCATGCTTCCTCATTTGAGTTCCCAAGTTTTCCACTGTTGATTCTGAAAAGCCTGTGTAATTTCTGATGTAAAAGTGGTGTCCTGACTTACTCCTGCATTGGGTTTGCTTCTTTTACTCGAAGTCTCACAGGTTGGTAACTAACCTTCTCAACTGAGGGCTGGCAGATATGTTATAAATAATGACTTCAGCCACCTACTATGTGACATGTTGCCCTCTCCCTTTTGGTATTTATCTGTCCTAGACCAGACAGAGGCACATTTGGTTTCCATAAAACATGCTCTCCATTTCTCCCCTTCCCTTCTCTTTTCAGTGTTAAAGCAAATATAAGTCTGTATATATATGAGAACAAACCCATCAGGAGTGGAAAGTGTGTGGGGTGTCCCATCCAGCATTTATTTGTCATATAGACAGTTGGTGTCAGTCACATCAGGAGTAGAATCCAGTCCCTTCAATCCAATACACTACTGTATCATGAGTCAACCAAGAACATTAACAACCACATTTTGAGCGGGTTTCAAAGGCTGCAAACTCCATCGCATGATCTCAGTCAAGCTTTGAATTCAGAAATACTGATTTTTCACTAAGCTCTTTCATGCTTTGCTCTGGGGTCTTGAGCAAGGTAGTGAACTCCTCCTGCCTTGTCATCCCCTCATATGAATAACCTGCCAACAGACCCCTTGGAGAGTGATTTTAAAAAAAACTAACAAAATGAGATTTGAGCAACCTCTTGAAAATAGTGTTTAGAGAGTATTTACAAATGCTAACTAAGACACATCGTTCACAACATAAAACTGCTTACAACTCAGCTACTGAAATTACTACTAAATCAACAGCAACAAAGAAATTTCCTCCAGTAGCAAATGTTGACTTCCTGCCCTGTAATATACTACTTACCATGGTCCAGTGTCAGCATAAAGCTATAGTTTGGCAATTGCATTTGTGTATTTAATAACTGTTGATAAAGCTGAAATAAAGAATCAGTAAAGAGATTCCACTTTTGTAAAGCACATCCATGGTTTAAGCAAAAGGAAATCATTCAACACATTTGATTTATAGAAAACAGGATGTACTACATTAAGAAGAAATAACACATAAAATCATTCTGAGACATTGAATTGAGGAAAGTAATCAATGTCATTTTTAATCTGTCTTGGCTTGAATTATGAAGGAAGGGAATAATTTAAACTGCATGATGTTTGTATCAGTGTTTAGAGAATTCCAGGAGATGAAAGAATCTTTGGAACCATAGGATGAAAGAAGCCAAGAATCTTTTTGCAAGATGAGGACACTGAGACCCAAAGAGATAAAGGACTTCTTTAGATCTTTTGGTAAAAGTAGATTTTTTTTAAGTTTGCTTAAGGATTCAGGAGTAAGATTAATAGGTAGGAGTTAAATGGCCACATGGTTCAAGTTTTAGAAAGGATTTTTAGAAATTGGATATTCCCAACAATGGGGGGAAAAAAAGCTGCTTTGAATAATAGTGAATGTTCCACTATTGCAAGCAATCAATCATGTAACAGATAACCTCCTGACATGAATTATGTACCAAAAATTCCATTGGATAAAAAACTTGAATAGTTATCATCTACACTCTAATTTAGATTTCTATATCTTAAAATACTCAACTTCATTAAAATTTTATAATTTTTAAAATAAATAAGGTTAATAAAGACCTTGGAATATCCTACAAAGAAGTGAAGATGTGGGTAGGGGATTACTTCTGGAGATTCTCATGTATTCAGGTTATAGCCAGCATTTATTTGTTCCTAGGAATGGGATGGAATAAACTGATCTCCTTAAGTCCCTTCCAGCTCAATGATTCAAAAAATGCTGGCATTTTAGTGAAATGTAATATGGATGACATAATATAACCTAGGAAATAGAGAAGTCTGCAACTAAAAGATAAAGCACTTATATGTCAAATAGCATTGTGTGAATAAATCTAAAATGTAATTTTGAACCAATTTTTAAAACTTATACAAGCAATCATAACATGGTGTCATGCAGAAGATGATGAGGAGCAAAGGATATGTTGAGGAACCCTGCAGATAACCAAATGTCTTCTTGTATTACATGAATTCACCAAATCTTTAAAGGAGTAATCATATATATCCAAATCTCTGAGTGGTTTCAAAGATTCTATCTCTCTCTCCCTCATGCATGTACACAAACACAAGCATACAATCAGCTCAAATATTTTTTTCCCTTATGGTTTCAAAACATTGAATGTTTATAATCACTGTACTTGATGACTATAATTCTGAGTTGCAGGTTGAATAATTCTTAGGTGTTGATTCTGTCAGAAGTCATGGTCACTGGGCAGCATGGTGTCTGGAAGTCAGTCTGGCATGTAGTTTTAGAGAATTTGCTGATACACTGCCATGGTATGAGTAGACTGACCTCCTACAGCTGGTGCCGTCGGTACCTTGCCCATATATGTGCATCAGACCCTTAATTGTATTCCTGAGGACTTCCAGCCAGTACTATCTACAGCCCTGTTCCTAAGGCCTCTTTTCTCCTGGAACAGTGCGAAATTGTGCTGCTCCTATGTAGAACTGAGCTTTAAATGCTGAGAATTAACATCCTCCGGGAGTAGCTCTCAACCAATGACTCTAAGTGGTGCTGTGTTTGTACCCCAGGACTCTTACTCTTCAAGTGGGATAATTCTTCAAGGTATATTTTACAGGACTTCCCAGAGTTTCTTTGTAAGATTGTCCAGTGCCTTCACTGCTTTAACAGAATATTCTTTATTGAATGTTCTCACTGCCCTATATCATTTCCTTCCTTCCTTTCTGGCATTGTCTGTACTTCCTCAATAAATTAGTTTTATTCTAATATTTGTCCTAGAGTCAGCTTCTGGAAGAATCCAATCTAAAACATCCCACACACCCAGCTAACAAGAGCAAGCCCTCCTGAAAGGGTTTATAGAACCAGCGCTTACTTCAGGGTACATTCCATTCCATTCCCTCTTCAGGCATCTCATGTCACCCTAACAATCAGCATCCCATAATAATCAACACCTTGTCATCAAAAGGTAGCAGGGAGTGAGCTTTAGGGTATCCTTAAGATGGTTTTATATGTTAATCTTAATTTTTTTTTCTGCTTTCTGTAATACGCAGTACTAGACAGTCAGCCCTTGAAGCCCCTTTTCATATCTTCACTGGGCATTCTGTTGAGTAACACTTGTGGCCTCACCAAAGTCTTAACATCAGAGAAAGAGCAAACACAAAGCTCATTTACACTATAACTACTGAGTACTAAACATTTGCTTTGTTAGGCAAAATGCTAAGCACTTTATAACCTTTATCTGGCATTATAGTCTTGGCCATCTTTTTAGGTAATACTATTATTCCCATTTTACTGATGAAAAACCATAGTCACAGAGAGATTAAGTAATCCGCTTAAAACACTAGCAAGTAAGAGGCTGAAAAAGCATTTGGACTTATAGATACCTTTATAAAACTTGGCCTCTGGGGCACCTGGGTGGTTCAGTTGGTTAAGCTTCTGCCTTTGGCCCAGGCCCTGGGATTGAGCCCCATGTAGAGCTCCCTGCTCAGCAGGGAATCTGCTTCTCCCTCTCCTTTGCTGCTCCCCCTTCTTGTGCTCTCTCTCTCAAATAAATAAATATTTAAAAAAATAAATAAAACTTGGCCTCTGAACATACTTGATTGATTTGTGCTCCCAGACACTAACTAACCCTGCCTCTGTAGGAAATATATATGGACAACATTTTTTAATCTGTATTCTAAAAATGGAAAAAAAAAAAAAAAGGAAAGGAAGAAAAAAAATAGTCACTAGGTGTTTCTCACCAGAGATAAAGTTAAACAGACTTGGGGAGGAGTATTGCACCTGAAGATCATAGTCCTGGGAAACAGAGGGAGAGCAGTGCTGAAATTTTTAGACCAATTTGTGTTACCTAATGAATCCCCTCTGCCCTTTGCTCTGCCATCCCCATTTCCATTCATTCACATCCTTTTTCAAAATTTCTCCCGTGTAGAAACAGTCATAATCCAGGACCTTTGATTTTAGTTCTGTTAACTTTGTATGTTTTTATAAAATGGGAAGTCTGAATTTGATAGTGTCCAAGGTTCCTTCCAGTCCCAAAAAGATGTTGTCTTCTTTACTGTTCATAGAAAACAATGACAAGTTTTCAATTATAAATTCTAAATGGGTTGTAATAGCAAGCTCTATTTGGATTCCTACCAGCCTATATCAGGAAAACAAAGATTTGGATCAAGTTCTTATAATCTAAAGCCATTGTTCAGCCAACTGGTTTCCACTGCCAGTGTTGCCTTCCCTACAGATTGTTGGTATTTCTGGTCTGAAATGGAATGCAGGAATTTATTTTAGCATTTCAGGAACCTCTGTACATACTCAAAATAATTCAGAATTTCAGAAGCATGACTTTAGCTCATTGTCACAAAATGTAAAGATTTTTTGACATAAAGGGAGAGCCATTAACATCCTGTTGTTCCTAGTGTCTGTGAGTGACGTGGTTTCAAAGGGATGCTTTATCATGTGACGCGATGGGAGGATCATCAGGTAATGAGATAGATTTCCTGAAAATTAGTGAGTGCTTTGTTGTCCAGAAACTAAATTTCTTTTATCCGTATTTGCCACCTGTTCTAGATTTCTAGTTGTGGAATCCGAATTTCCATGCCAAACTGGACAAGCAGCATTGCCCTCTTTTTCACATTGACTTTGGCTTTTAGCATGTAAGGTGATGCCATTATTTGTAGTGAAATGAACTTTGAATGAACTCCAACAGTAATGAACTGATAACCAATAAAATAAATAATTGATTCATCTCAATCTAACTCCTAGAAGTGGCGTGGCTGAGAAGCTTCTGTTTAACTGCCCTCTAAAAGCTTCTCAAGTTTTTGCTTTTCTTTTTTTTTTTTTTCCAAATGGATGATTTTTGACAAACAGACTCCTAAGGGCAGTCAAGTGTCAAATACAAAGTTATGGCTGGTGTAGCTGCCTTTGGGATCACATGCTCCATTTATTCATTATAGAAAGCTCAGATGCACAAACATGTGGTGCCATTTTGTGTACCTGTCAGTTTAGTGCATTTAATGAACATTGATCATACTCATTCAGACACATTTCTTCATGCTGCAAATAAGAAGTCAAGATGTGGAAGAAACTACTTTTCTGCAAACTGCCTCTGTGAAATACTTTTTACTAAAAATAAATAAAAAATAAATAAACATGACTAAAATGTACCTTTAATTTCACTACAAAAAAGTGTTAATTAAAAATTTATTCTGGTTTTGTTAATATAAATCCATTTTTTATCTACTTAAAGTTTGAATGACTTTGAAAGTCATTAGGTGGCTATATGGATATTTCATGTTTTATAGCTTTGTTCCAAAAGTCATTTTTTGTTCTTTCTAAAAAATATTCTTTCAGTTGTAAAACTTCCTACTGGTTCATTTTACCATTTATATATTGTATTGAGTACACTGATCAATTGGTGCCAGATTTATTATCCCACATTATAGTGAGAAAAATACTTTTTATTTTCTTACCATTTGATTTTTGCATCCTGTCAAAAATCTCATAAAAGGAATAGTGCAGGGTCTTATAATTGGAAGACACCATTTTTTATGAGTAATGTTTTTGTTTGCTATTCACTTATTATTGGGAACAAATTAAAAAAACATATTCAATTAGTTTGCCCCAGTTAGAGATGCATTATACGTAGAAATGATTTGCTCATAACTGTTGAGTTGGGAGAATATCCTCATCAGTTTTAGAAAGGGGTCAGTACACTTAGTGTTTTTATTTCAATGTTTGTATTTCTTTGTTGAGGTTTTTTTTTTTTTTTTATCACTCTGGAAAACAAAGACAGATACGTTCAAATTATACTACAGACTCATCTAAACAACTTGGGTTTTCCAGGTTGCTAATGAATATAGAATTAAATCATGATGCCAAGAGTCTCAAACATCCAACTTTTAGATGTTGATAATCTTATGAAATATTGAGCATTCCATTCAGAATGTTGTACATCTTTAGAAAAAAAATCTAGCATTTGTTTTGTTTCTCTGCAACTATTTAAAAACATCAAACATAGGCATAATGACATATATTAGGGATTATTCATTATAGCTTTCTTTGTCATGCAGGAAAATTGTAAATAGTCTAAGTATTTATAAATGGAGGAAAAATTCTGGTCCTTATCAACAGTGGATTATTATAAACCCATTAAAATTATAAGACAGATCGGTATGTTCTGATGTGAAGAGATGTGCATGTCCACGAGAAAAGCAACATGTACAATACTATGCATATTATGATGCTCTTTATATAATAAGTAAAAATAAAAATGTATACATATCTTTATATATGTATGTATATGCACAAAATAAGTTTTGAAAGAGAATTCTCTTCCTCTGTGGAGGAGAATGGGATGTAGAGCACTGAAATGATCTATACATCTTTACTTTACCGAAATAATTCATGAACCTGAGTTTTGTGTAATTGATAATAGTTGAATTTTTTTAAAGAAGAAAATCCGTGAAACAGGTAAGGAGTCATAATTAGTCTGATCCGCAAATATTTATGGTGCATATTCTGTGTGTCAGTCTCTGTAGTTGCCATTGGTGATACAATGGAGAGCAAAGAGACACAGTGGTTCTGAGCCCAAAGATAAATAGATAAAAATGATATAAACATATACATTATTATGTAGGAAAAAAACTTCACTGGTCAGTGAAGTTTTTCTGAGGAAGGAATTCTTGCACCAATATATGAAACTTGAATCAGGCCTAACTAAGCAAGAAGGCTATTTGTGAAGTTAAAATAATGGAAACACTAAAGAAAGAGATAAGTAAAATTGACAAGTGTAGAGTATTTCTTAAGAAATAGGCCAGATTATCCAGTCTATCCAATTGGCTACAGCCAATGGCAAACCATCCAGAAATATCAGTGTAACTCTCACTACACAAGCAATGATTCAAGCATTATTGAAATTAGTATATGTTCATTTGTTCATTCCTTTTTTTTGTTTTTTTAAAGATTTTATTTATTTATTTGAGAGAGAGAGAATGAGAGACAGAGAGCATGAGAGGGAGGAGGGTCAGAGGGAGAAGCAGACTCCCTGCCAAGCAGGGAGCCCGATGCGGGACTCGAACCCGGGACTCAAGGACCATGACCCAAGCTGAAGGCAGTCGCTTAACCAACTGAGCCACCCAGGCGCCCCTATTTGTTCATTTCTGATGCACTATGAGACCAAGCCCATTTGAATATCAACTCACTGTTATTGGCATTATTTGGATAAGTGAACATCTCTCATTGCCCAAGACATACCAAAACATCACCTAAACTAACTCTCCTGTCTTTCTCCCTTTCCTTCCCTACTTCCATCCATGTGCTCCTGCATTCCTGCATCCAGTAAAAATATATATATGGAACACCTTGCATATGCCAGATACTGGGGAAAGCAAACATGGTCCTTACACTACAAGTTCATATTTAATTGTAAGAAATAAAGAATTAATAGTAAGTCAAAATAGAGATTAATTTTGTGAATAAAATTCTTGGGGAAGAGAAGCCTACTTCAATTGCTGTATTCAGCAAAGGTCTTTCTGAGGAGGTGGCACTAAGCTGAGACTCTTGCATTAAAAAGAGCCAGGTATGGAAAGAGGAAATGAAAAGCCATGTGTAAAACTAACAAACTAGCAGGACACCTGGGTTAAGCATCCCACTCTTGATTTTGGCTCAGGTCATGATCTCAGGGTCCTGAGAATGAGTCTCGTGTTGGGTTCCACGGTTAGTGGAATCTGCTTGTCCCTCTCCCTCTGGTCTCCTTACCCCTACTTGTGCTCTCTCTCTGGAAAGAAAATAAATAAATAAATAAATCTAAACAAAACAAAAAACAAAACAAACTCAGGAGCTAGGGAAGAACTTGGGAGTATTGGAGCAATGAAACAAGGTGGATGTGAATGGAGCAACACAGTTCCAGTTAAAGAAGAATCCCAGCCCCAGAGTGGTGTAGTACCTTGGGGGAAATACTACTCAGGGCATTCTGAAAGCACAGCCCTTATTGAGACCATGAAAGATCAGTCTGTTCTGTAACTTCCAAGGCCACACTCTTTATCTTGGAATCACTGAATCTTAGGCGTAGAACAAACTCGAAAGTTGAACTCATCAAATCATTTCCCTGTTGAATACACTTTTTGGTGAGGTCTGAATACTCAGGCTGAAGTTCTCCATCACTATTCAGGTTTTGTTTTGTTTTTTTCTTTCCCTTTGAACCAATTTTCTGATTAACTCAAAGACCTAACATTCTTTCCCTCTACAAAGGTGACCCTGAATACATATAGAACACCATTCATGTTAACCCCTATGTGCTTTAAGATTATGCCTCCAATGCCCTAATAGAAAGCCCTCTTTACACTCAAAGTATCTTAATAGTTGGAAACATTTACAGCAGTTGTTATTTTATGTGGCTTTCTTAAGCCCTGGGACAAAGGAGAGTAACCCTGTCTTAAACCATCTCAAGGAAGGGGATTTTCCAACAGTTAATTTCTCCTGAAATCTCTAATAGTGATTGTCCGAGATGTGTGGTATAGAGAGTTAAGCCAATTATCTCTCTAATTCAAATCACAGAGCTTAATAGTGAAGTGAAACTCCTAAATTATCCTCATGGATGTGTATGCTGCTAACCACCCTTAATTTCCTCAAGTAATTATGAATTCAATGAGGTCATTTATGAAAAACTTACACAAAAATATATAGGTACTTACAATCTGAAATGGAGACACTGGAAATCTGTCTTACTTGGGGTTCCTCACCTGATCCAAGAATCATAGGAAATGATTTCGGTTACTTTTTTTCAGGTTTCCTTTTGGCTACTGGTGCTATTCTAGTGCTATTTTAGATGCATAGGAGAAAAGATAATTTATTACATAACAATAGGTGTTCTCTTTCAAGAAAGCCCACTTAAGAAAGCCTAGTAGGTTATTCTAAAAGACCTATACATAAATATCTGCCTATGTATAATCTCTACGAACTTTTACAGAAAACATTTTGTATGTATTAACTCCTGTTTTCTTCCCACAAAACTTGGAGCACTACTATGATTTCAGCCCCCTTGTAATTAGTTTCTGGTTGTTGACCTAAACTGTGTCTTTACTGGCAAAGTAAAAGTGTTAAGGCAATTGAGGCGCTAATGCAGGTTTAAAAAAGCCTTTATATCTCTATTATACACAAAGACTAAAAACCCTTAGTAAACGTCTGTTGAATGAAGTTGAATTAGTTTGAATTGAATTGCTTTGAGGTAGCTGTAGCTGGAACCAATTATTACTTCATCCTTTGGTCAGTGATTTCAGCTATATTTTTCAACAGTTATTCATTCAACGAGCATTTTACTGAGTGCATATCTATTCATAGCCAGGCAGAAACTCTGGGTTCATAGATTAAATAAACACAGACCTTCAATTATAATTGCTCACAGTGTACAGAGGAAGATAAAATGTGCAAAGTGCCACAGTTGTCTAAGTAGAGAGCTCTAGAGAGTTCCCACAGGGATCAGTAAATAAGATGGGAAAGGTGGTGGGTAGGGTGGGAGGATAGAATCCTGGAGGAGGTGACACTGGGTTAAATTACTTAGGTATGACCTTCCTAATCAGATGAGGCAGTGAAAAGCAGTTCTATTTAGGGGACAAGAGATCATTTTAGTATTTACTCTAAAGTGTTTTCTAAGCTTTTTATTATCTCATTGAATTTTTCTAGAGTCACTTTCTATTGGTCTCTGGCATTGTGAATTGGACATAGAGTGTTGAAAAGGCATTCTTCCTGACCTCAGAGCTTAGTGAAGATGTTAACTGCAAAATATAGTGTCTTCAACTGTTGTAGCTGATTATACACACACACATATATATATGTATATGTATAATCTCTGTGTGTGTGTTCATTCTCTAGTTTAATGTCTCATACATACTTTGTTTTAAGCAGTCTCATGTATTTTTCCAATTGTGTAAATAGATATGCCCAGAAGTTCAGTTTATAAATAAAACATATATATTAAACTGAGAGTTTCTTTCCCTTTGGAATTGGTTAGAGAATTTTTAAGATAATTTTTTTTGAAATATAAAATGGTACACTTGGAGTTTACAGATCCTGATGTTAAATTCCGCTTTTATCAGGTAGTAGAACAAAGTGTTGCTAAGATTAATTTTTCCAACTTTAAACCTTAAATGGTAAACTTTCAAAATTGAATTAGTAAACAGTGAAATGTTTACTTCATTTGTAGATTTTATGTTAAGTATTTCTTCATTTTTAACCTTTTCTTTGCTTTCTACCTGTTTTCATATAAATGGAACCTGTTAATTATCAAAGTGAGGAACAGGGAGGCTCTGATAATTAAATCTGTTCAATTCACAATTTCATGGTTCCCCCCCCCCAGAAATCGCTTTAGCATAAGAAAAACTACATACCAATAAATAACTGCTAAACATTTTAGAAGAAAAATTTCCATTAAGAAACTTATTCCATTAATGTTCCTTAAAACAAAACACTGTAAAATAAAATGTCTGTTAAAAGACCCAATTATTTGAATTCATTTTTCACACTATAATGAATGACAGTTTGTCACTACCATAAATGTGCATTTTATGTAGAGTCCTTTATATTGTGAAATTTATTTTTTTTTAAGATTTTATTTATTCATTTTGACAGAGACACAGAGAGAGAGGGAACACAAGCAGGGGGAGTGGGAGAGGGAGAAGCAGGCTTCCCGCAGAGCAGGGAGACCGATGTGGGGCTCGATCCCAGGACCCTGGGATCATGACCTGAGCTGAAGGCAGATGCTTAACGCCTGAGCCACCCAGGCTATATTGTGAAATTTAAAACATCATTGCTAACAATCAAACCTAAAATTTCTGAATCTATACATTTTGTTCTGGAGGGCCACCTACTTAAAAGCAATAGAAAAAAAAGAAAGAAAAAGCCTTATTAGAAGATCTAAAAATTTTATTTTAAAATTCATGCATAAATATCACCTCTATATTGATTAAAATATCCATATCCAGGCTCACTTGCAGACATTCTGATTGTAGAATCCTGCCTTAGGGTCTGAAACATTTTCTAAAATGGAAATCCTAAATGATTATGATGCAGGTGGCTTCTAGTACACACTTTGAGAAACTTTGAAGCATGAAGCTTAATCACCTGTATCTTTGAAGATTCATGAAATTCATATTGGCAATGGAGAAGGAGATATGGTGAATTAGGGTGGAGTTAGTATAAATGTCTGGAGGTAATGACTTGCTTAATTTACTGGTGGGGACATGCACCTTCGAAACAAATCAGCATTCAATGGGATCTTTATAGTCTTTAGTCTGTAAGTATTAATAGATCCATTCCCAGCATCAAACTTGGTATTTGGGTTTATTTAAAGTCTATGAGATGATGATATGCCTTCAGCCATAGTTTGTTTTGTGTATCTTACATTCCCTTTAATTCTTTTTTGCAGTTATCTGTATATTGACTTTCACTAGCTCAAAAACTTCACCTTTTTCTTAACTGCTTGCTTACCTTCACTGTATACTTCTTTCACTGGTTCTTTAAAGATTACCAGAGCTATAAAATTTTCAAAATATTCTTACTCTTTTAGTTTTAATTTTTATTTTTTGTGGCAGGCCCAAGCTATGTCTCTTCTTCACACTTCCTATTTGAAATTGTTTGCCAAAATAAGAAATAAAAGGCAGAAAGGAAGGTGTCAGTGCAGTAATAACATATAATTCCAAAGACGCTTAGCTCAGAATATGGTAGTAGGCCACTGGCTGGCTGAGCATTTTTTTTGCAGTAATGGCAGTTCTGGTTCTCATTGGGTGAACAAAGTGTTTTAAAAGGGGTGTGAAGACATTGGCGATTTACTGATTTGGAGTACCTCTGCATCATTGTTTCTTAAGGTATGGTTCACAGATGGGATTAGCATATACTGAATCTTCAGTTCCAGTTTTTTTAGAAAGTAACTGGGTGGTCACTGAGACAGCAAGTATAAACCAGGATAGTTCAAGGTAGACTGTGGCAATGGTCTATTCCTAAACCACAATCCCTAAAATTACATGAGATGTTTGTTAAAGTTGAACATCCTTAAGACTTATTTAAAAATTCCTGGGAGTAAGGTGGGTGTCTGCACTGTATACTGTTTCTGGTAAGTTTAAACAAAGCAAGATAATTACTCCATATTAAAGCATTACAACCTCAGAGCAGTGGTTCTCAAAGCGTGTATCCCAGCCCAGCAACATTCCCATCATCTGATAACTTGTTAGAAGTGCAACTTCCTAGACCCCACCCTAGACCTACTAAACCAGAAACTGGGGATGGGACCAGGCAATCTATTTTAATAGACTCTTCAGATTATTCTGATGCACACTGAAATGTAAGAAACACTGTTCTATTGAATCTAGCAAACCATTACCTTTCAGATTTACTGTTTTCATTACTTAGTATTAAAATAATCTGATTTTTTTTTAAATCCCGGTGCTCCTCCCACTTACATTCCCTCATATGAATGATAATATGATGCTGTGCATTGTTGAAAGAACTGTAGAGGAGATATGAATGTCTTGCTTTAACTTGGATTGCCGTCATCTGACTTTTCTTCTTTACAGTAAGTTTTGGAGTGTGTGTGTGTGTGTGGGTGGGTGTGTGTGATTCTGAAGTGGAAGAAGATGACCAGTCTGAACTGGATCACTAATGAAAAGGGGTTATGGAGAAGAGAACAGTAAAACAGGGACAAATGCTGACAGTTATTCTCTCATAGGGCTTGATTATGATTCTCCTTTTCCAGTGCCTGAGGCACTCAACACTGAGGTGAGCACAGAGACCCTCAAGTTCTCCTGCTCTTTAGTACAACAGCCTATTTTAAAAGCAGTTCCTTTTGAAAAAAATCTTTAGAAGTAAATTTTTTAGTTTTAGCCTTTAGTAGTGCCAAAACTAGTGCTAGCAAAAGCCTCTGGCAATAAGTAAGTGAGATTAACAAACCAAAGCTAAGAGAAATCCACAGAAGTTTTACAACCTGAAAAGCAGTTTTCTTTTCTCTCCATAAATATTATATTTGCAGAGATATTCCTGGCATTCAGTCATATTTGTCTATTTTCCAGCTCTTTTTTACTTATCTGTTGGCAAAAGTGCTTGCTGAAGAATTAAATCATACAGTCCTCAGATTGGTTAACTGATGGTACTTGAAAATCACTCATATAGATCTTTAAATTCCAAAGTATGAGATTTTGTGCCATTGTGTGCCCTTGTTTAATTAGGTACAACTTTGGTAAATATTGTGAGCAGGTAATTTTTGAATTACCTGTAACACTCAAGAGCTGCAGTTCCTCAGTTCACTTTTAACATGTTCAAGTATGTCAGAGCAGGTTTTACAAAAGGAACCAAATGATGCATGTATAAGAGTGTGTTCCAGAATAGTGTGTGTGTTTCTCTTTTAGTATTTGGATGTCTTTGCATTACAGAGCCAAACATCCTGAAATCTTTTTTTCTATTATTATTCATTCATCCATTCAGCAGATAAATAAGGAGGTTAAGTGACTAGTTCAAGGCCCTTTACTTGATTTACCAGTTGATTCAGGATTGCAACTGGTGCTTGATGATACAGTGTACCTACTGTGGATTCTAGGCAGCATTTGCTTGTATGGTCTTCAATTCATTTATAAAATATTACTATTGAAGTCGAAATGAGTTACTATATTTTACATTTGGTGATTACTAAATAAATGAGTGAAGCATTTGGATAAATTCAAAGGAGCCCCAAAGAAGCCCATTATTAAGATAAGTAGAATATGATTTGAATTAATAAACATATTAATGCCTATGATTCAAAAAGTAATGTTTTCCAGGAAGGAATGGTGTCTTATTTAAGCCTCCCAAGTCTGTGTAATGTGATTGAATCAGCATTGCTTACAATAGGGTCCAAGGGAAATATATTTCCCAACATTATCTGTCCCTAAAAGAGACTCATCTTCATGGAGAAACAGTCTAACAAACTGAAGATAAAGTATAACCTCTGGGGGCGTCTTCTTCCACGTATTTTATTCTGCAGAGTAGCAGGTAATAAATAAGGTATTAGGCTAGATATTCAGTTCAAATTTAATTTTGATTCCTACAATGGATTCAGCTGTGGCATTCAAACATAGTTTTTGCAGGTGCAGAGAGAGTTATTTAGCCTTCCAGTGTGACTAATTGCTAGTAATTGCCTATAGGAAGGGGGTTGGGAAGGCCTGTCTCCAGATTACTCCCATGATGTTCTGTGCAGGGTCCTTAGCAACACGAATGGCAGCAGGGAGCAGTGTAGCCATTGAGAAATCATTAGCAAGTATGCAATATTACAAAACAGGTGGATCTCAGTTCAAAGAACAGCCTTATGTGAAGTGAATTTTTACATAAATAGAAAACTCTCTGAAAACATGCCCTTTTAAATAATGCTTTATTTTCATATCTGATTTAACTTCCATTTATAATTGGCTCTAACCAATATGGTAATTTCCCATCTCATCTCTTGCTTTCTTCCTCTTTCTAGTAACTAATGTTCCATAAACTAGTATTCAATATGCTATTTAAAGAAATATGGGGGAATTTACTGATGTATAAAAAGAATACTATATTTTAAATGAAAATACATACTGAAGCAAGTTCTTTAGAATAGTAAGTTAGTATATCTTTAAGTCAGATCTTTAAGTCAGTGTCACTTATGATTATGATTATTATTTTTGCCTCTTGTATCTATTATAGTTTTGTAAATATAACTCAAGATCCAGGAATTTATCAAGTGGTAACATTTTTATGGTTGTCTAGAATTGCAGAACCCTAACAACAACAACAAAATACACAGTTTATGGACCATAACAATTTAACCCAAAAGATAAGTTGGATTGTTCCTAAACATGAGATGACAATCCAGGTCTTCACTAATATTGAGAATTATTTTGTTATCTACTGAGTTTTAGGATACTCTTTTTTTTATTATGTTATGTTAATCACCATACATTACATCATTAGTTTTTGATGTAGTGTTCCATGATTCATTGTTTGTGTATAACACCCAGTGCTCCACACTTTTTGAATGGAAACAGAATTACAAAACATTTTTATTTATTTTCTCTAATTCTTTTTTTTTTAAGTTTTTATTTATTTATTTCACAGAGAAAGAGTGCGCACAAGCAGGAGGAGTGGCAGGCAGGGGGAGAGGGAGAAGCAGGCTCCCTGCTGAGCAGGGAGCTGGATGTGGGACTGGATCCCAGGACCCCCGGATCATGACCTGAGCTGAAGGTAGATGCTTAACTAACTGAACTACCCAGGCACCCCAATTCTTTGTGTGTTTTTTTTTTTTTTAAGATTTATTCAGAGAGAGAGAGAACACAAGAGGGAGAGGGAGAGAGAGAATCTCAAGCAGACTGTCCGCTGAGCATGGAGCCGGATTCTGGGCTCAATTTCATGACCCCAGGATCGTGACCCAAGCTGAAACCAAGATCTGATGCTCAACTGACTGAGCCACCTAGGCGCTCCTGTTTCCTCTAATTCTTTTATGTCACATTCCTTAAATATTGAATGACTATAAACTTGTCATTTATCTTCCCCCTGTGCACCCCCCGCCACCCCTACAACCCCTGCCCAGTACACATGTAAAGCTTTTTTCAGGAGCTTTTTTATTTTTTATTTTATTTTTTTTTTAAAGATTTTATTTATTTATTTGACAGACACAGCGAGAGAGGGAACACAAGCAGGGGGAGTAGGAGAGGGAGAAGCAGGCTTCCCGCGGAGCAGGAAGCACAATGCAGGGCTTGATCCCAGGACCCTGGGATCATGACCTGAGCCGAAGGCAGACCCTTAATGACTGAGCCACCCAGGCACCCCTTCAGGAGATATTTTAGTCCTAAAAGGAAATGCACTATAATTTAGAGCCTTGGTAATATTTAGCTTGGTTAGTTTTATTCTATTATATGGACTTTAAACTACTTGGGTACTTTAAATAGTGTCATCTAGGTAGTGATATATCCATTACTACTATTTGTGTGATATATAAGATTCAAAAGCTTACTTCTATGTTTGTGTATTAGAGGGGGGCGGGGATGGGGGAGAGAGAGAGAGGGAGAAAGGAGAGAGATGTGTGTTTATTATGAGGAATTGACATACATGATTATGGAGGCTGAGAAGTTCCATAATCTGTCATGTGCAAACTGTAGACCCAGGGAAACCAGTGGTTTAATTCAATTCAAGTCTGAAGGCCTGAGAATTAGTGGGGGCAGTGGTATGAATCACAGCTCAAGGGCTGAAGAAGATGAAATGAGATGAAACGTCCCCACTCAAGCTACCAGGGAGGAACCAAGAGGAGTAAATGACTCCATCTTTTTGTTCTATTCAGGTCCTCAGTGGATTAGATGAGGCCCACTTACATTGGTGAGGGTGCTCTTCTCTACTCAGTTCTACTGATTCACATGCTCATCTCTTCCTGAAACACCCTTCAGGCACACCCAGAAATAATATTTTACCAGCTATTGGGGCATGCTGTATACGAATCAAACTGGTGCATAAAATTAACCTGCACTGTGTGCCTGGACCTGAATCCTGAATTACAAAATATTTTAAAATGGTTAAGGAGAGTGCACCTGTTTCTTTTTTCCAAGTCAGATTCCCAAACCAGTATCTGCACTTTGAAGAAATATATCCTAGAGGGGAGAAAATATTTTTAACTCTCTTTAATATTTTACTTAGAAAATAGTTTATGTAATAGTAGAAGCTTACTTATGAAAAGTAATTTACTTAGAATTCTGTAAGAGAGGGATGGTTTTAAAGGACAGCATTGCAGGAAAGAGTTTTTTCTGACAAAACTATCTCTTCAATATAATTGATGAGTTGGTTCCATTCTAGTTCCTGGTGACCCATCCAGCATTGAGAAGGAAATGATGCAGGAAATGAATGTTGTGTTCTCATTTGTCAGGCGGGACCACCAGTTTCTTGTAGGACAACTGAGTTTCCTTCCCTTCTTTTCTCATGCTTACCCACCCGTCCTTTTCTCTTTCAATGCTTTTCTCTCCCATTAAATCACTAGAGTGACTGCCCTTTTGATAACATCTTAGCATTAGCTCTTAAGGATCTGCTTTTGTATTGCAAAGAAGACAAATTATTAAAAATTACAAGAGTTCAATAAGAAGGAATATATCTGTCATTCTGATATCATACCAATTATTTTCAAACATACATCATTTAGGTCGATTTTAAATATGTATTTAAGTGTTTACCTAATCAATTCACTGAGTTGGGGTCTCTGATCTACTGGAGGACCAGGATCCTAGACCAGGTCTTCTATGGTGGTAACCACTCAAACAGGAGTATGGTTCCACTTGGTTGTTTTTCCCTTCATTTAATTTCACTAACCAGTTTAATCTATGTATAAGTTGATTCATTTGTGGTTTATCTTGGTTTTGATTTTGGTTTTGGTTTTGTTTTGTTTTTTTAGGTTTTAAGTAATAAGGACTAAATTGGTTTACATAGTTTATGTGATAAACAAATGTGTGATTAAGTTTGAATATTATTTCCTTAGGAATCTCTCACCTCTTCCAGGATAGCTCCAATCACCTTATTTTATACTCCTGTAGAAACATTTATCTTTCCTTCATGGCAGTGTAATTTTATATATACCTGTGTGTTCTTTTTTTGTTGTTTAATCAAATATTTTTCAGACAACTACTTTATACTGTTTCCTTTTACCACAGTGAATAAAAACCATTGCTTTGTGAAGCTTATATCCAAGGAATCAAGGCAAAGAGCTGGCAATGTGTATTTATAACATCAGGTAATAAGAAGTGCTTTGCAGATTAAATTAAGCAGGGTACAAATGGAGAATGACCTAAAAGAGGCTGCCATAAAAAAATATATATATATATGCTAGTTAGGAAAGACCTCTCTGAGGAGGTGATGTAGAATCAAGAACTGAATGGTAACAACTGCCCATCCTGTGAAGATCAGAGGGAATAGCCCTTTAGGCAGAGGGGGAAGCCCCGAGGGGGACCCAATTATAGAGTAAGGCCAATGATGCTGGGTGTGCCAAATGAGATAAAGTGGTACAAGATGGCATTTTAGCAGCTGACAGGGAGCAGATCACACAAGGCCTTGCTGGCTGACGCAAGTTCATGTCTTTTTTTAACCTTCAGTGGAAGATCATGGTAGGATTTTAACCGATATCTCATCTGTTAGACCATCCCTGGCATATGAGGACAGGGTCTGCATTGTAGCCCCAGAGCTAACACTTAATAAATATTGGATGGATAAGTGGATGTCAGACAAATGAATTAATGGCCTTCCAACCCTGCTGCTCTTTTTGTTAAGTGATTCTTTCAGAAAAGCAAAGCTTTTTGTTTGTTTTGTTTTACTTTTCTAATATCAGGGTTACATATGTAACTATTTGATGTTGCATTTGTATCCCTTGACAAATGTAAGTTTAAAATTTATTACATCTAGATTTTCTGAAGTCCCACACCTTGAATTCTACATCCATTTTCTTCCTTGTTCTAAGTTAAAAAAAAAATCTGATTGGCCTGACAGCTCGAACATGATTGACTGTCCACTTAAGCTTACTTGTATTAACATGTGATAACTAATCCTAAAGGGTAATGCTAAAGCAGATATCCCAGCTCAGAAGTCAGAGGATCAGACAGCTCTCTAAAACAATGAGATGGGATAGACAGAATAATCTAAACCTAGTTAACCCCCTTCAGGGGGCCTGTGGAACCAATATATGTGTTTATGTGCTTATTGGGCAGAGGTGACCTAAGCATCTTTGTCATCTCTCTCTAACAAGGGGTTCCATCAGATCCAGGTGCTACTCCCTGAAAGTTTAAAAATGACAGCCATTTGCAGTTCTTGATCAGTCTGGAAAATAAGAGTGAAATCAAAGACATTACAAGAGTAATATTTAAAAAAATTTTGCCATGGTTGTCTATACAAGGGAAACAGATTTTTTAAAAAGGTGAAAATTGGAACCTCCCACATCTAAGAAATGTTTAACTAGTACCATTCAAGTATGGTTGAAATTCATGTGACTTAAAGAGACTAAATATAGATTTAAAAAATAATACAGCTGTGGCCATTTTCTATGACAGGTCCATAGAATATGCTCAAACATAAAATAATATGGTTGTGAAACAACACAAATATTACCTAAATAGCTCTCTTTTAAAAATAATACTTAAATCTATAGACTATTTTTGTCAGAAGAAACCGATGTTTTTTTTTAAGATTTTATTTATTTGACAGAGAGAGACACAGCGAGAGAGGGAACACAAGCAGGGGAGTGGGAGAGGGAGAAGCAGGCCTCCCGCCGCGCAGGGAGCCCGATGCGGGGCTGGAACCCAGGACCCTGGGATCATGACCTGAGCCGAAGGCAGACGCCTAACTACTGAGCCACCCAGGTGCCCCAGAAACCAATGTTTTAATGCCTGAAATTATTTATAAATAATGAAGTAGAAGGCATTTTCGTAGGATCTTTTAATTCTCCTTTTCTTGAATTAACTAAAAAATAATCATAAGGTTTCAAATACAAACTCAGAGAAAGACTTGGACGTTCTTGTTAGATTCTGTAAGGATAATAATAATAGGCTAATTCTTGTTTGCCTTTTTTTGTTTTGAATGACATTAAACCTGTGTTCCTTGATCATGTTCATTCTAAAGTTAGCACTTTTTGGGGCTCCTGGGTGGCTCAGTTGTTAAGCATCTGCCTTCGGTTCAAGTCATGATCCCAGGGTCCTGGGATCAAGCCCCGCATCGGGCTCTTGCAGGGAGCCTGCTTCTCCCTCTCCCACTTCCCCTGCTTGTGTTCCTGCTCTCGCTGTCTCTTTCTGTCAAATAAATAAATAAAATCTTAAAAAAAAAATAAAGTTTGCACTTTTTTCTTGTTACATATTTGCAAGCTGCATATTTGGGTGGAATTCCCAAAATATATCCCTTTCCACCACTTCTTCCACTGTTCATACTCAGGAATGCTCCAAACATCAATTTAAAGCTTTGCATAGAAATTGAGGTAATCCACATTGTTTTCATGCTTCCTCATAGGGCTTGTGTGATCCTTAAGGGCGGAGAACTTGTCCTGCTCTTTTTGCTGTCTCTCGTAGCACACAGCAGAGACCTTGCTGTTAGGAGACACTTCGTTGTTCATTGACCAGATAGATAAATGAATGAAAATGTTATTCCTATTTTGATTTTGGGTTGGTTCTTAAATCCATAATTCCCTGATTTGTCAGCTCTGCCTGGTGATCTGAATCTCAAAATTTCCTGTGACAAGGAAGTGGAGCATTACCCAGGGAAGGAGAAGACAATTTTTTTAAGGCCTTTTTACCTGTGCATTTGCATATTTTAAGAAAGAATAGGCCCTTTTTTCCTGCTGTGACACAGTCCTGGTTTTTGTTTGTTTTTTGTTTTATGTATTTTGGGTTTTTTTTGGTGTACCAAACTAAACTGCTGTATATATGTTACAATGAGCCATGCCACACTGGTAGGAAGATAAACAAATGTGATGTTAATGTGATTTGAATGTAGAATCTGTTTTTCTCTTCCATAGCCTCCAGAGCTTTAGAGAATTTTGTTGCTGTCCCATTTAACTGGCATCTTTCTTAAAGGACTGGTTTTATTCATACAATTATTTTCTCATTCTCTTCTTGATTTCTTTCACTCAAATTCAGTAAATCCTCATATTCTAGTACATTATTCTGCAGCTCATTCATACCTTCAGCCTCGTTCCTTGAATTGAATTCAGAATCTGATTTGGAGCTTGTTTCTCTGAGTGTGAAACACCTCCTACTATAAATAAACTCATGGAGTTTATTTATGTTTGATACTAGATGAGTCACATCAGCATATGTTTTGCTTCATGCTATCAGCATCTCGTGGGTTGGGCTCTCGTCATTTTTTTTTTTACTGTGAAAGTGACAGTGCTAAATATGTTTTGAAGGGCTAAGGCAGTTTCAAGAAACTCTCCTCTCTGCAACTGTTGGGGAGAGCAAGTTTAATCTAGCCTAGTGGTTTAATGAAAGAAGTATAATCTTTTTTTCCTTCTTATTCCCTTTATTTTTGAGTGTCATAGGTTAATAAACGGGTGTGTAGTAAAGTAAAGAAGAAAAATACCAACAACAAAGTAGTTTCATCCTGTTTTATAGATGAACACCTAAATCTCAGAGAAATGAATGATTTGACACAAAGCAAAGAAGTGACAGAATAGGGATTTGAATTCAGGCTTTCAGGCTCTGAATGTAGAGCTTAAACCCTCCATGAATCTCTATCGCTTGGCTTAAGGTGAGGTCAGCTCCCCTTTTCCCATGGTTTGGGCATGTGTAGGACTGTGAATACACAGTGAATTGATAGCTCTTCATAAGGAAATACACAGAAAATCCATTTTAGCAATTCGGTTTATAGTAGCAGAACCTTTTTGGTGCTTTCCATTTGCAAGTCATTCAAGAAAGATCTAGCACCTAGATTCAGCATGTAGGTTTTGTTTTGTTTTGTTTTGTTTTGTTTCTGTTGATTTAATTTGGGAGTGCTTGTCAAACTGTAGGTCATGAAGAGTCCCATCTAAATATCAATGACTAACATGTCTTTGAGTGCTTACTACATGCTGATTACAACTTTGTCTTTATCTATATTAGCTCATTCAAGCATCATCACAACTCAATGTATGTAGGCAATACTAGTATCATTTTACAAATGAGGAATCATTGAGAGGTTGAAGAGCTTGTCCAGGCATACAGCCAGTGGGTAAAAGATCCACTGGCAGTCTGGTTTCAGAGCCTCTGCTGTAAATTATAATCCTGCCACAATAGTGAGGTTCCAGTGAGTTAAGTAGCTAGCCCAAGGCCATATATCTAGCAAGAAGTAGGCTTGAGATTTAGACCAGTTTTATATGATTCCTGAACCAGTTCTTAGCACTGAGTACATGAGGTTGAATAAGCCCCTTTACTACATCGTATGTCACTGATTATTGTTTGTTTTTTTGCAAACTAAATAGATTAGTTTTCATTATGTCATTGGGTAAAATCAAAATAAAATGGAAATAATCTAATTATTTTACATAAAAAGTACAGTTCTTTACATTAGACCTTGAAACAGATAGTCAGTATCTCTAGTGGCTGCCATGTCAGTTGCAATACTTCTTTAACTTATAAACAAACCCAGCTCTCCCAGTTTTTCCTCTGCAAGTTGACAGTGACCACACAATAATTGAAAATCAGTTGCTTCATATAGACCCAGAACCCTGCTGCAGGTATTTCACAGTAGTCTTGGAGATTCACATCTGCAGTAATTTGAGTACATGTAAATTCCTAACTGAAATAACTTTTATATCACTTTAATATTTGATTCCAAGAATGCATGGACATGGCATCAACAAACAACAGGATAAAATGATGGTCCCATAGCCCATTCCTCTAGACACCCAAGGCAAACACTTCAAATTATTTTACAGATTTTCCCAGTACTTCCTCAGTATTATAAACAACATGCTCATCTTCTAATGCTTGATTCCTAAATCCCAAATACCAGGCCATGATTTGTAACTCAGGCCACTGTGGATGAAGTGTCATCTCCTCCCTACATCAACATTTCCCCCTCCCCTCCCCACTCTGTCAACATAGTTACACCCCACGTTATATATATATCGTTTTTTATTAGAGCAATTTGTCCTCATGCCTTTTCCCTTCTAAGGCAGAGAGTTTGTCATCTAAAAGATTGTATTTCTAGCCCTTACTTCTCCAATTATTGTGAATATTATGTACCCAAGCCTTTGCTAAATAACCTGGAAAAAAGTCCTCAGTAAAAGAGACACCAAACCTAGAATCTTGATATATTTCTTGCTCATGGAAAATGACTGGATATGACATTATCTTTGACTTGTCCAAGATAACACAGCAAACTGTAATAACACTAGTAGCAGTAATAGTAACAATGACAACAAAATAGTAACAATTATTTAGTGCTTAAAATGTAACGGGGAATATTCTAATATATATAGATAGTGTGTATGTATGTGTGTGTGTATATATAACATTATTTGTGTACAGTACAAAAGTATCGTATGTATATTATATATACTTATTTCCTTTGAAGAAAAGAGATTTTAGACAAGGAATTTCAGTAACTTGCCTGAGATTACTAATCAGTAGGAGATGGAACCAGGATTCAAGATTAGATGGTCTGGCTTCAGAGGCTGCCTTTAACCACTAAAAAGGACCTAGTGTGCTTTTAACTACATGGGCACTTAAACGTAATTACAGTGTGATGATGTCACTGCTAGTGTTTCATTTATAAAGAGATGCATAAAACACTAAAAATAATGGCAGATGCAATTAAATGATGGCATGTGTTAATCATGCCCACCTTCTACTATATCAGAAATGATATTTTACTTGGAGGGGTGAGTAACACTTAAAGAACACATTAAAGCTTTATTAAAATACATGTGAGAATCTGGCACTCCATAGAGAGTCCAGCCACTGAAGGAATATTACTGTCTCTGTGTATATATTATGTGTCTGTTAATCAGGAAATGAGAAAATTACTGCTGTGGAAGTTGTATATTGTCCTATGACAGAGCAATAATGTTTGCAAAGCAGTGGTGATTATAATGTTGATTTGTTCAGTATATAAGAATATTTGTGTGTATCTGTGTGCATATCTTTCATCTGTGTAGGCTTAAATGTACATACATGTAAGGAAGTTATGTACTTATGCCTCTCAAAAAAACTGTTTCATGCTCTTTGGTATTCCAAAATTATTACAGCAGTTTTTTTTTTTTTAAAGATTTTTTATTTATTTATTTGAGAGAGAGAGAATGAGAGAGAGAGAGCAGGAGAGGGGGGAGGGTCAGAGGGAGAAGCAGACTCCCCGCTGAGCAGGGAGCCCTGTGCAGGACCTGATCCAGGGATTCCAGGATCATAACCTGAGCCGAAGGCAGTCGCCCAACCAACTGAGCCACCCAGGCGCCCACAGCAGTTTTAAAAGTACTTATAAATTGTTTATTTTCCAACAACTTGAAAACCCTTTAAAGTTTAGGGAAAAGTTTGCAAAAACACTGTCCCTTTATTTTATTTTTCTGTGCCAGTACAGCCACTGTCTGAATTTCAGACCCCACAATTTATCTCCTGGATTATTGCAATCACCCCCTAATTAATCTGTCTTCAGTCTCTCACTCCTAAATTTCATTTTCCTTATCAAGCCTTTTCCATTTTGTTCATGGTTTTTCATTGGGGCAGAATGAAGCACAAATTTTGTAGTTTGCTTATGTAGTATAAGACATGTCATAATTTAATCTTGGAGTTTAAGAAAATATTGAGGTTTCACATGCTTGATACTGTTCTCTTTACTTCTGTAATAATGAATCTTACTACCCACCCCCCACGCCTGCCCCCAGTCAACATATTAACATGTGCCTTTTTTTAACATTTCTTTCATTATCAGTTGTTCTTAGATATAACTTGCCTTAATATACTTACCTCCCCATTCAAGGAACTTAGGCATAAACCCTTGAATATACTAGATTCTAAGTACCTTGCCTAGGAGGTTGAAATGTTGCTCACCGATCACAAATGTTGGCATATTCTAATTATCTAGTGTCTTTAAGAGTTAGTGTGGTAATAAAGATATAGTAATTATTTTTCTATAATTCATTAAGTCCATAAAGTAGTAACTCCTCAAATACCCCCAAAATCACTATTTATGATTAACTTCTCATATTTAAAAATATTACATTTATATATTTATATATTATTTTACATGCTTATTTCCCGCCTCTACTATTATAGTCAATATCCATAAGAACTATACATTTTTGTCTTATTTATGTGCATCTTGAGACCTAGGAGAATATAGGAGGTATACTTTCACTATTTTATATATATATATAAAATAATGAGGTATATATCATGAGATATATAACCATATATATGATTATCATATATATATATATATATAAAATCTCTATACTCAGTAAATAGATTTGAATGAATTTATTGAGTCCTTATTATGTGTTGGGTTTTCTCAGATGTATTTCAAATGTGTTATCCTTTTCAATCCCTCAAAATCCAAAATAAGAGTAGATACTATTATTTCCCAATTTTAAGAATGAGATATAGGCTTAATATAGGTAAATGGCTTGCTGAAGGATACTCAGCTCATAAAAGGTAGTATCCAAGACTTATATCCAAGCCTGTTTAAAAGAGAAGAAAATGCCCTTAATCACTGTTATATACGTCCCCTAAAATAATTGCCTGAAGGAAAATTTTGCATGAAAATACAGGAAGAATTATGCCTCATGGGATCATGGGCACTAACAGAGTGAGATCAAGTGGCCCTATGGTTCCCTACTATGAGGCAAGCATAGCCAAGCTCGCAGGTGGTGAAGCCTAGTGGTGAGTTATAAACTCAGGGATAAGGAAAAGGATTTAGTGCCAAGTACGCAGCAGATAATGTAGTAGTCAACAGGAAGTATCATTAATCAGAATCTGAGTAACCAGAGAACCATGAACCAGTGTGTTGAGTTAAAATGGGCTAACATATCTCTCAGGAAGGGGAAAGTAAATGAGTATATAGGTGGATGGGAAAATAACCCATGTCATTCAGACACTATTTTTTACTGTTGGAGTGATAGGCAGATGTATGTAACAATAGGACTTCTCAGTTGTAAGAGAAAGAAACACTACTCAAATAAATTTGAGAATTACCCCCCTTCTCTCCAGCATGTAAATTAAACACCAAAAAGGTCTTTGAAGTTTTGACCGGTGCGTGGGTACTGACTACTCTGGGTCATGTATCAAGGCTTCTTTTTTTTTTTTTTTTTTTAAGATTTTATTTATTTATTTTTTGAGAGAGAGAGAGAGAAAGCGAGTGAGCTTGAGCAAGGGAAGGTAGAGGGAGAGAGAAATTCTCAAGTAGACTTCAAGCTGAGTGTGGAGCCCTATTTGGGGCTCAATCTCATGACCCTGAGATCATCACCTCAGCCAAAACCAAGAGTCAGATGCGTAACTAGCTGAGCCACCCAGGCGCCGCTGTATCAGGGCTTCTAATCTGACAGTCTCAGAGTTACACAGAGATGGGAGACATGGTTCTCTGAATGGATATTGGGCAAACAACACAAATGATTCTCTATTTACCAGTTGTGGCAACTGTATCACAATTACCTATCTAACAAATATTACTGAGTACCAACTCTGACATGATTTAGGAAATACTACTTCGGGGGCGCCTGGGTGGCTGAGTCGTTAAGCGTCTGCCTTCGGCTCAGGTCATGATCCCAGGGTCCTGGGATCGAGTCCCACATCGGGCTCCCTGCTCGGCGGGAAGCCTGCTTCTCCCTCTCCCACTCCCCCTGCTTGTGTTCCCTCTCTCGCTGTGTATCTCTCTGTCAAATAAATAAATAAAATCTTAAAAAAAAAAAAAAAGAAAGAAAATACTACTTCGTCTGTCACGTCCACTGTGGTTGTCCAGCAGCCCAGATGTCCTCATATGTTAACTGAGAATGATCAAATCTAATTTGCATTTGGTATGTAGATTAGATGTGAATGTATATGAGAACATTATATGAATGATGAAGTATCATATAAATATGAGGTGCTATTTTATCATCAGTATCAAGCCATGCAAGGCTATCTTCCTATCTCTAGATGTCTTTACTTTAAATTTCCAATTTATCTCATATTACTTTTTCCCCCAATTGTAAGTCCAATTTTCACCTTCAAACAAAAAACGCAGTTTTAAGAGAGCACATACATAAGTCTCTCTGGTCAAAGAGTGATACTGGGAGCTAAGGAAAGCCTGGAACTTTTATACATTTTCCTATGATAGGATGATGTTTCAGACATGTCAGATTTCTGTTCTTTTTGCTTTCCTTTCCTTTTTTTTTTTTTTAAGAGAGAGAGCATGCGCGAGCAGGAGTGGGTGGAGGAACAGAGGGAGAGAGAATCCTAAGTTGGCTCCATGTATCAGCAGGGAGCCCAGTGCAGGGCTTGATCTCAGGACTCTGAGATCATGACCTGAGCTGAAATCAAGAGTCAGATACTCAACTGACTGAGCCACCCAGGTGCCCCTCAGACATGTCATATTTCAAAGAGGGAAATAATAATAGAGGAAGGCATTGCCATTTTCACGATCAGTATTTAAGATTAGTTTCATTGACTGATAATAGGTAGATCAGTCTATAGGGAATAGTGAGTAGGGAATGAACCTGCAGGGATGGGTTCAGAGATCCTATCAACAGGTCAAAGACCAATCAGATGGATGGAGAAAAACTAGGAGCTAAGAAGATCTAAGATAAATGATAAAATGTAAGACCACGATATATAGTTAAACATAGAAAACCAGGAAAATACCTGAATTTTTGGAGTTTGAGTTAGAAAAAACTGACTTGTTTCCAGACATTCCTACTATAATTCATTTTAAATAATATATATTTTCTTCATATGTCAAGGTATCAGTCAGGTGTGTGTATGAGGGGTGGAGGGAGGAAATGTCTTTGCTTTTCAAGAGTTTGGGGGGCTATGCTAATTCTTGGTATTGCACATTAAAATGGTAATTTGCTGACAGATTTAATATGATAATTTGGCAGTGGGATTCTTTGAAGGCATGAAGGTCTTGTCAGTCACACCCTGCCTCCTGTCAAGGTTTTTTACCACTTAAAAAGGGAACTAAGCAGTCAAATACCACTTAAGGTTTTATTCATGAAGACTGAGTAGCTCCCAAAGTACAGTAGCAAAGTGCTGCTAAAATGTAACTACTGAATTTGGCTTGAACCAAAGCCCTGCACCCTTAACTTTGAATTAAAGATAACCTGTCCCAGGAAGAGTCTAGCCTGACTTAACCAAAACAGTTGCAGACACTGATGTTGGCGCAAAAAGAGAAAAGACCAAGCGGGGCCCATATCTCTATAGTTTGGGCACAGGTTGTGATCTCAGGGTTATGGAATGGAGCCCTGTGTAGAGCTCTGCGCTCAGCGGGAAGTCTGGTTCTTTCCCTCTCTCTTGCTGCCCCTCCCCCTGCTCATATGCTCTCTCTCTAAAATAAATAAATCTTAAAAAAATGAAGCCAGGGGCGCCTGAGTGGCTCAGTCGGTTAGGCGTCTGCCTTCGGCTCAGGTCATGATCCTGGGGTCCTGGGATCGAGCCCCACATTGGGCTCCCTGCTCAGTGGGGAGCCTACTTCTCACTCTCCCTCTGCCTGCTTCTCTCTCTCTCTCTCTGTCAAATAAATAAATAAAATCTTAAAAAAAATGCAATTAAAAAAATGAAGCCACTTCCTTTGTTCATCCGTTCAAGTTTGATCATGAGATTGCACCAATTCACTCACATCTTCAGACTCCACTTCTAGTTCTCTTGCTATTTCCACCACATCTGCAGGTACTTCCTCCACAGAAGTCTGGAACTCTCAAAGTCATCCATGAGGGTTGGAATCAGCTTCTTCCAAACTCCTGTTCATGTTGATATTTTGACCTCTTCCCATGAATCACACATGTTCTTAATGACATCTACAATGGTGAATCCTTCCCAGAAGATTTTCAAATTACTTTGCCCAGATCCATCAGTGAAGTCACTCTCTAGGGCAGCTATAGCCTTATGAAATGTATTTCTTAAATAGTACTTGAAAGTTTAAATGACCCATTGATCCATGGGCTGCAGAATAGATGTTGTGTTAGCAGGCATGGAAACAACATTGATCTCATTATGCATTTTCATCACAGCTCTTGGGTGACCAACTGCATTGTCAGTGAATGGTAATATTTTAAAAGGAATCTTTTTCTGAGCAGTAGTTCTCAATAGTGGGCCTAAAATACTTGGTAAACCACATTGTAAGCAGATGTGGTGTCATTCAGGCTTTGTTATTCCATTTATAGAGCACAGGCAGAGGAGATTTATCTTAGTTCTTAAGGGTTGTAGGATTTGGGGAATGCTAAATGAGTGCTGGCTTCAACTTAAAGTCACCAGCTACATTTGTCCCTAACAATAGAGTCAGCCTGTCGTCTGAAGCTTTGAAGCTAGGCACTGACTTGTCCTCTCTAGCTATGGAAGTTCCAGATAGCCTCTTCTTCCAATAGAAGGCTGTTTTGTCTACATTGAAAATCCCTTGCTTAGTGTAGCCATCTTCATTAATGATCTCCACAAGGTCTCCTGGATGACTTGCTGCAGCTTCTGTATCAGCACTTGCTGCTTCACCTTGTACTTTTATGTTAGGGAAAGAGCTTCTTTCCTTAACCCTCATGAACCACCTCTGCTAGCTTCACACTTCTCTTCTGCATCTTGCTCACCTCTCTCAGCCTTCACAGAATTGAAGAACGTTAGGGCCTTGCTCTGGATTGGGCTTTGGCTTAAGGGAATGTTGTGTGTTCACTGCAGTAGCACTTTTAATTTCCTTCAAGAACCTCTCCTTTGCATTCACAATTTGGCTGTTTGGCACAAGAGGCCCAGCTTTCAGCCTATTTAGGCTCTTGACATGACTTCTTCACTAAGCCGAGTCATTTCTATATTTTGAATTAAAATGAGATGTGTGTGACTCTTCCTCTCAGTTGACCACTTACAGGCCATTGTAGGGTTATTAATTGTCCTGATTTCAATTTTATTGTGTTTTGAATAGGGAGATCTGAGGGGAGAGAGAGAGATGGGGGAAAAGGCCGGTGTGGAACAGTCAGAACACACAAACCATTTATCAGTTAAGTTTGCCATTCTTAGGTGGGCATGGTCCTTGTTGCCCTATAACAATTACCATAGTAACATCAAAGATCACAGATCACCTAGGGGCACCTGGGTGGCTCAGTCGTTAAGCATCTGCCTTCAGTTCAGGTCATGATCCCAGGGTCCTGGGATCGAGTCCCACATTGGGCTCCCTGCTCGGCAAGAAGTCTGCTTCTCCCTCTCCCATCCCCCCTGCTTGTGTTCCTGCTCTCTCTATCTCTCTCTCTGTCAAATAAATAAATAAGATCTTTAAAAAAAAAAAAGATCACAGATCACCATAAAAATTATAATAATAATGAAAAAATTTGAAATAGTACAAGAATTACCAAAATGTGACACAGAGAACTGAAGTGAGCAAAGACTTAGAAAAATGGCACCGATAGACTTGCTTGATACAGGGTTGCCACAAACCCTCTATTTGTTTTAAAAAATATATATATAAATATATATATAAATATATATATAAATAAATATATATATAAATATAAATATATATTTATATATATATACACACACACACACACACACATAGTAAAACTAAGTATGCTGATACAGAGACCATCCTCTCTTTTGAGGTGCAAGAGTGGAGAGGCACCAGTGTGTTCCTTCTATCCACCTCCCCCAAGTGGGAAGGCTGTTAGTCCCTTTTACATGGCCTAAAAGAAGAATGGGAAGAGGAAGAGAGAAGGGTTTGGTTTTCCCCTTCAGAATTAATCAATTTTTATTTATGAGAATAGAGGAGAAATATCCTTAAGTAAGGAAATAAGAATGACCTTGAAACTATGTATATTATTATCCAGATATAGATATAGTCTGAATTTAATTTTTATTAATGTAGATAATAGCTTACATGGGCCTTATGGAGACATTACTAGCACTCTAAAATTTAATTAGATTTTTAGAGCTTCTGTTAATGTCTTTTGTAGGATTATACAATCTGGGGCATCACCAGCAAGCTTCATACATTTTATTTTCATTGTGTTTTGAAATATGCAGGAATGAGGTATTTTGCATAGTAAAACAGTTTTGAATCTAGGATCTTTACCTAAAATTAAAATTTCAGACCACAGGGTTGAAATCAGTATTCTTTTTGTACCATATAATATAAATACATGCTATTTATATGTATTTCTATATCTATCTTAAAAATACTTGTTACATACTAATATTACTATTATATATTAATATTAGGTACTTTTTTACTTTATCAATATTGATTTTTTCATAATTATTAGACTGCAACAGTATAAATGTATATATACTCACAATGATTTTTAAGTAGCTATTTTTGATGCAAACTTATTTTCTTTAATGTCTATATTTCCCTGAGTTTTTTGTCATGATGAAATGTTTCATTTTTTGTCCTTTAATTACTGTACTCTTATTATTTATGTAATATGCCTTCCCAGTTCCAGCAAATCCTTTAAATTAATAGGAAAGTCTGTTCAACATTTTTTAGAGCCACCACAGCAACATGCTGGATACTTATGTAAATTTTAAATCATTTATCTCCTTCTCTTAGAAGCCAAAAAAAAAAAAAACCCTAGGAATTTGGGGCAAGAATTAAATCTCTATTTTATATAAGATATGCTTATAGAGGGAGAGAGAAACTGTTGGTTTTAGTGGAGAGTTGTCTTAGTTATTTCAGTCAAATTCTTAATTTTAGGGTGCCTACTAAAAAGGTACATTATTAGGTGATGTTCTGTGAAAGACTGGGGAAAAAAAAAAAACTATCCAGCATTGATAAGAAGAGGCAGCATTGTATAGAGAGCCAACAAAGTGGGAATGGGAGCCAGAAATTTACAGACTTTGCTATTTATTAGCTGTTTGATTCAGAAAAGTCAGTACTTGCCCTGGCCCAAGTAGAGTTCTCTATAAAATGAGGTGGTTGGGCAGGATGTTCCCAGGATCCTTTTGAGCTCTAGCACTATTCAAAGTTAATTATTGTAGGAACACCAAGTGTTACTTGCTTTGTACATACATCATGCATATTTACCCAGGCTTTGTGCAGTCATCTTCTGCTGTAATAGTCCTGTCCTTATATGCCTTCTGGTGGCTTTAGAGAAAGATTCTGTTGGGATGAGACTCAGTCTGGCATGATCGCAACCTAGTAATTACAAAGTACCAATTGATCCTCATCTATAATTACAGTATGAGCTTGTTATTCATTTTTCCCCTAGCATATTACATTGGGGGTGGGAAGGCTCAGGAAGAGGTTTTTAAAACTTAAATACATCCATATTTTTAGTCTTACACTTTTCACTGAATTGGTATTTATCTTTCATGATTGCCAGACTTCTATCCCTCTAGAAGCAGTCATGTCTATTTATGCCCTTGATGGACTTGGAAGGGGAAAGGGATTAGAATGTAATAGAGTATATAAGAAACAATCTTTAATCAAACAGCTTATTTCTTTATCCCACTATGAAGATAAGATCACAACAAATATGAAACAATGGCAGAAAAAGGTCATATGAAGTCCCAGCTTGTGAAAAAAAGTCTATCCCAATTAAGCCTGTTCCCCTCTTTTCTAGAAAAACATTCTCTTTTTGTGTTGATGTTATACTGCCCTCGATCATTGCAGATATTCATGGTTGTACTTTACAATGAATTTTTAATTTTTTTTCCTGATTAGATCTTTGCAATTATTCATAATGTTCATTTGAGGGAAATAAAATGATATACACTGAGACGGGTGTTAACAGATAGTAAGATTTGATATGTTTTGAAAAGAAATGGTAATGATAAATGACAGTGACCTAATTTGCGGAACAATCTTCTTGCATAAAATAATCTACTAGTTTGTAATTATGTGATTAACTTACCAAGAAAAAAAAAAAGTCAATCAAGTCAGAAATCATCAAGTTATAGATTCAAAAAATATCTGGAACTTTTCAAATTAATCTATTACTGACAATAGACTTTCATGTCAATTCCAAACATAAATATTATTCAAAAATATTTTTAGGAGAAAGATGTTCATTTATTTGCTACTAAAATTCAAAAGAATAATTAAGAAAGAAATAGCAAAAAATCTCAAAAAAAAGTAAGGATAGCTGCTTTTGGTTAGTTTTAGTGTTTATAAGGCATGTCTGCATACATAAAAGCCCATCTTACAGGAGATAAATGAAGTAGTGAGGCAAAGTGTAATCAAGTACACTTTAAAGATGAGAAACTAAGGCTCAATGGGTTTAAATACCACATCCACGATCACAAAGTTTTCAGAGGTAAAGTTAAGAAATTTATTGTATACTTCATGTTCTTTTCATTCCATCATTAAGAAAAAAAATGAAAAATCCAAAGAATGTGAGTTCTGAAAGGTTCTTTAGTATATGTATTTGCTTATGAATTAAATTCTGACTTTACTCATAATGCATGAGAGACATAGATAATTATGTCTAACTTGAAGGTCACTATTATAAAATATACAAAACTACAATATATAAGGTCAATTGTAGTTTAAGATGCAAAAATCATTAGGATAACTTGACTTGAAACCAATAAATTATATGAAAATATATTTATAAATTCTAATTAAAGTTTAGAAGTTATTTGGAAAAGAAAAATCACACTTTTATGGAGTGAATATAAAAGTATGGAAGATATTTAAGTGATTTATGCACCTGTATTTTTATATCTTATAAAATTCTGAGCAAATAAATATAATTAGCCCTTATTACAAGCAAGAAACTTGAGATTTAGGAAGTTAATTTCTTCATTGTCACATGGCAAGAAAATGGCAGAGCTAGAATTCAAGTCTAGGTCTTTCTAATTTAAAAATCTATATGCTTATTTTCTTTTTTTTTAATTTAATTTAATTTTATTATGTTATGTTAGTCACCATACAATACATCATTAGTTTTTGATGTAGTGATCCATGATTCATTGTTTTCATATAACACCTAGTGCTCCATGCAGTACGTGCCCTCCTTAATACCCATCACCGGGCTAGCCCACCCCCCCAACCCCCTCCCCTTTAAAACCCTCAGTTTGTTTCTCAGAGTCCATAGTCTCTCATGGTTCGTCTCCCCCTCCAATTTCCCCTCCTTCATTTTTCCCTTCCTTCTCCTAATGTTCTCTTTGTTATTCCTTATGTTTCATAAGTAAATGAAACCATATGATAATTGGCTTTCTCTGCTTGACTTATTTCACTTAGTGTAATCTCCTCCAGTCCCATCCACATTGATATAAAAGTTGGGTATTCTTCCTTTGTGATGGCTGAGTAATATTCCATTGTATATATGGACCACATCTTCTTTATCCATTCATCTGTTGAAGGGCATCGCAGCTCTTTCCACAGTTTGGCTATTGCGGACATTGCTGCTATGAACATTGGGGTGCATATGACCCTTCTTTCACTACATCTGTGTCTTTGGGATAAATACCCAGGAGTGCAATTGCTGGGTCAAAGGGTAACTCTATTTTTAATTTTTTGAGGCACCTCCACACTGTTTTCTAAAGTGGCTATACCAACTTGCATTCCCACCAACAGTGTAAGAGTGTTCCCCTTTCTCCACAACCTCTCCTTTGTTGTTTCTTGCCTTGTCGATTTTTGCCATTCTAACTGGTTTTCAACTTTATTAATGGTCTTTTCTCTACACTATGTCAACTCTCATATCAATTTGATGCTCAGTAAATATTTCATGAGTGATTGGCTGAACATGTGAACATTTAAAAAAACATTTTGGATCATATTTATACTGAAGTGAGACTAAAATAGAACTATTAAACTCAGGAGTAGGAGCAGTGGCCCAATAATTAAGAGATGCAGTATGCCTTTTGGGAGTAGAGGGAAAAAAGAGAGCCTTGAGTATATTTGGTGAAAAAAAAACTAAAAGTTTTCACTAACTTACTCAATATCAAGCACACTTCATCTTAAAGACAACAATAAAATATGTAAATATAGTGTGGAAGCAACTAATCATCATGGGATTGCTCAGAGGAGGATATATAAGAGACTCACGTAAAGATAGGAGTGGACTTGTGAGTCCTTCCAGGGAAGGGTTGCAGCTGAATGCAACAAGGGCAGTGGCAGACAAGTATGCAGGAGGCAGTAGGCAAATTTAATATCAATAAGGAAGGATCATCAACCTGTGTTTGGCTTTATAATGACCATTACTCTTCATTTGGGGTTATTGATTGTTCTAAAGGCTAGGACAAGTGTAATGACCTGTTACAGCCACTCTAGGTGAATGTCGGCCCTCCAAGATGATCATTATCCAGAATGTGTTATATAAATAGTTGAGGTGTTGAAACTAGAGTACAAAGAAGAGAGGCAGGACAGGGAGATAGTGGGTCCTTGCCTACTTCCTTGGTCGGTTTTCTAGGGGGAGACACCCTTGCTTGTATGCTTTCCATAACTGAAAATCTCTTCAGAATATTTTTTAAAATTTTCTTAAGGTAAGCTCTACACCCAGTGTGGGGCTCAAACTCAGGACCCTGAGATCAAGAGTCACATGCTCTATTGACTGAGTCAGCCAGGTGCCCCTCTTCAGTAATCTTTAGTTTAACTACTCTGGTAGTAGGAGAGGCGAAGAGGACATTTTAGTATTAAAGTTTACAGTTTTGTCAGTGAAGGAGGAGGGCACCTCCAAAAAGTGTTAAAAATTAAATTCTGTGTTTTGTTTTTGTTTTGTTTTGTTTTTTTTAAGTAGGCTTCATGCCCAGCAGGGACCCCAGTGCAGGGCTTGAACTCACAACCTTGAGATGAAGACCTGAGCTGAGATCAAGAGGTGAACGCTTAACAGCCTGAGCCACCCAGATGCCCCTAAATTCTGTGTTTTAATAAATTGTGCGCTTAGTCTAGCATGTCTCTCTTTCTTACCTCTTCAGTTAGTCACAGTTGAAGAATGTCCTTTGGGGTGAGGATTACATTACTTTTTGACTATGGAGGGAGAATTAGAATCAAGCTGTAGAGGGAGGCCATTGGTGCAAGGTCAGCAGAGTTAACTTTTGAGTCAAAACATCGCCCTCATCCTCTCTCCACTTCCCTCCAAATCAGTGTCAACAATTATATCTAATAAGCTCAGATTGTATTTGTTCCTGGTAAGCACCTACTGTCTGTTGGAACATTATGCTAGACACTGTGTAGGTTATCTTATTTAATCCACACCACAGACTGGTTCCATAAGCATTTGCATTCCTGTTTTAAATATAAGTAATTGAGGTGAAGAGAGACTATGTAACTTCACAACTCTGCACAGCTGTTAGCATATAGAACTGATACATGGGCTTCATAAATCCTTTCACTTAACACTGATCTTTGATGGCACCAGACCTGCCTGAACATGGAATGGGTTGCCTTATGTAAGGGAGTGAGTTCCCCATCCACAAAGGTGAAGGAGAAGGAGGAATATGTCAACAGTTTACTTTTGTCCTTCATTATTATGAATATTATCTAAATAATTTTTTATTTACCAAGGTAACATTCACATTATGCAGAATTAATCGTCTTTACATGAACACTTCACTGCTGTTACCACATTCACAATATTATGCAAAGACTACTGCTTCTTTCCAAAATATTTTCATCACCTTAAAATAAAACCTAGTACCCATTAAGTGGTTGGTTACTCCCCATTCCTTCTTCTCACCCCAGCCCTTAGCAATCACCAGTCTGCTTTCTGTCTAATTGGATTTACTTATTCTAGTTATTTTGTACAAATATTTTACACCTTTTGTGTCTAGCTCCTTTCACTTAGCATCATGTTTTTAAGATTCATCCATATTGTAGCATATATCAGCTACATTGGATTCATTCCTTATTATGACTGAAAAACATTCCGTTGATGGACACTTGAGTTGTTTCTACCTTTTGGCTATTGTGAATAGTACTACTATGACCATTCATGTACACGTGTTTGAGTAACTGCTTTCAATTCTCTGGGAGCTACATCTTTTGGATCATTTACTTTGTGCTAGTCACTGAACTGAGTGCTTTACATATAGGAACACTGAATTCTCAGAACCCTGTGAGGTAAATACTATTATTATCCCTGTTTTACAGATGAGAAACTAAGTCACAGAGAAGTTAACATACCTTATATTTGATCACACACTGGTGGTGCTGGGACTCAAAGACAGCCAGCCACATTCCAGAGTCTGTACACTATATTCTTTCTGTTTTATGTCTTATCAGTTTCAGGCTGAACACCTACAACTGCTTCAGCTGAATCATTTCCAATACCATCCTTGCCTATTTCCGCTAGGTACGCTGTGATTTGTCGTTTCCTTTTAAAATGCAGAATCCATATTGCATATAATATTTCAGGAGTAATTGTTTCTATTATAATCATTGCCCTTATTGGTATTTTGGTTATGCTTAAAAGGTACTTAGGTGTTAGTTTTTGTAAGAAACTATTTATTAGGTTTTTTCCTTAAATAATAAAAATCATATAATAAAAAAACTGATAAAAAGACAAGCCCCAAATTTCACAGCCCAGAGTATTCCATTAAGAGTAAAAGAAAATCACAAAAAGTAAGAGAAAATCATAGGACATATGCAATGTTAGAAATCCAAACAGTAAAGAAATATATAAAATTTTTATCATGATTTTTGTCTGGAAAAAGACATTATGTTTCTAAATATTTCCAGTTGTGTTCTGACAGTGGTAGTGTTCAGAGTCTTATTAGTTTCCTCAAGAGTTTGTTGTAGCTCATTTATAGGTATATACCAAACCAGAAGCTAATAGTGAGCTGGTGGTGGATTAGAACTCCCAGGTACTGTCCTTATGATCTACTGTCACACCATGAGCATCATTTTGCCACAGTGGCTTATGCAGTTGATTTTCTTAATCTCAATGCAGAACTTCCCATGTCCCTGTGTAATTCGTGGGACGTGTTTTGGCCTCATGCCATTTTCTCAAGGTAAATTTATATCCCAAGTCTGATACTCATTTTGTTAATGATCACTTTCAATTGGGAAAGTACAAAGAACTCTGGCACTTGACCATCCTGAGGATTTTTCATTTATTTTAGTTAGTGTATTTAACACTATCAGCTGGGAGGAGATTTTGATCACCTTAAGCTACACTTAGAAACATGTCTGCTTTGCATTTATTCCTGAGAGATTCCTACTCAGATCAAACATCTCCACCAGCCATGGAGTTATGCAGAGTAACAAGATTCCAATTGTAGAACTAGACTGTCATTTGTAAGGATTTGGTGTAGAGGAATAAAGAGATATTCAACAAGTTTAACTATAGCATTTGAAACCAGAGGTTCTATGCAATTCTCAGTTTGAGTATTGAATTGCACAATCTTTTACTCAGTATAATTTATTATCTGAGAGATGTGCCTACATCAGTAGCATTTGACCACATTTTAATCTCACTAAGCTGCTATGAATTAAACCAAATGGTAAAGTTACAATGTATGACTCCCTTTCATACCCATATAAGTTAATGTTAACCGATAAAATGAAATGTATTTTTAAAAAATGAAATGTGTTTTGCCTGACCCTGAGATGCATATCTTTCTTTCATATAATAGTCCTATAATGTAAGTCAAGGTAAGCTTTTTCTGGTATCTTTTTCAATAAACTATTTATATTAGAATAGAAATCCTTAATTATCAGGTGTATATACTTGTTGGTGTCTTCACTAAGTCTAAAGATATTATGTAGGTGTTCATATATGTATTCTCTCTTATATGATTTTGATACTGATCATTTAGGGGTGGACATGCTTGTTAAGATTATGCAATTTACGAATGAACTTTTCAAGAATGGATTTCTTTTCACCACATCAGTGCCCATAAATGTCTGTGCTTTCTTTACACAAGGATAAGGCAAGCCAGATGGTGGTCTTGTTTTTATTAAGATTATTTTATATAGGCAGAGATTCTTCTTGGCTTCCTTTTTAAATGGACTTTTGTGATAGGAAGAAAATGCAAATGAAGTAATAGGAGCACTCATAAATTTCTAGCCTGGTGACTATAATGCAGCGTTATTGGCTTTGCTATCAAACCTTCCCAAGCACACTTTCTTTGTGTTAGTGACATGTAATATTGGGGTTTGCATCTGTACATTAGACTGTATAATTCTTACTCTCCACCTAGTGTGCCTTAAACACCACCCTCCCTCTCTCTCTCTCACACACACACTTACACAACAGTCTTTCCTAGCTGAAGCTAAGGAGTGTCAGTGTCAGATTTCCCTTATACATTTCAAATCTAGTTAATGGATGCCCCATGGTTATGAAAATTACATACGCTTAATACCTAAGGCAAGTAGCTTGCGGTCTCCTCAAATGCCTAAATGATGATCTGCCTCCTTGGTGCTACAGAAGTGGTGTTAACACTTTGCTGGGAGCAATCATAGATGAGGATTGATCCTTTATAGATTTGAATGCACTACTATACTTTTAATGTTTCTTTTCCATCTATTTTATGAGTCCTGTCCATCTTTAAAAGGAAACATTCTTTTGGAATTATCCAGATATAAACACATCCCATAAAGCTTCTGAAGACAGAAGAATTTGAGAACTGGTGAATGTGTAGGTGATACGGGAATCGCTCAGAGATGCCCCTACCCATCACATTACATTTGCAGTCACATCATTATTCCATCTGCAGTACATCTCCAATGCTAAATATATTTTGAATGAATTATCTATGGCATTTCAAATTAAATAATAAAATTTGCTAGATGCAGAGCTACTCTCACGGTATGGCAAATCAAGCTTTTCATCTTGGTATTGTCCTTTAGGATTACTTTTGATGGTGGTGGCAGGGTGTTGAGCAGAGAGAAAAAGAGACACCTTCGAGAGATGGTATTAAAAATATCTCAGAGCTCTAAAAGTCAGTTTTTATCAGAAACATCTGGCTGCTACAAAAGGCTATCTGGGTTCCTGTCCTTTCTGGTTGAGTAACCCCAATCATTGGGTCCACAAGGGCAAGAAATGACTATAAGGCAATGATTTGATTTTTATGAGTTTAACTTCAGTTTCTGAATCAAACATAGCAAACATATAGTTTAGTTATCACTCCTCTTCTCTTATATTTATGGCAGTCATCACCAATTTGTTGTTGCTACTAATTTTTTGCTAATTTTTTCCTGTTAAATCCAGATATGGCTTCATAATATTTCTCAACATAACCCTTGAGAAAGCCACTGTTGCTGGATCAGAGTTGTCACATGAGATGCAGGTAGGTTATCTAGCTCCAGCTCTACGTTGGGTTATAGCTGGCCACATTTTTCTCTAACAATCTCTGATATGTCAAGTGTAGAGTTAAAGATCTCTCACTTTTCCTGGTAGGTCACTCTGACAATATACATACCTTGGATTTCTTATCCTATGTATAGTTTATCACCACAGTCATTCACTATGATCTTTTCTGGTATTTTCAGGTCAACACTAACTATCATTGTTTCTCAAGTTTACAATCATCTAAGTGACACTATTCCAAAAATCATTCCCTGAGCTATTCTGACAATTTGCACTTTGAACATCTCCTGCCAGAGATCAGGAGAATCTGTAGAGATGAACATATGTATTTTGGACCTCCTGGACGTTCATGTCATGGTTCCAACAGATGCTTGGTGCTATCATCAGTAGAGTGAAGTCCAAAACTTTGCTATGAATGTGACCCTTTTATGGCTCAGATGATGAGGGAAGAACAGATCCCTGCAGCCTGTAACTACTGAATCTTCTCTCCTTTCTTGATGTTCCTTGGAGTTGTCATTGATGAATATGATGGTTTTGTCTGTCTTAAGCAAAAAATGGTCCATGGTTAGTTCTTGCCTCTAATGAGTGGACTTAACTGACCTCTAAGGATTACAGCTATGGATGGTCCCCCAAAAGAGGACTTCAGATAATTGTTTTTCCTGTAAATTAGACTGCTACATGTATTTGGCAATAGATAAGAGAGAGAGCTCTTTATGTAGCTTCCACTTGGAGAGAAAAACAGGCATATAACTCTTTCTTATGTCCCTGACCAAGGAAGATCCTTGTCAAATCAGACCTAGTGAGCCTATTCCTTTCTGGGTGATGAGTGAAATCCATCTACACAGTGTTGTGATTATCCAAAATGGATAGTAGCCCAACTTAGTCATATTCTGAGGACTCTCAAAGCCCTATTCAGATGGTCCTTATCTTTTGCCTTTTGAGGTATCTAGGTAAATAAGCTACTGTATTTACCCTAGGGCAATCTAGACCTACTAGGGACAAAAGCTGTGTAAATAGAAATGAATTGACCTCATTTTTCCTTTTCTGTACATTCCACTGAGGCTACTCTTTTTTTTTTTTTTTTTAAGATTTTATTTATTTATTTGAAAGAGACACAGCAAGAGAGGGAACACGAGCAGGGGGAGTGGGAGAGGGAGAAGCAGGCCTCCTGCGGTGCAGGGAGCCCGATGCGGGGCTTGATCCCAGGACTCTGGGATCATGACCTGAGCCGAAGGCAGACGCTTAATGACTGAGCCACCCAGGCGCCCCTCCACTGGGGGCTACTCTTAAATTACTTATTTCTCCTCACTTTTAAGTTATATGTATTTTTTTATTTTTTTTAAATTTTATTTTGTTATGTTAATCACCCTACATTACATCATTAGTTTTTGATGTAGTGTTCCATGATTCATTGTTTGCGTATGACACCCAGTGCTCCATTCAGTATGTGCCCTCTTTAATACCCATCACCAGGCTCACCCATCCCTCCACCCCGCTCCCCTCTAGAGCCCTCAGTTTGTATCTCAGAGTCCATAGTCTCTCATGGTTCATCTCCCCCTCCGAATCCCCCCCTTCATTTTTCCCTTCCTACTCTCTTCTTCTTTTTTTAAACATATAATGTATTATTTGTTTCAGAAGTACAGGTCTGTGATTCAACAGTCTTACACAATTCACAGCGCTCACCATAGCACATACTCTCCCCAGTATCTATCACCCAGCCACCCCATCCCTCCCACACCCCACCACTCCAGCAACCCTCAGTTTGTTTCCTGAGATTAAGAATTCCTCATTTCAGTGAGATCATATGATACAAGTTATATATATTTATTTGAGAGAGCGAGCGTGAGCACGAGCAGGGGGAGGGGCAAAGGCAGAGGGAGAAGCAGATCCCCCGAAGCAGGGAGCCTGATGCTGGCCTCGATCCCAGGACCCTGAGATCATGACCTGAGCTGAAGGCAGACGCTTAACCGACTGAGCCACCCAGGCGGCCCCAAGTTATATGTATTTTAAAAGCTAGAAAGAGTAATAGTAATAACAGCAGCCATATATTGAGGATTTACAGTATTATTACATATTCTAAGATTTTATCTACATCATCTCAGTTAATTTTCCCAATAACCCCCCTGAGGTTGCTGTTGTATTATATGGGTTCTATGGAATCAGAACACAAAGTTTCTGGCACATTCAGCAATCTGTCCAAGTCTTAAACAGCTAGTGAGTTATGGATCCAAGACTCCCACACCAGCAGTCAGATTCTAGAACCTGAACTCTTAGCCACAATACTATACTGTTTCACTAATAAATGTTTGGTCCAACTTCTACTTTACTTATGAGAAAACTCAGACCAAAGCTGTTAAGTGACTTCCCAACTGGACATACTATTTAGCTACAGACTTAAGACTAAATCATATGTCTTCATTTAAAAATAATAATTACAGCGACAGTAAAAACAGCTACACTTTTTATAGCCCTTGCTGTATGCCAGGTACTCTCAGAATGCTTTATATAGGTTCATTTACTCAATCACCTCAACTACCTTAAGGAAAATACTATTATTATTCCCATTTACTCATCAGGAATCTTATGCATTCTGAGACTAACTCAATTGCTTAAGGTCACACAGCTGCCAAGTTAAGAAGCTAGGATTCGAATCCAGGCAGTCTGGTGCCAGACTTTGTGTTCTAACCCAGTGGTTTGGAATGAGGAGAGGGCTTGCCTCCTCCTCCAGAGAAGTTTGCAATGCCTGGGGACAACTTTGGTTGTCATAACTTGGAGAGGGTACTACTGGAATCCAGTGGGTAGAAGCCAGGGATGTCACTAAACATGCTACAGTGCATAAGATGGCCCTCTCACAACAAAGAATTATTTGCTCCAAAATGTCAATAATGTTAAAACTACTGTTCTAGCCACTATGCTGTGCAATCTCTCTTTGCCACCAATATGATCTGGGAAGAGACAGACCGTGGAATACACCCTTCCAAATCAGGAAACGGAGAGTAGCCTCCAATGTACATGCTCAGTTTAGTGTGTCTTTTATCATGACTGCAATTCCGGGTTGGAATGTTACACTTTTTCAGGTATCTCATAAGGATAAAAGCTAGCATTGTGCCCAGCGAGAACCAATGGGGGCTCATCAATTATTACAATGAAAGCACAAATTGACGTGTTTAGATTTTGGATGAAAGAATGGCAACCCAGTTGGAGCAGATGATAAAAGTAGCACTCTGATGACTAGTGGTGATTTTGGCTTCAGGAAAGCAAAATAGCCACATTGTTATTAAAAAAACATGTTATTTAGGAAAGGAAGAAAGCTGGTGTTTTAGGCATTTTCTTTTCATTCAAATGAACCAATTTTGCAGATTTAGTATGCCTTTTATTAATACTGCAGTTCAGTTACAATTGAGGCAGCAAGTTTGGACAAACTTAAAAAGAGGAATAAAAATATTTTTATACCTACATTGTGTATTTCTCACAAGAATTTCCAAGTGTAATTATCTATGAATTTCATCCAGGAATCTTGAACTGTGGGAATCTACGGTTTGGTTACTGACTAATCAGGATTGAGTATAAGTCCGGTGTATATGTTACTTAGGGAGGCAGAGTCATAAATTACAAGCAAAAGGAAATTTTCTTACTACTACTACCAAGGATTTATGTTGTTTATTATCATCCGGGTAGTAATCAGACATAGGACTACCTGATTACCCAGCTGTCCTCCTTCACTGTGGTTTTCATTTAATAACTATTTAGGTTTATTTGCTAGGTGCTAGCTTTGGTGGAGACCACAATAGAAATGAGATACAGCCTCTGCCTTCATGAAATTGATAAGTCAGATAGAATTAACACACCTGACACATGAAAATCTGTGAACCCTTAGGCTGGTTGTACTGATCATTGAAATTTCAGAAAATGGCATAGTCAAGAACTGTAGCTACATCTTGAAAGATAAGGTGGATATGTGTAGGCAAATGGGCATGAGGAATTGGACCATAGTTGGAAAGAATAGTATGATAGAACACAAGGGCATTATATGGCTTTTGATCAGAAACAGGCTTTGTTTATTTATTTATTTAAGATACAGGTTTTATTGAGTGAGATTTTCTTTTACAGGTAAAAGCCTGGAGTCTACATATAGTCAGACAGAACTGCATTTGAATCCTGGTTCTACCACATAAGCTCTGTTATTTTAGGTATATTATTTCAATTCTCCGCTTTCTCATTTGTAAAATGTATGTAATAGAATTGGTCTGATTATGAAATAGGCACATTTAAGTAAGTCATGTGGCACATTCACATATCAGCTATTATTACTGCTGTTGACTCCTCACACTTTAGGGTTGATATAGTATACTTATAAATTTACTCACTTGAATCTGCATAGTTATCTATACATAACCACACTGTTTTCTCTCACATGTCTTCCAGACTATAGCAGTATCTATAGCAGTGCTATCCAACAGAAGTATAATGCCAGGCACATGACCAATTTTTAATGTTCTAATAACCACCTTAGAAAAAAGAAAAATAAGCAATTGGAGTTGATTTTAATAATCTATATTATTTAACCCATATATCCAAAATAGTATCATTTTAACATGGAATCAATGTTAAAATTATTGAGATATTTCATATATTTTTCCTGTACTAAATCTCTGAAATTTGGTGTGCATTTAACCCTGAAGCACATCTCAGTTTGTATTAGTCACATCACTGTTTCTAAGACTCAACTATATTTGGGGACCATTCTCCTTTGCTCTTAAGAAATGGAATTGCTAGCCTCACATGTCTTCGTAACTTTATTGGTAGTCATAGATGATGACAAATAAAGTGTCTTGTCTGAATACAAACGTCAAAAGGGAGAAGACAAAGATATAACTGGAGAAATAGAAGGCAATATCTATTAAATGGGCTAACATTTATTTTTAAATGCTTGGCTTTAAGGGTACTGATAAATCCTTAAAGTGAGAGTATGCTTATGAAATAAAAACTCATCATGCAAAATAAACCCAATTTTTACCTCCTCTGTGCCTCAACTGAAATAAATCTTCTGTGAGGATCTAGCAATTTATACTATAAAAGTTAAATGAACACAAGCCATCCTTAGGGTACAGGATAAACTTTTAGCACATGAACAGCTTTTCTTTATAAAAAATAGTGTTTGGTTTTTGTGAAAGGTATTTTTAAAACAGGAATGAATTGGTTTTTGTTTAACGCTGCTTCTGGGTGCTCAGTACTACAGTGTTATAATCCTGTGCTGTAGTAGACGAGCAGGTTGCTTTTATGTGTGAAGCTGATTTTTACCATGTAGAAGCAGGAGAATTCATGTGTTAGTCTTCATTTTCCAAGCCTCATAATGGAATGCCTTGAACTGTTCCTTTTCCTTTCCAATTTTCTTTGAAGCTACGTTTGCAACCCTAACTGTAGTTAGCAGGGTGTGTGTGTGTGTGTGTGTGTGTGTGTGTGTGTGTGTGTTCTTCTCAGACCATTACATTTAATTGCTACATGAAGTTAACGGTCTCTAACTTATACTGAACCACTTAGGACAACTTCATTACTGCTCTGCCCTAGCCATTCTAGGTAGGCAACTAACATTCTGGGTATGTCAGTTTAATTTTGTCTTTTAGATTCTAAGTTCAACATTATAATTAACTGTTCCACTACATAGCTGCTTTTAAAAGAAATGCCCTATTATACTGTTAGAACTCAAAATTCAATTCAGGAATCAAGTTTCTTCTTGTATACTGAATGTAAATTTCTAAATGGCAAACTAGATTTAGGACTTGGATAACCTATGTTCTATAATTAGACAAGACACACATATTATTGGCATTTAATAAATACTGGGTGCTACTGAATAGTCATAATAGGAATGGATACTATCTTTTTTTTTTTCTTGGCTACCCAAAAGGTTAACCATCCAAGAAATAATACATTCAAGTTATAACCTTCTACAGGTGACCACATAAACTACTTGGCTGCTTCTGAAAGGGGAGTTTTTAATTATTCTTGAAATAGCTTCTGTAATTAAGTAACTTGTCTAATATGAGAAGAAATGAAAGATCTACAGTTGAGGTCAAAACTACAGGGATTCATTATGCTGTATGTTTTGTTTTAATTTCAAACATATTTAGTACATAAAGGCATTTTGTAATTGGAGCTTTTATCTGATATATATATGTATATATTATTTCAAATATATTGAAATATATGTATATATGTGTGTATATACATATATATAACCCATACATATATATATGGGTTAACTTTGCACACTACTTTTATTCATTATTCCTCTTCCTCTAAAAGACAATAGTGTACCTTTTAAGAATATGCTTCAACCTTAAGTGAAATCACCTTAGAAATAAAGCTATCAAAAATAAAAGTAAAATATATATCTGCTGGTATTAGAAACAAAAAATAAACCAATTGAGTAAGCATGGTATCTTACACATTTGGGGAAATAAGCAGGTTTAGAATCACTCTTGGCTGCTACCAGTATTGATTTGGTACCAGAGTTTTTATTGTAGTGTCTGTCTCATTTTGTCTTGTGATTGGTTTGGTTAAAGTGAGGTTCAAGATAGGGGCTTGAGTATCATTTGAGACAAGAAGTCTTCTTGTTCCAGACCTTAGTGTTTCTCTTCTTCCATCATTAAGTATGTTTTGCCCAAGGTTTATGAAAGGTACATAACACATGGCCTTCTAATAGTTCATAGTCTAATAAGGGAAATGCAGCATAAATGTTGGCTAGGTCTTACAAACTATTCTGTGGATCATAGAGAAGGGAGATTGTGATTATGCAAACAAAGCATCTATGGGATGTTTTAATATTCTAGACATACATTTTCTACCAAATACCCTATGGTTTTCAACCCACAGGTCATTGGGAAAATAAACTCATAGAGTTCTATACTTGGATAATTTCAGAGTTTACTTTGTGAGATATTCAGAAAGTCAAAAATTTCACTTCTTTTTGTACCTCAAGCAGTTCATTATGTTTGAATTCTCCCAGACATAACTTGCCACTGGAGAAACTATTTAATATACATGCCTTATTCTTTTTTGGTCAGGATTGTCAATATAGCAAGCAAGAGAATTCATAGTTAACTTCTTTCTCTGATCAATTATTCCTAAATGTGTTATTGTGGGAAATGTTGCATTAGAAACTAGTCTTTTGGGTTTGTATTGAGACTAAAACTTTTATTATTCCCTTTAATTGAACCATTGCCTCTCCTCAGACAGAGTATCATAAAAGAATGTGTAGGAGTAAAGGGAAGGCATAAGGAGGTATTGTACATGGGTGAAGGGGTGAGGTGTGTGTGTGAGGATCAAGGAGGGTGGCGAAGATTGGGGGGGACAGCTATAGGCAGTCAAGCAATGTTTACCAAATTTTGATGTGTAATGCAATCACCTGGAGACCAAGTTCAATGACATTCTCTAAGGATTTTACACACCTCCCAAAGAGGCTTTTATGTACTAGGTATCAGGTTGTAATTGCAAAACTATATTATATCAGGAATCCCAGGACTGTGCACCACATTTGAGAAACTGCCCTAGAGGAAAAGGAATTATCCTGTATTCCATTTCCTTGTTCTTTCTAAAGACAGCAGAGAATCCTAGGACTGATGGCTATTTTGTGGCAACTGCATTTACTAAATCTCCTTCCCTGGCATGTAAACCATCTAGAAATTACTTGACTGTTAAGGCCTTAATTACTTTATAAACCCCACAATTTAGATTCTGGAACAGATCAGGATAAAAGGAAAAAAAAACTTTTTTCTTACTTGTGTTCCTTAAAAAATAATAACTATACAGAGTACAGAGTTTCTGTTAGGAATGATGAAAAAGTGCCAGAAATAGTGGTGATGTTTGTACAAAAATGTGACTTAATGCCACTGAATTTTATACTTAAAAATGGTTAAAAGGTAAATTTTATGTTATATATACTTTACCACTGCATTTATTACAAAAACAATAAAAGCTTTGTTTACTCACTAACTGCTACAAAGTCTTTACTTACTAACTGTTACTTTTGAGATTATTTTAGTAATTTGTGGGCATGTTTCTCGATGAGGACTTCAAGAGCCAAGCATCCACAAAGATTAACTGTTCGTTAATTTAGAAAAAATAATTATTTTGTAGTTTGTTTTCATTTTCAGCAAAGATCTGAAACATGTCAATGATATTGAATTTGGTTTCTTAAAAAATTAATACGATAGCAATGCAGGTGTTAAACTTGAAACATCTTCATTATTACTGGAAATTTGGAAACTGTGTTTCTGGGATTGGTCAGATTAATGTTTTGGTTCTTTTCTGATGTTAAGTTCTGTAGGTCTTCAGTTTACTGAAGTTAACATTTTGATCAGGAATATTTCCCCTAAAATGAAGTATGCAATTCATAATTGTTAAGTCTTGGGTGGAAGCTTTCATTGTTGTTATTTGAAAGTGACTTGCCAGATGTATTCACATTATTATGAGCAAGGTCGAAAGCATCAAGTGTGCAAGTACTTTGTAATTGGTGGTCTGTCAGATATATCAGGGAATTCAATCTATTACATGCACTTCAGTGCACTAAACCAACACTACATGAAGCCGTTGGAGCATAGGATGGCCTCACTAATCTTACTGTGGTAATTACTGCAGGTGTATCCTGATCATTTAAAATGGGCATTCACATTGGGATGCATCGTTCTGTTGAAATATTAAGGCCATTAGAGAGAATTATAAGAGAATTTCACTCTGAGTACTTGATACAAAAGATAAAATGATTGTCAAACAAATATATCCTAAAAATCCTGAACACCTAAGACTCTTGTT
>NC_138369.1:38079716-38088593 GCF_054177405.1 Leptonychotes weddellii
TCATTGCAAATGGCAAGATTTCATTCCTTTTGATGGCTGCATAATATTCCATTATATATAAATACCACCTCTTCTTTTTTTTTTTTAAAGATTTTATTTATTTATTTGAGAGAGAGAGAATGAGAGACAGAGAGCATGAGAGGGAAGAGGGCAGAGGGAGAAGCAGACCCCCTGCTGAGCAGGGAGCCCGATGTGGGACTCGATCCTGGGACTCCAGGATCATGACCCGAGCCGAAGGCAGTCGCTTAACCAACTGAGTCACCCAGGCGCCCAATACCACCTCTTCTTTATCCATTCATCTGTTGATGGACATCTTGGCTCTTTCCAAGGTTTGACTATTGTGGACATTGCTGCTATAAACATCGGGGTGCACGTACCCCTTCGGATCCCTACATTTGTATCTTTGGGGTAAATACCCAGTAGTGCAATAGCTGGGTCGTAGGGTAGCTCTATTTTCAACTTTTTGAGGAGCCTCTATACTGTTTTCCAGAGTGGCTGCACCAGCTTGCATTCCCACCAACAGTATAGGAGTGTTCCCCTTTCTCCGCATCCCCGCCAACATCTGTCGTTTCCTGACTTGTTAATTTTAGCCATTCTGACTTTTGTGAGGTGATATCTCATTGAGGTTAGAACAGAATCATATTTTTGTTGTTGTTGTTTTTTAGTTTTTTAGAGGGAGAGAGAGAGAGAGAGCTTTTGTGAGTGGGGAAGGTAGGGGGAGAGGGAGAGAGAGAATCCCAAGTAGTCTCCAACGCCCGGTGTGGAGCCCGATGCAGGACTCAATTTCACAACCTTGAGATCATGACCTGAGCTGAAATCAAGAGTTGGACACTTAATTGACGGAGCCACATAGGTGCCCCCAGAATCATCTTTTTTAACCAAAACCAGCTATGACAGAGACAGACCTGAATTTGGTCTTGCAGTGTCCTGGTCCCTCCTACATGTAGAGACTATATCCACTAGTGAAAACTCTACCTATAATTTGCCATTTAAACAGCACCCACATGATACCCCATTAGAGTTTTCACAAAGGTTTCCTGAAATGAGTATCATTTTTCCTATTTTACAGATGGGAGACCGGAAGCCCAAAATGACCTTGGTCAGTCTGCAAATGGGGTAGAGTCATGCCCAGACCCAATCTCTCCTGAGTCTTAGTCCAGAGATATTTCCCTCACTTTGCTGCTCCATATCAAATGAGCCTCTTCCTTCTTAAGACACTGGATCACAAAGAATTCTGTAAATAAGGCTGAAGCTGGTATTTTATTTTTCTTATAAAATAAAATAAAAAAATATTAAGAGTAAAGAAATGCCAAATCATTTGAAGCTAGGATTCTTATAGTTGGACCTCTCTGAAGACCTTACCAAGAATTCATGGATGGTTTTCAGGAAGCTCCCAAACCTCCATGAAATTATGTGTTTCATGTTGCATGTTATCAGTATATTTCCAGAGCAGACGGCATATCAGATTTGGGGTTTGTGACTACTTTTCTATGCATAGAAAGGGAAAGAGATATCACACACATATGAGATAAGCAGATTGTTAGAGCAGGCTACCAGGGTGTCACCTTAGGGATAGGATATATTACTTTAAGAAATGCAGACTTTTATGGTGGGCTCTTGTGAATGGATTCTGCAAAGACGACTATATCTGTCATTTAGAAATGTATTAGGCTGCAGAATATTTGCCTTAAACAGTACTTTATTCTCACTTGTTTGGGAGACTGTAGGTTAGGTGGGTCTAATTTTAGTTCAGAAGCTCATTACTGTCAGCAATGACCTAGGCTGGTTCTTTCTATCCTCTCCTTCATGTCATGGCCATTAGTTGTCATGCATCTCAATGGATGATCTCCAGAGGGTTGTCATTGCTTTAGAAATCTTATCAGTGTTAAAAGTAGAAAAACAACGGGGCAGGGGGTGCATCCTTAGGGTCTCTCATAGTCCTGCTATTTTATAAAAAAGGGAATGTTTTCCCAGAAACACCCCTCCCATTATAAGAACTTCCTTATATTTCTCTGGTTAAACTGGCTCACGTGGCTGTTTAATATCTGGCAAAGTGAGCTACAATTGGTATAATTGGCCTAGCCTAATCATAGTTCAGTACTGTGACTCGTTCATTGCTGCTCTGAAGAGAGACAGAGTTCTTTTGTCACAGAAAAGTGTAGGCTGGCAGTTAGCTAACCAACCACCCGTGTTTCTCTTTACTATGATAATTTTCCACAAATCCTGATAAGTTAACCAAGTTTTACTTTTTTTGGTGAAATTGAGAAATATCTTGTCATTCCTAAAATATTCCAGTGTGTTAAGTAATAACCACTTACTTAGTTCTTTGTCTCTTAAATATGGCAACTATTTTTAATATTCTACTTTTAAAGTTGGAACTAATCAGACCAAGAAAACAGTGAATAATTTTATTAAGTAAGTGACAAAGTCAGGGAAAGCCTTTGAGTGATCTTTTGATTTTTCTAGCAGGTGCTCATTCTAGCCATGCTAATTCTAATGGTGGTATAGCTGAACACGATGCTTTACTTATTACTTAATCTGCTCCCAGTTTTGTGGACTTTGTATCCTTTATGAAATTTTTAGAATAACTTTTAACAGGAAGAGTGCACCAGATAATTCTCATTAGTCTTTCAGTTTTCTTATTTGTTATATAGTTAGAGAAACATTCTAACACTGGGTCAGATTAGAGTCTCATTTTGGGATTTATCAGAATATACAATCTATTGTTTGGAGGTAATGCCCATTTTTTAACCAGTTTTTCAGTTTATAAAAGCTGTATATGCCTTCTGAGTGAATAGAAAAATAGACCTTCCATTTTCTTGATCCGTCATTTCATATCTGTTGGCTGATGGGCTGAGTAGGAAAATCAATGTTTGAATTCCTGACTCTTGTGAGAATCTACTTTCTAATGTCTTAGTGAAAAAATTAAATAAGTTTTCACTGTCTGAGTTTCCTCATCTAAAGTGTGCTTATTCACCTAGTGGAAGAAAGTACAAGGGTGTATTTGTGTTTATAAAATCTTTGAAAGAAATTTTTTTTGAGAGAAATGTTTTTATACAATTATTCACTAGTAGAAATGTATAGCATGGGAGTGGTATTCCTTTTCAAAGGAGTATAAAATTTTTTTATGATTAGCTGTATGTTGCTTATTTTTAGAAAACATGATCATTGGGTAGTTATCTTTTCAACACTGTCTTTATTGATAAAATTATCCTGCTTATTCCTTTTTTTGATTCCATATTTCATCTCCAAACTCCTGCTGATTCTGAAGTGGGTTGTAAATGCTCCTCTTAGCTTCATGTCTACTCTCATTTCTGCTCCTGTCTTAATATTGTGACTTTTTTTTTTAACACTCTTGTTCTGCTACTGTGAGAGGCTAGCAGACACTGTAGCTCAACCTCTGTTTCTCCCTGTTATGTTCTTCTGAAGGACTCTATTGTAACAGCTTTGCCCATAAGAAAAAATATTACTTCTTGTCCACTTGAGCTTGTGATATAAGCAGACTTGATCTGGCTCTCTTTTTAGGAATATACAACATTAGGGCCATTCCTATTTGCAGAGCCTCTCAAGTAGAACTGGAGAAAGTTTACAGTTTATCAGCAAATTAATGAGCAGGTATTTAGGAGGCATCTGGCAAGTGTAGGGCTCTGGGCTGGATGTTTTGAGAAGTGTAAAGAAGGTAAAATGTAGTTTTTTTCCCCCTCAAGGCATTGCTGCTTTTGTAGGGGAAAGCATGGCATGTGTATGTAAAAGCTAACATGCAAGTAGGACTCGTTACACATCGTGGGTTGAAATCACTTTTATTGAATGAATATGGCACCAGTAACAAGTGTTCTAGGAATTCATAAGAGGTACAGACTATTGTGAGCCAAAGACTAAAACGTTAGAGAATGTTTGACCTTGACGAGGTCATCTAGTTTTCTCATCTCACAGATAAGTAACAGAAAGTCTCAAAGTAAGTCCCAGAGAATAATTGTGACTTTCAGAGAGCTATACACTTGTTATTGACAGAAGTGGGATTTGTTTTTAGAGACCAACAGGCTGGATTTATTCATAGAAAAAAAGTCCTAAGTGGAAAATTGGGGAAGGGGATGGGAAGGATGAATATGTTACTTTGCTAGATATATTCGAAGAAAAATAAGCATAAATCTCTCCATTATAAGGAAAGAAGGAAGATTGGTAGAGAGCTAGTTTTCTACTTCCCATTCTCTCACTTTATGTTCCCTAAAATGATACATGCTCTAGAGCTAGAGGAGTAATTTTTTTTCTTAGAAGTGAGTGACATCTGTGTTTTCTCTTTTTAATCAGGAAAAATTAGCATTTCCCTTCTGAAATAGTTAATTCTAAGAATAATGCTTGTTTAATCTTGTGATTGTCCTCCATAAATGTTAAACTTGTAAATCATCAGGCTTTGTTCAATTGGAGGCCATCTATCTCTCCAGAGGTGTAATGGTTCACAATATTCCAAAATGAGGTGATTGTGCCATGTGCCAAATGGCAAATTAAGAAATCTCTCATCTAAGGGTTCTAAGCATTAGTAGGTCATGGTGTCAAAATTGTTTGCCAAGGAACTTTTTATTAATATTACCTGTATCTTGTATTAAGGTCTTGGATTTTACCTTCTGCAAACATTTATATAAGGCCTCATTCCAAGCAAAGCTGGATGCCATACATATTTGAAAACCTAGTTAAAAAACTCAGATGTGGCACAAAATGTGTTTTGCATAATTTTGATACCAAAAGTATTATAGATGTGAAGAATTTCTTTAGCTACTTAAAATTTGAGAAAGGGAAAGAATCTTAAGTTTAAAAGCTTCTCCTCAGCCTTTCAACAGATAAATTAAGAGCAAGTTTTACTTAAATGATAAATGAAATTATTTTGGAAATGGTAGAGTGCAATAAAAGTGGTTATGTTATTAAAGCTAAATTTCCATTTGAGATAAAGTTGAAAAAGAAAGGAAGTCAGAGACAAAGTAGGGCTTTGACAATGAAAGCAATAAATAAAATGGAAGTGAGGATTTAAACATGCTCTATTGCAGAAGAAATGCAAGATTTCTCCCAGAAACATTTGACATTAGAATCCCCTAATTCTAATACAAGGAAAATGATAAGGAAAGAATGATAAAATATTTTAGGTGAAATAGAAGCCTAAGATTGCTTATTTTAATCCTTTCACATTCCTCCCATGTTCCTTGCAATATGGCTGTACTTTGTACCTTGTGAATAGTACTTAAATACATGCAACTAAAACATTTGTGAATTGGCTGAGGGGTGGGGTGCACACTGTAGGTTCTCAGGAAGTGATTAGATTAATCATACTGAAAGAATTGCATAGTTAGGTTCTTGAGGGAGAAATTCTTATACAATGACAAATAATAATAGATGACTTTTATTGAGTATTTGTTAAATGCTATTTAATTGATTCATTTAAGGAATGTTTATTGAGCACATTTTTATGCCACTAGGATATATCAGTGAACAAGGCAAATGAATATTCCTTACTTCTAGGAAATATACAAAATAAGCCATTTTCCTTGCCATACCAGAACACAAGGAAGCTGCTCTCAAAGACAAATGGAATAAGGACAGGACACAGAGTCAACTTGTAGGGCTCCCCATTAACCTAAAATGGGACAATATGAGCATTAGTAAGAATAATGGCAGCAATTGGTTGATGTCACAAAAATATGTAACAAAATCTATTAGTTCATAAATAATATGATGGAGAGAGAGAATGATAGTTAATGTTCCCAGCAATGTAATCAGATGGATTCTGCTTATTATTTCCATTTACATATGAGGTGGATGAGACTCTAAAAGGCTAAGCAATTGGCCCAAGACTGATTATTAATAAGTGGGAGAGTTGAAAATTCAAACCCAGTGAGATTGCATTGACAGGGCTATTATTGACAGCTGTATTCTAAATCCTTGTGCTTAATTAGTCATCTGGCTTGTTGTCCTTTTTGTGGTAGGAAAAATATTCACAGATTCCTCAGATTCCTTCATTGTTACATTTTCTGTTTCTAGAAGGCTTGTTCTGAGCATCTTCAGTCAAGAATTTTAGGTCAAGCTTGAAAGTTTCCAAATTAAAAAAAATAGCTGTCACCCATCAGTCATTTTTATCTAACCAGCTTTAAAAGCAGATCCACACATGTTTGTGTATGTACATGTGTGTGTTTCCTACTCCTACAATTTCATTCCTAAAACTTATTCTCTCAAATGACAAAGGGTGTGGTTCAGATTGGATCTAAAAGTAGCAATCTTCTGAAAATTTTGGACTAACAAGTATCTGTGTGAAAATTGATTTGGGACAGTTCTATCTGAATTGAAATATATTTTAATTAGAGTAGACACTATTATCCCTACCTAAGGAAAAACAAGAAAGATTAAATGCAAAACATTTGTGCAAAAACATTGCTACCAGGGGAGGATGTTGACAATAAATGTGCTTTGTAATTTCTTGTTTCTGACATGTCTGTGATTTATTATAGAGCATAATGTTATGTGTTGTCACACATAAGAATGTACTCCAGGACTTGTATGTATGTCTATAGCTTAGCTATATAATTCAGCATATCAAATTACCAAAAAATGGAATCATAGAGTCCCATCCACAGTCAAAATTGAGGTCAAGTAAAGAGACATGGCACATAATATTATCTTTCAATGATAAATATTTTTGAAAAACAAGTCTTCTTTGATAAAAGTGTTTGATAATAAAAATAAGTGTGTTCGGAAAGGTAGTCCCAAAATCAGGTGGAACGAATCTCACTAGTCCTCTCCTCCAACCTTCTTGTTTGTCAGAGGTGAGATGTAACCCTAAGAAACTGAGTTTGCTAGAGTCACCCACCTAATAATTAGCAGAGTCAGGACCCAATGATGGCAAAATTATCTCTTCTTTTAATATGCTGTGTTTTCTCATTTCTCCATCTCTACCAGTGGTACCACCATCCACTTTAGCCAAATTGGAACAAGAGTATCACTCTTGAGCACTCCAGAACCTCTCTGTTCACATTCAGTTCATTCCCCAGTCCCATCTAGTACATCTAGCAAATACTTGACTGTAGGTGCTTGGTTTATCCCTAATACATCACTATTACTATGATAGTATTCTAACTGGTTTTCTTGCCTCTAGTCTGGCTTCCTCAATTCCATTCAACAGAAATTTTTCTACAATGCAGACTTGATCATGAAATCACTGCATTATTCTTGGTTATATGATGCCATTACATCACAGGAATGAACCAGGAGACCAGAAGCTCAAAATCAGTGCGAAATCATTATAAGAGAAATGAAAAATTTTAACTACATGGAAATCTAGGAAATGTATAGACAGAGAAATGCAAAATACCTTTCCTTTCCTCCCCTCCACACTCCACACGACTCCCCATGCTTCAGTGTATTAAGTAGATAAACTTTACTTGTTTCAGTCTGCAGAATCCAACATATCATTTGAAGAGGGAGGGAAGGCAGCTATCTTGGTTTGTAAGTGCCTTGCTGACTGGCTTCTGGGGATGACTGCTCATACTGCTGTGTGTGATGTCAAGTTACACCACAGCTGTGGGGCCAGGTGCCACATAACATGGTACGCATATCCCTGCATCATCTGGACTCTACCTGCCTTGCCTCTTGCCACTTTGCTCCCTCTCTACTGCCCCACACCCTCTGATCTTACCATAGTGAACTTACTTGAGTTACAGCAAAGCTGTATCCTCCAGTAATGTCATCACTAGCCACTTGTAACCATTAAAATTGAGTAGAATCAAATGAAATTAAAATTTCAGTTCCTAAATCACACTAGTCTTACGTCAGATACTTAAGAGTCACTAGAGGCTGGTGGCTACCCTATTGGATGGCACAGATTTTAGAACACTTCCATTACCTTATAAAGTTAAGCTGGGCAGGAATGCTATGAAGATTAGTGCCCTCCCTTGTCTTTGGTCCTTCTCACAAGCCAGAAGGTTACTCACAAACTGAGTACTCTTATTTTACTTAGAGCTGCTTACTTACTTAATTACAAATACCCATTCTAGTTTCATATGCTGGGGTTCATTCCTTGGGGGCTATATGCCAGGGTATCTTCTCCTCTCCCTTCCCAACTTACCTACCTTGATTTAGTTCATTTTCTATGCCATTCTTTAAATGTAGGACTTCCCTTAGCATAGCATTTTATCACGTATGTTCTAAGGGTGTGTCTATTTGTCTCTATCTTACAGACTCTATGCCTGTGTCTTTTCTCAGTCTCCTGTTTGGGGCACGTAGCTTAGTGCCTGGCATTTTGCAAGGATTCTGTAAATTTTGGATTAATTAGTGGATTAATTAAAATGCTTATTTTATTTGAAATAGGCACCCCCAAAAGAACAAATGTATTTGTAATATTCCATGAATTGAAGTTTTTTTTAATTCGACTTACATTATAAAATTAGAAATTAATCTCCTTAGAAATTGGCCGTAGGAAAATTGCTCTTAAAAATTTTTTAGTTATATTAAAAATACTTAACCCTAGGGTGCCTGGGTGGCTCAGTCTGTCAAGCTTCTGAATCCTGATTTTAGCTCAGGTGCTGATCTCTGGGTCGTGATCTCAGGATCATGGAATTGAGGCCCGTGTAGGGCTCCAGGCTGAGTGTGGAGCCTGCTTAAGATTCTCTCTCTCCCTCTCCCTCTGCCCCTTCCTTTCCCACCCCCCCCCCACGCCTGCATGCACACACACACACTCTCTCTCTCTCTCAAAAACAAAACAAAACAAAAAAACTTAACCCTGTACCATACAATGATGATGATGGTGATGACGGTGGTGGGAACCATCATCATCATCATAACAGGAAATCTAAGGAAAAATAACCATCAGGCTCACATCCAATTAAGAAGAAGGAAACT
>NC_138369.1:38088693-38104223 GCF_054177405.1 Leptonychotes weddellii
TCCAGTAATGGCAATATAATTTACTTTGAAATTCCTTTATTACTTTTTGGACAATTAGACTATTTTCAGTGTTTTCTATTTTAAATAGCAATGCATCTAATATTTTCATGTAAGTAGTTTTTCTTATTGAGGGAGAAATATTTTACCTTAGATTAAGTTACTTAAGTTTAAAAACCTGTGGCGTTTATGGTATATGAAACATTTTACCAAAAATTTCCCCATGAGCTGGGTTCATGCCACAATTTTAAATTCTTTTGTTAATTTAAGATACAAAATGGACAGAAAAGGTTTTACAGTTGAATATATAGTAAGAAATACAACTTTTTTTTATTGGAACACTATGGTGTTCTTTTAGATAACTACTATCCTTTTGAGAAAGAAGTGAGTTCAAAGAAGAAAAAGATGCCATTTATTTTACTCCGTTCTTTAAACAAAATCACTAACCTCTCATGCACCAAAGTTAATATCCCTTTTATAAACTGGAGTTCTTAGGTGTTCTAACTCAAGAGGGTAAAGGTGTGACTTTAGTGTCACATCCCTATGTGGAAGAGGATCTGTGAGCTCAGGAACACAAATGAAGCATGTATTCACAGTTTAGCTTTGATGGAGGCAGTAGACTTTTATTTTTTTTCTCTAGGGGCAATTTATGTTATGTTTTATTTTAAAATATGACAAATGATAATGCACAGATATTGAAATCCTCCCACATACATCCCCTTCCACCTCTTTCCCATGTCAGCTCGTTTTTATTGTTACCTATTTTTGTTTGGTTGTTTAATTGCCTTGATTAAACTATTTGTTGTTCAGGATGTTGCTTCTCTGCCTAGAGTAACAATGATAATGTAAAAATAGCAATAATGATACCTAATTTTTAAAATTTTTAAAAAAGGTTTTATTTATTTATTTGAGAGAGAGAGAGTGCCTGAGTGAGGGGAGGGGCCGAGGGAGAAGCGGACTCCCCCTGAGCAGGGAGCCCGATGATACAGGACTTGATCCCAGGACTCTGGGATCATGACCTGAGCGGAAGGCAGATGCTTAACCGACTGAGCCACCCGGGCACCCCTGATACCTAATTTTAAGTGCTTTGCTGGTGTTAACTCATTTACTCCTCCAAATAATACTATCATATAGGTTATATTTTTATCTCCATTTCAAAGAATGGAAAACTGAGTCAGAGGGTGAGTAAGTAACTTGTCCAAAATTGTATTCCTGTTTAAATCTGAGCAACCTGGTTATCTGACTTTCCTGCCCTAAACTTGTATGCTATGCAAAATGAATCAAATGTTGTTGTTGTTGTTTTAATATTTCAGGTAGTTACAGGGGACCTTCTTTTTTTTTTTTTTAAGATTTTATTTATTTATTTGAGAGAGAGAGAGAGAGCACATGAGAGGGGGGAGCAGACTCCCCGCTGAGCAGGGAGCCTGATGTGGGACTCGATCCCGGGACTCCAGGATCATGACCCGAGCCGAAGGCAGTCGCCCAACCAACTGAGCCACCCAGGCGCCCGGGAACTTCTTTTTTTTTTACTACAAAATGTATTAACGGTATTCTTGAAGATTTATTTGTAATTGTTCTTTGAGAATTTTTTCCAAGTCCCCACAAAATCTAAGTTTGGAAGGCACAAATATTAAATGGCTTGAGAATCAATCTGATATACTCCAAATAAATCACACAAAATCAATCTCTTTTTATGTTTGTGACTGGTACACTGAAGGATTGCTTTATTTATTTATTTATTTATTTATTTATTTATTTATTTATTTATTTATTTTAAAGAAAGAAAGAGAGTTGGAGGAGAAGCAGAGGGAGAGAGTCTTCAAGCAGACTCCCTGCTGAATGTGGAACCCTACACGGGGCTCTATCTCAGGACCCATGAGATCATGACCCAAGTGGAAACCAAGAGTCAGACACTAAACTGACTCAGCCACCCAGGGCCCCTGGAGTATTGCTTTAGGACAGGATAGCCATTATTCAGCAACATGCAGGGCAGAAATTTTAATGACATCCTTGTGGAAAATATGGATAATAATGAGTGGTTTAGGTGATATTGTAGGCATGGGTTCTCTCAAATGCTTGATCATTCTCCTGAAATTGAAGGCAGGGTAGGTTAAATATATTGGAGTGGAGTTAGCCCATCTGGATTTAGATTTTGGCTTTCCCACAGCAAACTTAGTCTTTGAGTAGATTTCATAGTTTCTCAAAGCCTCAGATTCTTCATCTCTGCTATAGAGATGCTGATGTGTGGATCCACCTGCTACAATTGCTGCTAAGTGTTAAAATGGGGTAATGTATATACATTGTATACATGGTGTATCCATACAATGGTATACAATTCATGGTATAAAATTCAGCAATAAAAAGTAAGAGACTATTAACACATCGCATAACATAGATGTACCTCAAAAAGATTATGCTAAATGAAAGACTCAAACGTATTGTATGCTTCCATTTACAAGATATGGGAAGACAAGGCCAATAGAGAGACACAGAAAGTAGATTAGTGGTTTCCTGGGACTGGAGATGGGCATGAGGACTGATTAAAAATGGGCACAAAGAATCTCTTTGGGGTAATAGAAATAATCTAAAGTTAGATTGTGGAGATGATTGGGTAATTTTTTAAATATATTAAAAATTATTGAATTGTAGGGGCACCGGGGTGGCTCAGTCTGTTAGGCATCTGTCTTCAGCTCAGGTCATGATGCTAGGGTTCTGGGATCAAGCCCTGCATCAGGCTCTCTGCTCAGTGAGGGGTCTGCTTCTCCCTCTGCCCCTCCCCCCTGCTCATGCTCTCTCTCTCTAAAATAAATAAATAAAATTTAAAAAAAGAAAAAAATTATTGAATTGTACAGCTGAAACAGGTAAATTTTATGCTATATAAATTATACCTCAATAAACTTTTAAAAAAAGAAATCTGAATATAATATTTAGCATAGTCAGTCATTATTAAGGTCTTTATTATTATTAGTCTTTAGTATCCATTAATGAGTCTTTATTATCCATATTACTTAAGGTGAGAGATTTCAGAGATATGCATAGGACCCTGTGCTTAGCTGGGCTTCATCAACATTTTATCAACTCTTTGGATGAAGACACACTTTCAAATTTGTGAGTGACACAACTGGGAGGGATAACTAATAGAATAGAACCCAGAACCAAGATTTGGAATTGTTCTGACAGCCTGAAAAGCTGAACTTGTACCAATAAGATGAAATTTAACAACAAAAAAAATTGTAAAGTCTGGCACAAGCTGGCTTTCTCAGCAGGCAAAGAGATATAAGTAGGTGGCTTCTAAAATGGTTATTATTCTTATAAAAAATGTGTTTGCCTGTAAGAAAGGAATTCCCAGAAAATCATGAAGGTTATTCAGGTGAAAATGGAGATTTCACATATAAATAATACATTCTGTTTTAGTAGCTGCTGGATGAGTACCCATCTGGATATTCCATGTTTTATGTTCACATAATGATAATAGTAATAATTATTATTTATAATGATATTATGTGTAATGATAAAATTCAGCACTTATAATAGTATAAGATTTGTGATAAATACCTTATATACATTATCCCATTTAATACTTATAACAACCCTACAAACAAAAGAGTATTTTTTATCCTATTTTACACATGCAGACCTGAGTCTTAGTGAGCCTTAGTTAAATAGCTAGTGAATGGCAGATCCTGTTAGGAAGCAGTCAGAATTCAGGACCCATATTTTCAACACTTAAGCTCTATGATCTACCTTTAGAATTCCTTATAAATAAAATATAGTTCTTAAATCTCTAGTAAAGTAAAAATGCAAAAGCAAAGAGATACTCAGCACATGCCTTTTGGGGGAGGAATCATTGATGGTTTAACCAATACCAGCATTGGTTTATTTTAGCTCTAATCCTTTGGGAGTTACTAATTTCCATCACTGTGTTCTAAACCGTGCTATATCTAATGAGCTGTGTGAAAATGCTGAGGTATCAGGGGCTCTGGCCATTCGAGCAAGAAGTCAGTAAACTCACTAGGAACAGCTGCTTAATAAAAGGCTATTAGTAGGCCAGAAAACAAAGAGGAGATTTTGCTGAAACATATAATCTATTTTTAAATTACTTGGAAATAATCACTTAGGCATTGATATGGAAGAGAATTATCAACAGTCGGATGTTTTATAGAAAATATTCTACCTTGAAGTCTACTTTTGGATATTGTTTCCTATCTTATGTTCAGTAATCTGAAGAGGGAGAAAAGGAAGTCACTATGTGTTTATGAAAAATATAATAGATAATGCAGTGACTAACCCCTTTCATTTTAAAGAAGAAGGAATATGCACTGGCACAAAGTCAGAAAAGTACATAATTGATGTTTTCTTATTTTAGAGGGTCATACACACAGGAGACCTAAGATCTAAGTTAATCTGAGGTGCAATGTAGATCTGAGGATTGGGGTTAGAAGTCCACCTGCTAGCTCTTTTACACAGTGTATGCATGACATAAAAGTAGCTCTCAAATTAATTTTTAAAAATAGTGAATGAAAATGTAAGTTCCCTGATAGGTGTCTTTGCTTATTTAGTTCTTCAGTCTATTTAAACATTAATTGTTACTAAATGAAATTGTTGTTACAGCTTTATCAATAGGCTTTATTTTTTTTTTCATCCATACTAATAAGGGAAGCTTATGTTTATTGTACATTCCCTCCTTCAGGATGTTCCCCCTTCCCCCAGCAGGACTTAAGTTTTTATTCATCCTTCCCATCTTCCTGATAGTTTGACAACAACCTATGACTAGAAAGCCCCAACCGTTTTAGAAGCTGTTCCTCTGGAATGACTTTGTCTCTTCTTTTAAATATCCCAAATGAACAAATATTTCCTTTTCCTTCTGGAAAAGATTAAAACTAATACAGGAGTCCCCCCTTCTCAGCAGTTGCACTCTCTGTGGCTTCAATTACCCCCAGTCAGTTGAGGTGACTGAGCATCAACAGATGATCCTTGCTTGACTATCATGAGGAGGTCAGTACTAGCCTGACGCTACGTCACGGTACCTGAGTCGTTCACCTCACTTCATCTCATCACGTAGGCATTTTATCATCTCACATCATCACAGAAAGAAGGGTGAGTTCAGTACAATAAGATACTTTGAGAGAGAGGGAAACCACATTCGCATAACTTTTATTACGGTATATTGTTATCATTGTTCTAGTTTATTATTAGTTACTGTTATTAATCTCTTACTCTGCCTAAATTATAAACTTTATCATAGGTCTGTATGTATAGGGAATATTATAGTATACGTAGGGTTCAGTACTGTTCATGGTTTCAGGTATGTACTGGAGGTCTTGGGACGTATCCCCTGTAGATGGGGTGGGGCTATTATATCCAAATAATTTTACCTACTGTAATCATTTCCTTTACCTTTTTATCTTTCTGACCCAGAAAACAAGTTACTTTTAAACCTTCTCCATTAAATTCTGCAAGTAGACATTTAAAAAATTAATTTGGCTAGTTTCTATTAACAGCTGCTAATTCTAGGTAAAACCCAGTGTATGCTTGCACACAGGATTTTAACTTGCATCATGTGTTTGCAGAAATTCTTTAGTGTCTGAGCAGTGTTTTCAGTTCTTATTGAATAATAAGGAACTAGTAGCTTATCCTGCACAATCTGTCACATAATGGTTTTGGATAATTTGGGTTTGGATCAAAGTTTGCTTAATGTCTAATGGATGTTAGTAGAATGGGGAAATGGAATTTCTAAAAGTCTGCCATCAGTTGCATAACAATTGATGATGGTAGTTATCAATGTTCAGATTATTTCCTCTAAATTCTTAAGCTATGGAAGAATAACATATTTGAAGTGACTACTATTGAGATAATTTTCTGAGGGTAAAAATTTGACAAAATCCTTTTTCCTTTGACATTCGAATTCCACCTTTCATTACTCTAGTTCAGTTAGCCTGCTAAACTGATAAGGCAGTAAGTACATTTCTATTGCTAGACAGCATCGTTTTTGGTAAAAATAACTTGTGGTTTGTAGATTAAATCTGCATTAAGAGGAAGTATAAATGGCCGGTGAGTATTAGGTGGGGATGTAATGCTTTGGGCTTCCCTGGAATGCAGTGACTCTTACAACTGTGTGTCCCTTGTGGAGACCCTGGAAGCTCTTTCTATGGAGTTGTTAAAAGAGAGGCTGGCTCTTTTGGGACATGAAGCTTTTATACCAGGATGACTCCAGCACTTGCCCAACGTGACTCTTGCCTTCTTAAACCTCACCAGTCCTCCTTATGCCTCCTTACACCTCCTGGTGAGGAGGTGGGTCTTGGAAGGCCCTTTGTGAACTGCTTCAAGGACATTCACAAAAAGGGGCTCCTGGGTGGCTCAGTCAGTTAAGGGTCTGCCTTCGGCTCAGGTCATGATCTCAGGGTCCTGGGATGGAGCCCCACATCAGGTTCCCTGCTCAGTAGGGAGTCTGCTTTTCCCTCTGCCCCTCCACCCATTTGTTCTCTCAGTCTCTCTCTCTCTCTCTCAAGTAAATAAATAAAATCTTAAAAAAAAAAATACATCACAAAAATGTACTGCTACTGCCCTGCTGGCTAGCTGTATTTCTGAACTATATTCTTCTGTATAGCCTGATTGTCACATGTGGCCTATAAGACTGGAGTCTTGTAAGTCTAATGTCCAACTGAATCTAAGAGAAACCTCTGCTAGGTATTAAACGTCTGAATAGAATATTAAGATCAAATGAGGGAAAAGTTTGGATTTTTGGGTGATTTGATATGATGGTAAAAAGCAACTGTGCACCTCACTAATTGGAATCACTAGTACAATGAGCACAGAATCTAACTCAAGTTTTGTGGTTTTACACTCCATATCAGTGTTGGATACATTAATCTATGAAGCACCAAAAACCCAACTTAAAAACTAAAAATTATTATCTGATAATCAGGTGCTTTAAGTACAAATTTGGCTTACTGTTTTGTCACTGTTTCCATATTATTTTGTCAAAATAACATTTTCATTTGGGTGCAGTTGTAAAGGAATGGATTAGCCTTGATTTTTGGTCACTGGAATACCTTTGATTAACCACCTTACCATAGTGGGTAAAAATTAATTATTTGGAGGGTTTTACAGAACTTAAAACTAGGGGCCTTTGTTTTCTCCAAGCTGTTTTTCATTAAATCCCAAGATTATATAAAATGACATTTTTAGATTGTTTTGTTTGTTTTTATTTTAAAAATTAAAGTGTGAGATTCTTTCTTCATATAAATAAGATACAAATGTGTAGCCTAGTTGAAATCGTGGACACCAAATGTCTGTTATCTTCTTTTCATTTTCTTCTCTGTCAGCTTTAGAGTGCTAGGCATCTACAGAACACAGTTTGTAAAAACAGTGCTTTCTGAAATAATATAATTACTGGGGTTCCAGCTGGTGTGTTTTTGTTGGTAAAACTTCTAACCTAAAAATAGTTTTAGTTTATATAAGCATATCATTTCTGAACCTGATTCCTTTCTTAGCTTATTTGTGAGTCAGCTTATCTTTTAACTCCAGTGATCTGACTTTTATAGATATTGCCACTTCTTGGTGGGAGAGAGGGATATTGTTTAAACTTAACCTAGGGACACTTGGGTGGCTCAGTGAGTTAAGCATCTGCCTTTGGCTCAGGTCATGATCCCAGGGTCCTGGGATGGAGTCCCACATCGGGCTCCCTGCTCAGCAGGTGCCTGCTTCTCCCTCTGCCTGCCACTCCCCCTGCTTGTGCTTGCTCTCTCTCTCTGACAAATATATAAATAAAATCTTTAAAAATAAATAAATAAACTTAACCTAAAAAATTAACAAGAGGGAAAGTTACATATTTGTACAGCAATTTAACTCTTCTCTCCCTTCCTACCAACCATCCACCCATCCATCCATCTATCCATCTATTCTGTAACAGTTATTTGTACCAGGGGATTTAGAGATGAAAATACATAATCCTCATGTTTAAGAAGCTCACAGTCAACTTTATTGTGCTAGGATAATATCAGCATTTTCGGTTACCCTTTACCATATATGATTTCCTTCAAACTAAAGTGAAATGTGTGTGTATCTGTGTATATTCATAATGCAAATACATATAAACACTTAAAAATGTGTTAGCGTTTGATGAACATTTACCTTTTTTTCCCTATATGGTAGATTGTGGGACTTCAGGAAAGTTTAAAAGCCTTTGGCGGGATGTTGCATCGATATTGATCTCTCTTCTCTTATATCTTTGTAATTTTAGAAATATATGAGAAACCCTCTTTTATACTCTCCTTTCAGTTTCTAATCTACTATGAGATTTGCCACATACAGAGTTGGAAAGAAATAGTATCAGCATTTGGCAGCAAATTAATTTTTGCAGAAACAAGTGACATGTAGCAGTAAGTTTTATTTGTTCATGAAGATAAATTTATAGAGTCTAAATTATTACTCAGTGAATTTTAAGACTGCACATACATAGAAGGTAGGTTTAGCAAACCTGTGGGTCAGCCCCAGATGAAAAACACTTCTATTTTCTCCTCTTCTTTGTGTGTACCTTGCCAATTAACATCCCCATAGCAATTAAACTATCTGTAATTATCCCTAATACAGATTTATTTCCTCGGGCATTAGCCACACTGCACGTTTTACAATTACTTACCCTTCAAGCACAACTATTGATAATTATCTAAGATGTTTAGATGCAGAGGCTTAACAGTTAACAATCTAAGTTCATGTTTGCTAGGAAAATGTATAAAACAAGTCTGAACTTTGAGAGCTTGTGTAGTAGCATTCAATGACAATGCATCGTTTTCTCTTTGCATTAGTGCATTACCATTCCCTTCAATTGAAATGAATGCTTACAAGTGAGAAGAGCAACTAGCATAATGTTATTTAAATTGAATGTAGACTCCATTTTTAATAATAGATAGTCTGGAATCATAGATAAAAAGGAATGATAAATAATACAATAGAACCCAAATCATTCATCTTTGCATCGTTCTACAGAGACATGCTGATTTCCATCAGATATTTTCCTGGCATCAAGCCTTGCTTTGTTTTTGCAATTTTTTTTTCTGTGAGTTTTTATGTTGAAGTATTTTCCACATTAGCATGTATTGACTCATTTTATTTCTGGCGAAATATTGAAATAGCTCAGTTTAACGGATCATTTGGGAGCTTTTGCCAATCTTGAGAGGATAAGAAACTTGTTGAAAATTATTTTTGCCCTCTCAACAAAAGGCATTAGATGTTTAAGCATTCTAGAATTATCATATTGAATCTAATAAAAGTCACCATAGTGATTAAGGCTCTTTCCAGATCCCACCAAGATTTGAGTACCGAATGAAACAGAGAATTTCCATTATTCTCCTAATTTTCCTTACTTGAATGAAATTGAGGGGGTGGAAGAAGCCTACACTCTCACAGCCACCGTTTATTTTCCCATCCCCTTATGCTAGACCTTGTCCTCCCTGCTGGCTGAAAGTCCCCATTCGCGACAGCCGAAATGAAGAGAAACACAGAAGTTATTTCTTCTTTTCCAACGTACCACGTTCTGAGGAATGTAGCAAGTTTAAAGAGGAACACCTTATGTCCAGTGTAGGGAGCATTATGCACTAATTTTAGAACTTCTGCACTCCAGAACAGTGCCAGTTGCATCGGTCACTCTTAAGAGTGCCTTTTCTATGTGTTGCTAAGTTTTAAAGATCCTGATGGAGGGCATAATGTTTTGTGCCTAGAATAATCATATATTTAGCTGTTTAGGAAAATTATGGAATTTAATGTTTTTTTTCCCCTTCCAGCCTTCCATATTTGTTTTCTTCATTTTCTCTAAGGAAAACTGGGAAATACTCTCTAAGGAACAAGGAATACTCTGAGGAATATTGGTTCCATCTATCTTGCTTATTTGACCTTTATTATAAAAAGAATGTGTGTGTGTGTGTGTGTGTGTGTAAAATATACAGTTTGTTCTGCTGTTACATGTGTCTGTAAACACCCATAACCGCATAGGCAAATGATAAGTAGGGAAATGTGGAAGTCATAATTGATTGTATGATATTTTCCTAAGCAAAGGTTGCTGAAATAGTAGGATTAAATTATGATCTTCACCAGGAAAGGAAAAAGCTCTCAGCCAACAGCTGCATAGACAAGAGCATTCTCAACTCTATTTACAGGAAAGACAAAAAAGAAAAAAGAAAAAAAAGCCTAAACATCTGCACGAGGGACTTTTTCCCTAGAAAGGCACACTCCCATCTGAGGGGAACTTTCTTCTTGTGTCAGGCTGCACTTCTTCCTCCTGGGCCCACCTTAGTAGCAGCCCTAAACACCCAAAGCTTGTTGCCTTCTGTATGGTCTCAGTGCAAGAAACCCTCATGCCCTCTCTCATGTTTTTGTCTATTCTTAATTACCACCTAGGCAGTTTCTAACTATGCTCAGCTGCCTGCCTAGGTTATCCAACACAGTTTCTGAGGGAGGCACCAATAATTGTTTTCGTCAATGTGCTAGTTATAAAGTTCCATGGGTTTTTAATAGTGATCTACTTCAAATTTGTTTTCCCTTAAGCCATATATTTAGTGAATCAATTTAAAAAGGCATTTAAGGGTAGAGATTGTCTAATATTAATTGTTTTATCCGCTATACCACCTCGTGCGTGGTAGGTGCTCAGAAAACGTTTGCAGAAAACAACTTACTGTGGTATGAACAAATCCACCCCCCATGCATGCATTCCTGTATCATTATAAATAAAAGTAAAGTTAGCTTTAAAAATTAAAGAACCAAGTTAGTAAAGGGTAACAGATTAAGAAATCTCTATACTAGCTTGCCCTCCTTACCAGATGCTTTACTCACCAGTGGGTCAGCAAATGAAATGGAAAGAAAAAAATACAGATGCACACATGTATAGTCAAATGTCAACCATTGTTGAATGTAGATGGTGGGTATATTGGTAATTATGATCCCTTTTCTAAAATTAAATTTTGTGAATGGGTAAGCACTTTCATGGTAAAATATTTGGAGAAAACAGATGATGTTGCTTATGTCTAATGAAAGTGATATCATTATCTAATATTTATAGACCTTAAAATTTCATTTTTAAACTTTGTTTCATTTAGTTTAAACTGTGTCATCTAATGCATCTTTCAAGTGTGTTTAAAATCTAACTGTAGTTTTAGTATATATAATTTCTGATATTCGGAAATGTGCCTCAAAAGGTATCTTCATTCCCATAATCCAAATCCTTTTGATTGATATAGGCCTTTACTCTGTCTTAAAGAATGAGGAGGTAAATCTTCCATCATGGAGAACCTGCTATCATGGTTTTATTGCACTCTGGTGCTTTATACTGGTATCCTCTCTGTGATTATTTTTGAAGCATTTCACAAGTTTGCATGTTGTCTCACATATCTATACTATAGAGTTCTCAAACAAGGATTCTTTTTAAGTCTTCCATACCTTATTTCCTACCTGTGAATTAGAGAATATGGCAATTTAGGCTGTATTATATTGTTCTGGTTTTCATTGTTTTTTTAGAACATCTCTAGGCACCCTTCTAAATTTATTCAACAATCACTGGATTGAAAGTTCCCTGAAAGAAGAAAATCTTGCCTTCTGGGTTATTATCACAGTGCCTTGCCTATAATGGGTGCTTAATAAATCTTGTTGGAATTTAATGGAAGAGGTGGCTCATATGCTTTGCAGGTGTTTTATATACTCTTTTACTATAACACCTTTTTTATGGTATTTATGAATCCTACCTTGTAAACATGTACCAAATTTCAGAAAGATTATAGTTTAGGGTACTGAGTCAGGTGGCTGGGCTTTGTCCTGGAGGCTTATCTCAAATCTATAGAGGTGGTTTGAAGACACTGGAACAGAGATGTCATAACCCATTGAGAATAGTGTAGGGGAGATCTTGTTCAGTGCTCCAAGTTGGCAGAACGAGAGAGCAGATTCTGTTCTAGGTATGTTATTGTAGGGATCTCAGAACTGGGATCAGCCATTCCTTTCCCTCTGCTTTCCTATATTTGACAGATAAATAGGTGACCATATTGTTGTTAGTGGATATTTTTTCCTCTTTGGTGAAATAATTAAAAAGAAAAGTCAGCCATTTGGCTCATTATTAAATTTTCTACTTAGTTTTCTATTTAATTCCTCTTTATGACACTCTGGGTCCTTCCATTTAAGAAACTGCAATAAATTAAAGAGAAGAACAATGAAGCAGATAAATGTGGATTAGCTGCCTTATTTGGTAATGCTCAGAAAGAACCACATGCTTGTACCCTAATTAACAAATCTGAAGTATGGTGGCAGTTTATAGTTTAAGCAGTATTGTCTATAGTCTTTTCATTCTATCAGGTTTTATAGGAAGATGGCACAAAGACTTGATGGTTATATTGTTACACAGATTTAATTCTATAAACAAAAGAATTGATTATCCTGGGGGCATTATGAACTGTTTTTACTGATTGAATATTTTACTTGCATAAATGATAGTTTTTATAAACAGCTGCATGTTTTAATGTTAGAATCTTAAAGTTCTTAAATTATAAGCATAAATGTTTCATTTTGATTTTGAATTTCCATTCCCCACCCCAAATATCAAGAAGATAATATACAGAGTATCTTTCTCTTGGTACCAAGATGATAAAGTTGCCATCTATACTCAACTCCCAGGAAAAATTCTTTCTTATTCTTTTTCTTTATTTTTTCTTTTAGTGAATATCTATTCTAAAATAATTGAATCAATGGGGCTACTCTACTATCCCTACAGAGTCTAAGTTACACTATTTTCAGATGTGGGAATAGTTGACATAGCAGCATGTCATTGCTCAGGACATAAGGTGATGAGGTAACATATTTTATTTTAGCTCTTCTAAAACCTCAATGGCTGGAGGATACCTGAGGGGCACTCTAATCTCCAATTTCCATTATTTTACAAATCAGGAGATCCAAACCACACACAGATCTAGTTGATGTTTTCTCATCAACCAGAAATCCCATCTTCAGAATTCTCATTCAGTGATTTCTACCATCACAGTTTTGTTGTTACCTTGAGTATTTAGTGTTGGTTAGTGATTATGGGAGGGACTGCTAGTTGCCAATCATATCCGTCCTTCCTTTGTTCTTTAATAACAGAACCCCAGTGTTATTTAGGGCATCAGTGTACCTAGATAAAATACTGTAATTGCTAGCATGTTTACAACTAATATGACCATGTGGCTAAGCTTTATCCAATGCAATATAAGCAGAAATATCTGGAGGGACTTCTGAGAAGTCTCTTCAGTGAGAGTTGATGTAGTTAGAAATTGTGCTTTCCAGTCCTCCACTCTACTTCCTTCTTTCCACTGCTGGGAATGCAGACTTGATGGCTGGAGCCCTAGAAGCTATCATGGACCAAGAGGTGATCTTGATTAATGTAATGCTAGAATAGTGGTGGGTGGGGATGAGAAAAGAAACCTAGGTTCTTAATTGATGACTGTGGAACTGCTCTACCAGCCCTAGATTGCTTATTAGGATTTTTCTCCCTCGTGGGTGAGAAATGAACTTCTTTTTATTTTGAGCTATTATCATTTTGATTTTTCTCTCACATGTAGTTAAACCAGTTTGGATAGAGGAAAGTTTCAAATGAATGATAAAAATGTAGAATTTCAGCAGATTAAGGAGACATTATAATAAGTACTGGCATCATCCCAGAAAATCCCAAGGACATTCATAATATTGGAAGAGTTACTTGATTTCTCTATATCTCATCTTTTTATTTGAAAAATGGGGGCAATGATAAAGCACTTACTACTACTTCATATTGTAATAATGTAAAAGGTCTTAAAAAATGTAAAATACTATTTATATGCAGTATATTATTTATTAAAAATATTCCCTTGATCTAAAGCAGAATTTCTTAACTGAAAGTCTGTGAATTCCTTGATATTTTATGAAAAATTGTAATTGTGCAAACAAATTTTTTTCAGAGAGATGGTCCTTTAAATCCTCAATAAAATCTAGATATCAGAGACTGTGTCTGGAATGGGAAGGTGATACTTATTTAGAGGGGGACTTCTATTGTGGAACAGCTAAAATAGAAGATTATCTTAAATCCTCTCTTCAACATCATAATCAACATTTAATAGCAATCTCTGAATGTCTAAAATTGACAGATATTTCAAGTTCCCATTTCAAATACACTTCTCCCCCAAAGCATTTTTTAAAGTGTCAAGAAATAATCTTTTTTCTTTTCTAAATTCCCAAAGGACTTTAATAAATACTCTCTTAAAATACTTATCTATATGATTATACTTCTCTATGGGTCCTCAAATTCCTAGAAAGCAAGTATCAAGTCTAGACCTGCATTAAATCCCCAGCCACTTACACATATGAGTTATTCAGTAAATACTTAATAAATGAATTAATCCCTGAAAACATTTGCTTATTTTAGTGTTGTATATTGTACATTTTTTCATAACCCTGGTCTAAAAAGTAGCAAACCTCTCAGAGTAATTTGATAGGAAGGGCTTCAAATTGGATCCAGAGTTCAGCCATTAGAACATGGCACAGAGAGGAAGCAGATGGTGATCCACAATACATGGCTGAAATGCAGATCTTGTCACTTGTCTTCTGTCCCTAACCATCCAAATGACAATGGGGGTTAGATTTGTGCGTGGGCTTGCCCAGAAAAGTTAGATTTTAAAAAATATAAGCAATTTCTATTTAGGAGATATCCATTGTTACCATACTATACTTTCTGTGTAGTAGTAGTTGTAAAAGAAAAAAAGTTAATTGAATGTTTCCTTTAGATACAAACTCAACTTTTTCATGTCAGCCAAAAATATATTGGCAGTGCAAAATGCTACCAGTAAGAAAGCCATTTATTCTTGATGACATTGTATATGCTTATAGAAAAATTTGGTTTAATTAAACGTGTTTTCTTCTAATCAGATAATTTCATTTTTATTGGGATATTGTAAATTCTTAGATATCCCAGGATAAACCTATCTGGAGATTTTAGGAAAAAAAAAATTTAGAATCGATTAGGAAACATACTTAGCAATCACACAAATAGAGATAAAAATATAACACTTATTACTGGTAAAGGGAAAATATAGCATAGATTTGTTGAAAGAGCGGCAGTAATTCACCCCTGAATTAAACAGATTTATCCACCCAGTTACTTGTACATCAGGACAATTATTGTTGTTTCCAAAGGACGGGCTCTGTGCTGCATGGTCAGAAAGCAGAACAGAAGGCATCCTTTCAGAAGTATAGGTTTCTGAAGAAAGAATAGAAGAAGGAAATGAGGTGCTTATGTCCCATTTCTTCTTCCAGACTCACAGGGAAAAGTCCAAAAGTATTATTCTACCATTATCCCTTCAAAGGGGAACATATAGCATGGGTAATAAATGCATCCTTTTCAATGAGATCTTGCCATTTGCAACGATGTGGATGGAACTGGAGGGTATTATGTTGAGTGAAATAAGTCAAACAGAGAACGACATGTATCATATGATCTCACTGATATGAGGAATTCTTAATTGCAGGAAACAAACTGAGGGTTGCTGGAG
>NC_138369.1:38104723-38131632 GCF_054177405.1 Leptonychotes weddellii
TAATAGCTAATGAACATCCATTCATATTCTTATCTGTTTATCCTTCTCAGTGAAATGTCTGCTCATGGGGAGTTTCTTACCCATTTTCTTTTTTTTTTTTTATTATGTTAATCACCATACATTACATCATTAGTTTTTGATGTAGTGTTCCATGATTCATTGTTTGCATATAACACCCAGTGCTCCATGCAGAACGTGCCCTCTTTAATACCCATCACCAAGCTAACCCATCCTCCCACCCCCCCTCCCCTCTAGAGCCCTCAGTTTGTTTTTCAGAGTCCATAGTCTCTCGTGGTTCATCTCCCCCTCCGATTTCCCCCCCTTCATTCTTCCCCTCCTGCTATCTTCTTCTTCTTCTTTTTTTTTTAACATATAATGTATGATTTGCTTCAGAGGTACAGATCTGTGATTCAACAGTCTTGCACGCTTCACAGCGCTCACTGTAGCACATACCCTCCCCAATGTCTATCACCCAGCCACCCTCTTACCCATTTTCTAACTGTATTTTTTCAATTGTTTAGTCCTACAGTTCTTCATATATTATAGATTCTAATCCTTTAATGAATATATGGTTTGCAAATATTTTATCTCAGGATATAGTTTCTGTTTTCATCTTCTTACCAGAGCATTTCTCAGAGCAAATGTTTTTAATTTGATAAGGTCCAATTTATCAATTTCTCCTTTTATTGACTATACTTTTAGTATCAAATCTGAGAACTATTTCCCCAGCCCTAGATCCTAAAGATTTTCTCTTATGCTTTTTCTAAAAGATTTATGGTTTTATATTTTGTATTTAAGTTCTCTAAAACATTGGAAATATTTCCTGATGAAGCTTGTAGGGGTAGGGAAGCATTTAGGCAAAGGAAAGAATATATTTGCATGAAGAGAAAAAAAATAGCATGGAATTTTCAAGGAAGAGGGAAAAATCATTGGTCAAAGGAGAACATTAGAAAGGGAACTTTGTATGAATTGGTACTGTTTGGGTTTTACCAGGTAATTGATAGGGATCCATTGAAAGATTTTAAACAGGGGAATAATGTGTTTAGATTTCTATTTTGGAAAGGGCACTCTGACATCAGTGTGGAGAATGGATTTCAATCAGGGCTTTTCATTTTTTATTCATTTCCAGGTGAAAAATGCTAAAACAAAATAGAATGGTTTAGAGATCAATAAATGGCACAATTAAAATGTCTGAAAGGAACTCTTTGGCTCCTTAATATAGAGTGCATTCTGCAGAAGTTGAAAGTGATTCTACTCTGATAAGTGTAGCATTAGTAGATATGGAGAAGGATGTCTCAGTTTTCCTGCTTATCTTTATATTTTCTGGAAATGATAAGAAATTTTCATGACTAGCTTGATGAGTTGTCATTGGCTTTGATTTCTGAGAAAACTTCAGAAACTTTGTATTTTTTGAATGGCACCCATTACCATCACTCTGATGTTATATGAGGAGGTTAAGTGAGTGGGTTGGTATCCTTTAAAAAAAGAAATTGGCTGATTATTGAGGTTTGCAAATCCAGATATTTTGTAACCATCATTGTAAAGATTGATCGGTCAGGGTTCATCAATATAAGCTAAAATGACAGGGTTGAAGGCTATTGGAGAACATGGCACTTATACATTCTCAAAGTATCCTCCAGTTATTACTTACTAGTTACAAAAGTAAAATGATACCTTTGTATTTATAAGGGAGGAGTCTGTTGATTAAATTTAATACTACTGATAACAGGACAAATTGACAATACCTACCCCCTAATGCAGTGCACTGAGAACACAATGTCACTTACACATAGAGAATATAGTAAATGATGATAATTTTCTGTCAGGGATAGATTTCTTGGATTGGTTAATGGCTTTGTGGTTATGTAGGTAAGAATCCTTGTTTTTTGGGAAAACTTTATTTGGTGAATCATCACATTGTACACTTAAAGTATCTTACCTTTTTATTTGTCCATTATACATCAGTAAAGCTGAAAAATCATTATGTGGTGAATTCTTTGGGGAATTATTTAAGGATAAAGTGCCAAGATATCTGCTACTTCCTCTTAAATGATTCAGAAAAAAAAATAAGTATAACAGTGAGAAGGAAAGAGGGAAAAGGAGAGGAGAGGGAATAAAAAGCGAAAGCAAATATCAAAATGTTTACATTAGTTCTGAGACATAATCATATGGGTATTCATTAAACATTCTTTCAACTTTTCTGTAAGTTTATAATTTTTCAAAAAAAAATTTTAGCCAAAGGGGAATCCAGATAATCAGTTTTAAACTGAGTGTTCTATGTAATCTTGTCCGAAGTTATTACATTTTATATGTTATTCTAGGTTAACCCTACCCAACAGTTTTAAGGTTTAATACACTTGCTTTACTTTATACTAGCTTGTTTCAAAGTTACAAACTTAGAACCTCTGGTTTACTCTGGGCAAACACACTGAGGACCATTTTCGGTTGTGAACATGATCGGAAAGGAAAATATTGTCAACAAAGAAAAATAAATGTTCCGCATGATAAAGTTTTAGAAAACCCAAATCTGCCACGTATTAGCTATGAGCCCTTGGACAACATATCCAACATCTTTGGTTCTCAGTGTTTTTATCTATGAAATGAGAGCAGTAAAGACACCTACCTCATAGGGTTGTGGTGAAGATTAAAGTATATAATCATTGGAAAATGTGTAACTGTCAGAAACAGTTACACCTGAAATAATGATAGTCCATGGCAGGGAAAAGTACATATCTCTGGACAGAAGTCATCCTTCTACATTCTGCACTGCTCAAAATTAAATCTGTAATATCATTCCCCCACCCACCCACCAACGCAGTAAGAAAATTTATTTTGAAATTGCAGAGACCCAACTAAATATATCACTTAGCATGAGGGTGGATTTATACTGTAAAATTACATGTGATTATGTGGCTATATCATGTAAATTACCTAGATTCTGGATTCCTAGAATTAAAGGTTGATTTTGCTATATTTGCCATTTGTTTGCAATATTCCTACATCATATTGACAAAGAGGGTAGAGAGATATGAATTTAGACAGTGGTTTCCCTGAAAAGAACTTTTAAAATGTCTACTTAAAGAGAGTCTTGAATTCTGCCTAATTCTCTGATTCATGTTGTTCTAAAATTAAGCCCGTTCCTCTCTATCTGGGATGCATTTAGGGGGGAAAAAAAAACAGTAACCCATTTTCTCAAAGCATGTACAAAAGAAAGCAGGTATCTTATTCCTCTTTCACACTCCATGAAATGTTAAGAACAGACTTTGCTTAGAGTAATCAGTTATTCACTTTTCTTCTAATGTAACACTGTGGTAATCTTAAGAAATAAAGACCTTTTTGGATTTAGTTCTTTTTCTGCCAGTCTTATTTCTTGAACACCTTCTTCCTCATCTTGTTCCATCTGCAGCAGATCTAAGGGGAGATAGTTTCCCTTTAAGAAACAAAGGTGAACTGAGTCCCCTCCTGTAAAAGCCTACACAAGGCTTTTTGCAGTTGATGGAAGGGATGGCAAGGAATAAAATGAAAAGCCCCTGTCATCTACCTAGCGCCTACACTCCCTGAAGCCAACAAAAGAGCTCAGCACCAGAGCTGAAGAGTCTACAGGGCACTACATTAGTGATAAAGCTGATTATAAATAATAATGACCTTAGTGGATGATGAGAAATGCAGTAAACTTTTTCTGAGCCAGGCAAGATGATGTAGGGGATACAATGTTAAATGCATAAAGTTTGTAAGGAAAGCAGATGCTAAGAGATTTTTTTTCTCTCCCTGGTAATTTAAATGGACAATGAATTTAGTGGATGCTCAGTAAATTTTTGTTGAATGAGTAAGTAAACAAGAGTTTTGAAAACTGAGTTCCTAGTGAAAGTCCATAAATTGAGGCATATTTGCATTTAATCCCAACTCTCTACTATTTATTTCAAGAGTAAGATCAGATTCCTGACATGGGAACATAGAAAAGGATGTCCATTTTTTAGGGACAGAGAGATAGAAAGAAAACGTGTGTATGGAATTACATGGAGCTCAGCTAGCTAAAGAGTTGTCTTCTTTGGTGCCCATGGCAGGGTCTGGTGGGAAAGGGTAACAGATACTGGATTGAGATTCATTTTTATCTGTTCTATTTTATTTTGTGAGAAGCGGGACAGGAAGGTGAGGGCTATATTGGGTAACTTGTTAGGATTTGACTTTTTTAGTGATCATGCCACTGGTTATTTTTCTAAGGCCTTGCTTGTTTGCAGTGATAGACTTGGAATTATAGTACTTCCTTGGTTTTGGAACTAGCTTATTGTACTGAATATGGTAACTTTTGTGAAAGCATTTTGAAAAGTCTAAAGTTACTTCCAAGGCAAAACAGTGTTTTGTATTGCTACTGCAGCTATACTTAGAACGACCCCATTTAAACTTGGTCGGTTTTTCATCTCAGGTCTGAATTCTTAGGAATTCTAACTATGAGGATCCCACATGGTTCCCTTGGGTCACGGTTTCTCAAATGTGGCATTATTCACATATTGAGCCAGATAATTTTTTTCAGAGTTGGCTATGCATTATAGGATGGTTGGCAGCATCCCTGGCCTCTACCCACTAGATGCCAGTAGCATCCACCTACCCCCTCTGTTGTGACAGTTTAAAACCAGTCTTTCAAAGAGTTCTCTCTTTGTTAAAAGGAAAATCAGAAACTTCTGAATAAAAGGATTTTTTCTTTTTAGATGATAAGAAAATTTGTATGTGTTCTCTAGCCAATATAATAAGGATAAATCAGTTCCACCCCAAAAAGTAAATGAGAAATACCACTTACGAAACAATTCTTGTACGATTTGTTCCCCCCCCCAACTCTTTCCCTCTACACACACACACATGCACACACACATAGAGGCATGCGCATGCACACCTTAAATTAATGGACGTTTTTTGCTAATGGTTACTCCACATGTCTGAGCAATTGACAGCAGATAAATATTGAGGCATATTATATTTTTTATCTAGCTCATGGGTCAATTTTATGTCATTGTGACATAAAATGGGCTATTTTTTTTCCATAGACTATTTTAATTTTGTGACCCTGGTCTCTGTGAGTCATTGTTACAGGAATCTGATTACTTCTTGGAAAACAAATAAGGCCACAGACTTTCTCATGTGGATCCATACTTTTGTCTTGCTTCTTGATTATTTTATTACTGGCTCCATTGCTTTTGATTGGAAAAGAAAGTCCAGTCAAGCTGCTTAGATTGTCATTCCAGTGGGTGCCCTGGGCAGTGATTTCTGAACCATTCATTCCTTTGAAATTTTGTTCTCAGCTGGAGAAATGTCACAGTTGTCTTAGCTTTTGACTCTGACTTTTAGTGAGTGAGGCAAAGAATAGGAAATAAGAACACTTTCTAGAAGAAACAATGAGCAGTTCTATGCATATCAGGTGACTTACTGCTGAAGATTCCAAAACATTAAAAAATATTGATTAAGTTTCAACCTGTTGGGAAATTATTGCCATAACTTTCATTTTGCCCCTAGATTTGCTGAGGCTCAGAGCTGTATTTAACTTACTGAATCTTGTATTATGGCCAGAAAGAGACCTCAGGAGCCCCATTCCCCAGGTTCTTATTAGCCTTGACAAGAGTGTTGTTAAAATTGCAGACTCCTCAGAGTCCCAAGGAGATTAGGTTTCTTGCAATTTCTATGCAAAGTCTGAAACAATCTCTGTATATATTTTGGCTTCTGAAATACATTCTGAGGTAATATATCAGGTTATACTATCTCTGTGAAGACAGTTTCTTTTGTTTATAGTTGCTAATCATTTTTCTTTTTCTCTTCTTCTTTGCTATATTTATTTTGACATTAATGTTGACTTTGACCTTAAAGGAAAAAAATATCAGACATTTTCCAGATTTAGGCTTTTATTATAAACCACTTCATATTTTAAATGGTATGTCTCAGGGGAGAAATGTATGAAGAATTGATGGAAGTTAGAAATTTTTATTTAGTAATTATCACCTACCATTTGAAACAAGTGCAAATCACATGATGTCAAAGTGAATCTATTACATATCATAATCAAAGATGAATCAAAGTAATTACCAGCCAAACAGGGATTGAATAGAACTTAAAACCAATTAAACTATTTATTTCGACTGTACCACTGAATAAACACGTTATGTTTTAATTTGCTCCTTTTTTCATTTACTTCAGCAATATGTTTGCTAATATGACTGAGATGCACAATTGCTATTTAATTAACCTATTTTTGTCAGCACCTCACATGAGCTGCGTGAAGTAGATGTGCTAAAGTCTCAATAATAATGAGCCAGATAAAAATAACAAACATGAAATTTATGCCAATCATTTTACAACTTATGCCAAATTGAAACAATATCCAAGGAAATAAGGAAACAGGTTATCTTAGAGAAATTGGATTGAAAATACTTACAAAAGCATGTTGAACCAACAAAAAATCATTGAAAAGTTAAGTAAAATTTTTAAACTGTTTCATCATCCTCCACTTTGTTTTATTGCTATTAACTATTGACAGTGAATCTCCTTGAGGCCTTATATCTGATTTGGAATAACTGAGTTGGTAATAGACATGAAAAGGTCTGGCATGATGCATCTTACAGGAGATCCTCTGTCCTTGGAGTGGCTCTTGAGTAAGGGATCATAAAAAGTATCAATTTTCCCTTTACTCCCTAAGGCCAGTACCAAAACCCTAGGACAGTTTGGGTTATTTTGACCTTGTTGATACACATTTTTCCACAAAAGTAAGGTAACTGATAATGTGAGGAGAAGCCCTACCTTTCTTTACTTTCGAATAGTATAAGAAAGGTGGAACAATTCAATTAAATATAAAAAGACTCCCCACGAAGTGTAGTACTCTGGCAGTTGGCTCATGAAGACAAACATCTACCTGACTTGGCTTTTCATCCGGTTTTACTGTCAGGTAGACATAATTAGTATAGAATTAGATAAAATTATTTTCTGCACAGCCTGTCTTTTTTTTTCTTTCACACATTTATAATTTACTTACACTTCATAATCATGATGCCTTCCATTCTCTAAAATAGCTGCTTATTAGCCAATTTATCAGGGGACCCACAAAAGTAAGAGAGGCCCTTACATTTGGGGCAGGTTTTTTGTTTATTTGTTTAAATACACCTTTATCTTATTCCCATTATTCTGGTTGCTGTTAGAAGTGTAAGCTAATGGAGATCTGCTTTCTAATTCTTAGAACAAATAGAATGCTATACCTGTGAGAGCCCTCAAAGGTCTGGACCAAGCCCTATGATACAGATAAGAAAACTAAGGCTCAGAAAGGCAAAGGGTCCTATTGTAGATCACCTGATTTTTATAAGGTGAGCATTACAACTCAGGTTTTCCGGCTCCCTAAATTCCCCTAGCCCCTTTATCACACAGGACATTAACCTCTAGCTGCTCTGTATGTGTAGAACTTTAAATCACCACATGGGTGCCTTGATCACAGCCTTTTAATGAGTGACACAAGAGAGGAGTCTTCTTTCTCTCACATGGAGTGTTTTACATCCCTAACTCAGATTTGCTTAACTAAGGTCAAATTTACATTAAAGAAAAGTCTGCAGGCGCTAGCAGGTAGCATATATGGGCAAAAGTGTAGTGGGACCGTTTTGGTAAAGTGTTCTGTTTAAAAATGTTCACATTCATTCCGTCTACAGGCCGCTACTCTGTAACTCTTGACTGCATCACCATGTGGATGAGTAATGAAGAGCATTCTTTGAGTTATGTAAGCACAATCAACATCACAGTTCCTTTTAGAATACTTGGTATCCCAAGTGCCATGCCAAACCCTCTGTTTTGAATGAGCTGGACTGCCAGTACTCAAGAAGATGCATATCTTTGGGGACATAAAATGCCCCCATAGAGACCATCTTTAGTCCAAGTAGTATCCCCGAAGTTTAGACCTGCAAAGAGTATACAAATGCATGTCTCAAAAACTCCATAGGGGAAATGAGCCTGCAGCCTGTAAGCTTCCTGGGAACAGCAAAAAAAAAAAAAAAAAAAAAAAACCCTAACAGACAAACCAAAATCACAGGACAAATCCACCATATGTACCAAACAATCAGTGTAATTATGTTCTATAGTTGAGGAATTACATAAATTGCCCATTGGGAAGGAAACCTTAATCTCTACCCCTCCCTTGAAATCTATAAACAGCTGTGTGAGTCTCTCTATTTTTGAAAGGTTGAACATATTTGATCAGGGAACCAACTTGATTTCCTAATCAGGTTCACCGTGAGCAGAGCCAGTTAGAGATGTGTGTGATTCTCCCAGTGTGCGTCTTTGATTCATGCGCTAATTATGTCGATCCTTTGGGGAACACAGCCACGAAGCTGGGTCCTCCTTGATTAATGCTGGCTGAGAGCCATGCAGCACGCAGCGGAGAGCAGTTCAGCATCTCTAGTCCCAGCTGAGAATATGGTCCCATTATCTCCCAGCTGCCTAAGCAATCCATAAGGGCCTGTTCTGCGTGGATGATCAGTGTAGTGGAAGCAGGGACTTGCTGAGAGCTGAAATCTCTGTTTGATTTGCTGTAACATGTAAAGCGAAACTGGGACATTTTACTTTACAGTCTGTAAGTATCAGGTTTTTCCCCCCCTCTTTCTCCCTACAGCTCCATGTGAATGTGACTTTGCAAGCTGCATTTGATTTGCTATTCCATCGCTCTTTGTTGAATCAAGCTGGTGAGACAGAGTGTAATCTGTTTACAGCTTGCTGTTTCTGTCAGATCTCTTTTATAATTTATTCATACAGGAAAATAAGAGACCTTTCGGAATGCTTTTATAGAAGTTAAAAATTATTGGTTTTATTTTTAATTTGGAAGCATGGGTGCATTGTCTGTGGTGCTCAGGATGGTTAGAGCATATGTTTATCTTCTGTATCTCTGGCCACTGCAAGAAAAATGTAAGTAAAAGTAATGTATACGTAAAGAGATCATCTTACATGCACTTCTGTATAAAAGAAGCATGTGTCATTATTTCCAGAATTTGTTTAAGATAGTTTATTTTGCAGCTCTCTGCTGCCACTAAGAAAGGCAGAAACGGGAAAGTTTTTCTTGTTTTTCAGTTGCATGCTGTTTAGAAACTTTGCCAGAGGTGGGGGGTGGGAGTAATATATCAGGAATATTTGCACATATAAATTGCATATCTCCTTTTTCATGCTGAGGATCAGTGTTTCAAGATAAGAGTCTATTTTTTAGCTCAGTTTTGCTTTTGAACGTGCCACTTTTTATGAAGTAATGTTAATTAAAAACAAAAAAAAATTTCAAATCTGAGTTCATTTATCTTTCATATATCTCCAAATGCAGTCTATCAAATTCATATTTGTTATCCATGCAAGATGAAATGATCATGAAAATGATATTAGAAATTAATATTGTTGATAATGTTTGCATGGTGTCTCTCAAATGATCAATGGCTTAGTGAAATTAAAGATTGTTATCACTATGGAAAGGGATATGCGGATTTCTTGTCTGGGTTTCCCTAACCTAAATATAAATCACACTTTTCTTCCTGGATTGAACATAGAGCAATTGAGCTGTTGTAAGAATAGAATTTGAATATAAAAGGCGTGAACTGCTTGAACCAATGGCCAGAGCTGATATGGACCAAAATGAATTTGACATCATTCATACCTGAAAAGGGGAATCAAAGTGCCCTCAATGAGCTTGAGACCATGGAGCCAGAGGATCCTGTAATTTCCAGAGTGGAAATACAATTTTCCTGAATAGGCAATAAGTCTCAGAGCAGAGAAAAACCACAGGCTGTGAAGTATGAAAGTGTCTCACTGGTGGGGACAGAGTATGTTCTCATTAGATTTGGTTGATAGGAACGATATAAGAGAGAAAAGACTCAAAATAGATGGTTGTCTACATGAGCACAGGCATTTTCAGGGCTTGAGGTTTGGAGGGAAAAGGTAACAAGCCAATGAAGAACGCTTAACATATGGCCAGATGGAGCAAAAGGAGAATGGCTGTGTTAACCTCTGGGTAGCGAACAGTCCCAAGGCTATCCTTGCAGAGAAGTCTGTTTTCTGGGAGGGAAAAAAAAAGTGTGTTTAAGGATGTGAATCACTGAAATCTGAAATGCAGGCAAGTGGTTTTGATGGTTACATTTCCCCTAAACAAAAGAATGGCATCATGCCTTCTTCTGAAACCGAGCTGACTTTTATAAGTGATGGTTACTGAGGAAGCCTCAGCTGTATTTTAAAAAAACAAAAATTGTTGGTGTTTTTCTAACTAGGGCAAGGATATGATCTTGTAAAGATGTTGCCTTGTTTAAAATTAAAAGAAGAGAAGGTAGTCCTGGTTTGTGTGTGTGTGTGTGTGTGTAGTGGGAATTTTTGCCATTTGTGGAGAAGTATTTTCCTGAAGTACTTAAGTTTGATTTTTATTTTCCATTCAAACATTTAGAAATTTCATCTCTTGTGATATTAAACATGCTTGTGGCGGATTACCACAAAGCTGTAAGAGGTTTTGCAAGATTTATAGTGTGCTTCTGTTACTTTAGAAATGTTTTGACTATTTTCTAAAAATTGGGACACTCTCTCCCCAATTGTGCTTAATCTGTAGAAAAGGGGATTGGATGCTCCACGGGTTAGTTTAGGGTCTGGTCACTTGACAGATGGGGAAGTCAGATGGGTGTTAAATATGCCTTTAAGAGGTGCTTTTAAAGCCCTGGTGATTTAATTGGTCTTCAAAATAAATGTAAAATGTTATGAGGTAATAAAGGAAAAGTCTTATATTTTATATGTAAAGATAGTATGTCCCTGTATGTGTTTGCATGCATAGAAATCTACCCAACAGCCTGGGAGGTAGTTTCTGTGCTACTCTAACTACAGTACCCCCTCAGTATCGAGAAGATGCTGAGGTTGAATAAAGTGGAAGAAATCTTCACAAGAGGCACATGAGTAGAAAATAAAGCCCCTGGCAGTGTGTGCTTTGAGCCCTTGGCAAATGTTTTGTCTGTCCCCAGAGGGGACACAGCTAAGCACAAAGAGGACTTCACCGCATCCTCAGCAGCAGTTGTAAGCAGGTCCTCCTTGCTCACAAAATGCACTCCAGCCCTCTGTGACAGGTTGGGTCAGCAAATGTGAGGTGCAGATTGAAGCTCTGTGAACTACCTCTAAAATAACTTCAAAGTGAATATGATGGAACAAAAAATGAATTTAACAACCCTGAAAAATTGGGCAGATTTTAAATGTTAGCAAGCCTTGACTATTACATATTGTCAAAGTATCCACTCAATGGATTATCAATAATAACGGTGGAAGCTTGAGTTAAGCTCTTTCAAATTGCTGTGCGAGCTCTAACAAGCCACTTTACCTCTCTGAGCCTCAGTATTCCCCTATAAAATTAGGTATGATTTCCCAGATAGTTTCTAGGTTAGGAAAGTCTATAATCTCATGACACTTCATTTTAACCTCTCACTCACTCCTGGACAGCCCTTCAAATTGCCCAGGGACTGAGTGAAATGTGATTTAATTGTCATCTGAAGCAAAATGTTAATAGGATTCTTTCTTTTCTTCCTTTCTCCTCTCTCTCTTTCTCTCCTTTCCCTATTCCCTCTCTTTCTTCTTCTTCATTTTTATCCCTACTCCCTCCCTCTCTACCCTTGTCCCCAGTTCCTTTTCCCCCTTTTTTATTAGCTCTTCTAAAAATCAAACAGAAACAAAGCTGGGAATGTGTGTTCTTTTGATCTGTTTGTTTGCCACCTTCTCTTATGAGAGATCATCAAGGTATAAATAAGGTATATAATGATGTCCTGCTCTGTTGTGTATTAAATTCACTTGATCCTAGACATGGGTTTGCACAAGGGACCTGAAAGTTATGGATGTGTATATATGTATGTATAGATTGTTCATATTAATTTTTAAAGTAAGAATAATTTATCTTATATTCTGAATTCCAGGTGATTAAACAGGATTTATCCAAGTGTATTAAGCTAACAATATTTACTTTAAAAATAAAAAAAAAAATTCACAACTGAGTGTACACTTCAATGTAGAAGGATACTAAAGAGCTTGATTTAAAAAAAAAAAAAGATGTACCAAAGGATTTTTATTTTTCCCCAAGAAATTACAGTTTTATTTAATAGTATGGAAAAGAAAAGCCATAAATGATTTCATTAAGAAATAGAGTTGACCCTTGAACTACTGAGGTGTTAGGGACTCTGATCCCCTGCACAGTCAAAAATCTGGGTATAACTTTTGACACCCCAAAAACTTAATAGCCTAATGGTGACCAGAAGCCTTACAGATAACATAAGCTGTTGATTAACACATATTTTGTATGTTATATGTCCCTGCACAATTGAGAATTATGTATAACTTTTGACTCCCCAAAAACTGAACTTCCAATAACCTGCTGTTGACCAGAAGCCTTACTGATAACATAAACAGTTGATTAACACATATTTTATGTTATATGAGTTACATACTGTATTCTTTTTTTTTTTTTAGGATTTTATTTATTTATTTGACAGAGAAAGCATGAGCACAAGAAGGCAGAGCTGCAGGCATAGGGAGCACGGGGAGAGGGAGAGAGAGGCTCCCCACTGAGCAAAGAGCCCAACACCAGGCTAGATCCCAGGACCTTGGGGTCATGACCTGAATTGAAGGCAGATGCTTAACCCACTGAGCACCCACGTGCCCCTATATACTGTATTCTTAAAATAAAGTTAGCTGAAGAAAAGAACATGTTTTTAAGAACATCATGAGGAAGAGGAAATACATTTACAGGACTTTACTCTATTTATAAAAATAAAAACACCTGTAAGGGGACCCATGCAGTTCAATGTTGTTCAAGGATCAACTGTATATACCTGACACCATAAATAAGTGACCAACTTTGGAGTTTAAGTCAGATTAAAAAAAATTCATGGAAAATTTTCTTTGTGGCCCTCGTTCTGTGATCTCAGACTGTTTATTGCTAGTGAAAATTGTCAGTTAAAAACTACAAACTACAGATTTTACTAAACTCACCGCTAATGATGCTTAGGCTTCTTGATGTGCTCAAACCAAATTGTGAGTAAATTTCCTTTGTGTGTCTTTACTACAAGTACTAGAAGGAGCTAAGTTAATTTCAGAATTGATATTTGTAGTACAAGGATAGCAGTGTTTCTTGCTTCTTTCAATATTAAATGAAATAAAAATACGCATTGGCCGGATAGCCAGAATGGCACAAAATAATTACAGACTAATATCCTTAACAGTGGACAATATTTGTATGTATTTTTAACAACTAGTGTACTTGAAGATGGATGGTAAGTGCCCATTTGATGACAGTAATAGCTTGTTTTGGCTCCACTTCTTATTCCAGAACAAACTAGTGTTATGAATGGCAGCTTTTAAATGGAAGTTGGAATATTAATTTTTCCCTCAAATTTTACCATTAGGAAATCCCTGTATATGTGGCTTCCTATTCTCGAGTTTGAATATTAATGTTATTCCTTATTCCTTAATATAGACTGTATTTGATGTGATCCATGCAGAATATAAAATTAATTTTCCAAATCTCATATTGGGTAGGCAGCCTGGCTTTTCAGGCAGCAGGCCCTGTTGTAAATAGAATCAGTATCGTGAAACAATTCCTCTATTTTATAATCGTGCATCCTTCCATGACCAAAATGATTTGTACTTATGGATTATTTCTATGCAAAAAATATAATGGTGACAGATAGGTTTGATAATTTGTGGCTTTCAAACCCTTGATTATAAAGTTACCAGGCAGCTCCAGGGGCACTGCATTTGGTTTTAAACCAGTGCTTCTGATGACTTAAGATGTTTAATTCAATATCACTTAGTTAATAGCTCCAGTGGTTTATCAGACTGTCTTACTGTGTAGTTCAAAAGGTAGAGTTGTAAATCGGATTTAGACATGGCTTTGGGTTTTGTACATGGTTTCTCACATCTCCACTATATTCCAATGTAGGAATGAGAGTCCTTCTGCATATTAGCATGAAATCTCTCTGTTGTTTCAAGGAAGAAACAGGATGATTTAATACTGAGAGGAGCTATTCAGAAAGAACTGCAAAGGAATAAAGTATTTCTATGGTTAGATATAATAATGTGGGTCTACAGGTTCTGAGGATATGACAGAATTTAGAGAAGCTGCCTGGGCCGGGCAGTTGGCAAAGGGGACTAAAGGAGACTGATTTAAGTCTCGCCAGAAGGAAACCCTATATCAAGGGATAGAAATGTGAGTGTCCTGGAGAAAAAAATGTAAATGAGGAAGTAGAGGAATGAGTATATTGTAGTTGAAAGAGACATGGCTTTCCTACTTAGGAAAATGGTGTGAGTGAGTGAAACATATTGAGTTTAAAGACACCGGGATTAATTCCAAAATAGTTGGCATAGGTATTGTTAAGTTACTGTGCATATTTTTAAGAAATTTACATCAATGAAGAGATACAGAGAAAAAGGAATGCTCTTGGCTCTTTAATGTACTGCCCTAACAAGCTTTAAAAATATAATTATCTTAAATGAAGTGAGTATTATGGTACCAGAGGTAGATTGTCTTGTTTTAATGAAGATTTTTGCAGTAGTGTATATGGATATTGTGTTTAGTATGGTAGATGTTGGTACACAAGTGTATATGCAAATTGTGTAGCTGTTTATATAGTTGGTAGTGAATTGCCTTGATTCTCCTCCCAGTGTCTGTGTTCATGATCTCCTCCTCCCAAGACATACCCACACACCATTTATCTGTGTTATCCTAAATTGTCTCAGGACATGGGGTAGATGCCTGAGTCCCAGGAGGTCAATTTTATTAAATCACTTTGACTGCCCAGGAGGTCAGTTTAAAGTTCTTATTGTAGGGTGTAATACTCTACAATACTGAATGACTTCTTGAAATCATTTCACTTCACTTTTCTTCTACTGAGCATTGTGTTGAGATTAATATATTTAGGTCTCCCCAACATTTAGATAAATACTTTTATCTACTAGACCTGACCCTCTAAATGAGTCGTGTCACTAATTACACACAGTCACGTGCAAGAACTTTACTTCCAAGCGGCTTAGAATTCAATGCATTTGTGCATCTTTCAGATTGGTAGAGTTGCTCACACACAAGCATCATGCTTGACACCAGAGGGAGAGGCAACCACCATCTCCCAGAAGAGAACAAATTATGTGTTCAAAAATGGTCTCTGGCATCTTTATGATGTGTATGCAAAGTGTGAATCTGGTAATTTAAGGTGTGTGACTCTTCCTCCCATCCAGCTGTCTGGCTATTGCTCAGAGAGAAGAATAGCAGCAGATTTAGACTGACACAGTCCTTCCCTGGAGTCCCCCTCTACCTCTCCCTGCAGGAATCCACAAGGGTATTAGTTAATTGATGTTGTTAACCTCTCTTGTAGTAGTATATTTCTTGTTGAAAGTACCTTTTGTGGCATGTGAGTACACTGAAGAGATGTGAAACTTTAAAAATGACTTTACTTTTAAGAAACCTTCTTACCTAGATTATTAGGAGAGAAACAGTTTCTCAGGCTGACTGGTGTGTGTGTATGTGTATGCATCTAAGCTAAAATCTTTATAAATCTTTATGTTCATCAAGAGCCATGGTTGAATGATAACACTGGTTTTAGTGGTTTTTTTTTTTCCCAAATCATTTTCGTATCCGGTGAATCATATTCAAGATGTTTATGTAAAGTGATAGAGTAAAATTTTTCACCTGAGAAACATTTTTGAGTATATGGCAGTTTTCAATCTCAAAGTAATCTGGAAGGTACAGATAGGAAGGTGTTTGAAAGTCTTGCAAAGGTTCTGATAATTCCACTGAAGTAACTGTTTTAATAAACTTTGGACTTCACATGGGAGTTTTTCCCAAAGTGTGAAGCAGATACCTCTGGTGGAATATGTGATAACTTTAGGTAATATCTAGGTAGATGTTTTTAATGAACATGTTAATGGAAAAAATATGTAACTAGTAAATAAAATACAGTATTTTACAGATAACAATGGCTTAGGACAAGGCTAATTTTTTTTTTTTTAAAGATCTTATTTATTTGACAGAGACACAGCGAGAGAGGGAACACAAGCAGGGGGAGTGGGAGAGGGAGAAGCAGGCTTCTCGCCGAGCAGGGAGCCCGATGCGGGGCTCGATCCCAGGGCCCTGGGATCATGACCTGAGCCGAAGGCAGACGCTTAACGACTGAGCCACCCAGGCGCCCCAAGGCATGGGATTTCCAGTCTGGAAGTTATCCACAGGTTGTCTCGCCTGACTCTCTTCTAATGGGCTTGGATGCTTACCCAAGATAAAATGGCTGTCTGGCAGTATGGCTAGGAATGGAGCCTAGTGTTTCCAGAGCCCCATATGGTGCTCTTACCCTGACAAGAGACTCACTCTTGAGTTTCTCTTCAGATTTTAAGCACATTTCATGATGTAGGAACTCTGTGAGCCAGAGAATCCAAAAGCAAAGGCCTGTAGAAGCCAGACTGAAAACATGAATGAAGTAGACCAGGTGTCAGAAAGTAAGGAATCCATAGGGTCATGTCAGAATAGCACGTAAGTGTTCCTCCCGCGTGCTATCGTTACATAGGATTGTGTTGCCCAGTGTTGCCACATGTCACAAATTTTAAATGTTACTCGTTTTTTAAATGTTTGAAGCCAAAACCCATCTATCAGATCCATACCCATCCAGTTTACATCCTCTATTATAAGGTATTTGAAAGACTACTCACTGATGGGGGAGAAAACATGGGCTTTTACAGCATGAGGTGGCATATAGTCTACCTGAAAGATGGAAAGTGCATTAGCAATGCATTCTATGTACTTTTAGGGAGGAATTTGAGAGGAGAATGGAGCAAAGCATACTGGGATTCTTGTAAAGCTTGTTTTAAACTCTACCAGAGATCATGAATTGTGAATTTGTAGGGATCAAATTAACAATTCATATTTTACTAATAAAAAGATGAAGTAGATCACATGGAATTCAATAAATAAATATATTTTGCTATACCTGAGTAATTTAATTTAATACACTACAGTTATAGTTATTGGTTTTACTAACATGTCATATTTTTATTTGATTTTTATTTGGAACTAAAGTTGCCAAATGGGATTTATACTGCTTTAAAAGGGTTGATTATTTCTTAACTTTTCTTTTTTTTTTTTTTTAATCTGTAGACGTTTTGATCACATTTGAGGGACAAAATGATGGTCTCATTTCTGCTTGTTTTGACTTTAAAACACAGCCTATATGCTATTTAGTTTTACACAAGGTATTTCCGAAGTTATATCTGGTAAAGGAACAAGGAGCACATGCTTTGATGTTTAGGCATAGACATTTTCCTTTCAGACCTGTGTAGCTGACAGAATTAGCAGGTTGGGTCCACTTTCAGGACTGCTGATCTACATCCATTCATTCACTTAAAAATTATTAATTAAATATCGACAATTTACCTCACCCTCTCTAGGGTGTAGGGGGACAGCACTGAACAAAACAACTGAAAAATTGTTGCCCTTATCAAACTAAATGCATTCTAATTGGGCATCCATCTGTGAAGAAGAGGGAAGGACATGTTCTGTAGGCCACCCCTGGGAGCTATGGCAGCTTTTCTCTCGGTCTCCACTGCTTTCTTTAAGCTCCTTGGGCTCTTTGCTCCAGCCAAAAGTCCTGTGTTCTTGAAGTTATCCCATACAGGCCATATGAAGCGGATGAACAAAACAATTTTCCAGATATTTTTGTGGACCCAGAATTTGGTTGGCCTAAAATAGCTGAATAATTGGGGCAAACTTTTTGTTTGTTTGTTTATGACTAGGTTTTTGTGATTAAGCCACCATGTTACCAAGCAGCCCTCCCCCTCTTTTTGCTTCTAAGAGAAAAGCTGGGCCTCTACCTACCCAACAGGTTACTCACAGACACTTTCCTTTCCACCTGCTTTAAAAGATTGAGTTGAGCAAGCAGACTAATTTGAAACCTATTTATAACCCTGTTTATACCCTCAATATGGGTATAGCCATCCCCCTGTAGGATGTGTTCTTAAGTAGAGTTGAATTAATATGTGGGGAAACAATTTGAGCTTTTGGAACAAGGTGTTTTATTATAACTGCAAAGTGCTGTTAGTATTAAAAATAATAATTTGTAAGTAAATATTATAGCAACTAACTGCAAAGGGGCTCTTAGAACACTCTTCATTTCAATGTGTAAAAAGAAAATTGGTACTAAAATATATAGTGTCTCTCTGTCTTGTAATTTCTTTCCCAAAGGCTATTGACTTTTCTTTCCCTTCTAACTTCCCTTTGGGTAACACAGGAGCTTACCTAAGTTTTGAAGTAGCCAGTTAGAGGCATTTACTGAGTAGATGACAGTTTTGCCTTTTTTTCTGATTTCTGAGGGCTGAGAACCCTGGAGTGATTAATTGCAGGGGTGTCTGATGTCATTTTTTTCGGAGGTATAAAAGTGGTAGTGCGTCTTACTGGAGAGCTGACTCAGCTTCAGTAGAGTGGCCCAGACCCCCTCCCAGGAAACTGTGAGTGGGATGGTTGTTAATGTTCAGAGCCTTCAGGCTCAATGGCTTTCTAACTCTACTCCCTCATTACACACAGAGCAGTCAAGGGTTTATTTCACTGTTAATAGGCAGGCATATCATCTATTGATATAACTGGATTTGGTAAGCGTGTGGTTTCCCTAAGCAGCTATTATATATACACTGGCCAGTTCAAAGTGTATTACCTTACCCACCATCACAATACAAGCTCTTTGCCTTTTATAGTTTAGAAGTACCACCTTCTTTATTCTTTTAAATTTTTACATGTTTAATTTTTTCCTGATTTTTAAAAAAGTTCCAGTATAGTTAACATACAGTGTTAAATTAGTTTCAGCTGTACAATATAGTGATTCACTAATTCTATACATTACTCAGTGCTCATCATGATAAGTGTACTCTTTAATCCCCATCACATATTTCACCATTTCATCATGTTTGTAGAAACACTGCCTTCTTACTTGGAGTTACAGCATGCCTTAGCATTAAATTGATATACTATTTTAACGTTAAAGATCTATACTCAGTATTAGCAAGGTTGTTGCATTTTCCACAGAGACTCTAACAGATGATGTAGTCTTAAATATCAATTGATTTAAAATATCTCTTAACCTGACATCAATATTAAGGCTTTAGCAAAGCTCTCACATGAGAGATCTGATGTGTTGAACTTTTAATTAATTTAGCAATACGGTATGTATTGTCTTATATTACATTTCTTTTCTCATGTTAATATTACTTAATAGCCATTAATAATAGGAAATATGTTATTTCAGTGGTCCAAGTGTCCAAATAGTAGATAATGTTACTAGTGGGAAAATGGTCAGTAGTGCTTCTCAAGCATTAATGTGTGAAAATACAGATTTTGATTTAGTGGGACTGCAGTGAGGCTTAAGATTCTAAATTTATAATTAGCTCTAAGGTGATATTCAGGTTGGGGGTCTGTATCACACAGGAGAAATAAGAGTAAAGACCAGTTTGAATTCCCTCTTCAGCACACATTGAATTTTATAACTAAGGAATTCTTTCTTGGTCATCTTTTTTTCAACTCTTCCTCACTGTATTGTTATTTGAAATCTGAAAAATACACTAGATCAACAGTTCTATCAGGCTGTCAAGTTAAAATTTGGTGTCTCATTTTATATTTCACTGCTTTATACCCTCAAACTTTTGCCTTCTATCCTAAATTGATCTGGTAGATCTTTGCCTGACACCCACGTCTTGTTGTTAGTTATTTAAAGACATGTAAAGTAAAAAAATTTTAGTGCTTTAACTAGGAGAGATGCTTTCTCCAGAATCATAGGAATTAAGATGTATACGGAGATAGGACAGGTAAGCTCCATATGAAATATTCTGAAGTTTTATGAATGATACTATTGTTTGTTTGTTTCTCTTTTATCCTTCAGTTTATGAAAGTGAAATGTGGGCTTTTCTAATATAAGCATCTTCTAGTTTCTTATACAGTGTTTATTTCCCCTTGGTAACATTGCATATTATGTTGCTGCTAGTCATGACAACTGTTGGGGACGTGAGAGTCCTTTCTTTTTTAAACTTTCCTCCATTTGTGACATGATGACAGCTGTCATGGGAATGGGGAAAGATAGAGCAATTTTTCAGAGTCCGTCAAATGAAAGTACATTTATTGCTGTAACTTAATGAAAATTGCTTCACTGTGACATGTGTCAGAGTCTTTGTGATGCAAGTGTGGAAGGATCTTTTCTGAAAGATTTATGCCTCAAGTCTGGATTTGAGCTGAGAGGACATGACCTTGGCTTTGAACTTACAGAAGGCTACCCCTGTAATAAAATCCAGAGTCAGTATGAAGAGTCAGTAAGGTAAAAAATAAAAAACAGCACAGAGCTTCTTTCCAAGAGGTGCATTTATCATGAACAGTGTATGTCTCCTTTGCTTTATTTTACCCAGAATCCTCAGAAAATAGGTAGATAATTAGATTGTTGTCTGGGTACTTAGAAATCGAGATGAATGCCTGCCTTTTTTAATTTTCACCAAAACAATCCTTATTTTATAAATATATACATGTATTTCCTCATTTTGAAAGGAGATTTCTATCACAAAACCCACTGTGAATGTGTAGCATTCTTAAAAAGATTGTGAAAATTAAGAAAAGAAAAATTCTCCAGTAAATATTTATTAAAGGGCTTTACTGAGTTATTCATTCATAGTCAATATAATTAACACATTTAAGAAGTAGTTAAGTATTGTCAGTATATTCAAAGTTGTGCAACCATTACCACAATCAATTTTAGAATATATTTATCATCTCCAAAAGAAACCTGGTACCTATTAGCAGTCCCTTCAACTTTCTCCTAAACCCTCCCTTAACCCAAGAAAAGCACTCATCTATTTTTTGTCTCTATGGATTTACTTCTCTTGGATATTTCAAATAAGTGGGATCATTTTATATATAATTTCATATGTGAACTGACTTTGTAGCATCATGTTTTCAAGGTTTATCCATGTTGTAGTATATATCAGTACTTCATTATTTTTTATTGCAAAATAATAATCCATTGTATGGGTATACCACATTTATCTATCCATTCCTCTGATAATTGGCATTTGAGTTGTTTTAACTTTTTTTTGGCTATATAAATAATGCCCATATGAGCATTCATGTACAGTTTTTGTGTGGGCATATATCAAAGAGTGGCATTAACTGAAGATTTTTTCACCAATATATGTTTACATTTCACCAACACTGAAAAAATAGTGGATTTTTTTTTAAAAGGTGTAAAAGAAAATGCTTCTCAGTAAATAATTCTACTGATCTAGGGGCGCCTGGGTGGCTCAGTTGGTTAAGCGACTGCCTTCAGCTCAGGCCATGATCCCAGGGTCCTGGGATCGAGCCCCACATCGGGCTCTCTGCTCGGCCCGAAGCCTGCTTCCTCCTCTCCCACTCCCCCTGCTTGTGTTCCCTCTCATGCTGTCTCTCTCTCTCTCCCTGTCAATTAAATAAATAAATAAAATCTAAAAAAAAAATAATAATAATTCTACTGATCTAAACAATCTATTTTTTTAAATTTTTTAGTCTCTAGAAAATTAATATTTCCTAAAAGTTTAGTCCCTTCCTTCTAAACTCAGTAGTGGCCTACCATACAAGGATTAAAGATTTGAATACAAGATAGGAAGTTAAATTGCCTGTAAAAAGTAAAACCAAGGAATGTATCCCTTCTACTTGGAGCAAGATACATGAAACTTGAATGAAGAAATTTACAAAGGGACACCTGGCTGGCTCACTTGGTAGAGCACGCAACTCTTGATCTCAGGGTTGTGAGTTCAAACCCACGTTAGGTATAGAGATTAATTTAAAAAATAAAATCTTTAAAAAAAAAAAAAAGAATATCTCCAAAATAGAGAGTAAGCACTCAGGAAAAAACAAAAACAAAAACTAATTGAATCTCAGATCAACCTTTGGAGGCTTAAAATATTTTCATTGTAGGATAGGAAACTGTGGGTGAGCTTTGTCAACCATTTTGTAATCCAAAGATGTAAAAATGTATCGTTTGTATTTTCTCATCCCTGAAAGTGCCAGTTGAAGTCAGAAAACATAGGACATGCCCATATTGAATTAGATCTTTACTGTGTATCAATGAATATAAGAACCCAGATCAGAACACCTATTAGAGAGGAGGCTGAATCAATGCACTGGGGATAGTGATGTTATTCATGCAGCATGCACCTTGGAAAGCTGTTTGGATTGCATTTGATTACCACTCCTGTGTATTTGCTGTTTTGCAAATATTCAATGGGGACTGCTTTTTCTTTTTCCAACTGAAAATAGGTGAGAGGAAGTACATAAACATGTTAGTGCTCTGAAAGGAAAAAAAAATAAAGATAAGATACTTCCACAAAAATTATCACCCTTGACCTGAATGTTGAAAGATAGTGGGGGGAAAAATCATTATATGACATATAATATGTCATGTATGTACATTTTATTTAATATGCTCCAAAATCAAACAAGTATTTTACTTAAAATACAAATTATTGCCATGTCTCTATTAATTTTTTAAGTTTTTATTTTATTTTTTTAGTAATCTCTACACCCCATTTAGGGCTCGAACTCAAGACCCCAAGATCAAGAGTTTCATGCTCTTTTGACTGAGCCAGCTAGGAACCCCTATCATGTCTATATTGTAAATTATATGTTATTTTAAAGTTGTTGAACACCAAATAAAAAGATATATTAGTTTACATTTTGCAGAATCTTGTCACTAATATTTTGTTGTTTTTGCTTTTCATTTTGGAGATGCAAAGGTCTTCCATTTAATAAATATTTTTACTAACAAACATGTGATCTGTAACACAATTGGTATTGACTGTCAGTTTTCTGAAATGATTGAAAATGTATATTCAGAGCTGAATATGGCAGATAAACTGAGTAATGAAGGAAATGTTTGAGCACTATCGTTTGGTTCAATTTTTTTATAATGATGGATTATATATACAGAATGTCAGGTGAAATTAGAAATTAAAAATATTATGTGTTTTAGTGAGCTTTTCACTTATACTCTCACCCACATGTTTGACAAATTTTATCCATGTCTGCAACTCTGGGTGTTTTTCTCCAATTACCTACCTCCCATACCCATCTCATCTCCCCACATTCCTTTCTGTCAACCTTCTCAGTTCTGTCTCAAAATTTATTCTCAGAGACACTGAGAATACTCTGTGCCAGTAGTTCTTAAAATTTCTAGTGTTAAGAGAATTAAAAGAAGCTGGTATTTCTGCAGAATGTCAGATAGTTTCTCCTAGGTCTTATGGCAAGTATAAAGGACAAATCCTTTAAATGGCTATAATTTTCATACTTGGAAAAAAGTATCAAAGTAGGAGTCATTCCTAGCAACTGTATTTTTAAAAATCACAGTTCTCAAAGTAGAAATTGACAAATAAGGGAAATAGAATTTTATAAAGTCAACTAATTTTAAAACTTCTTGTGTCATACATAGGTAACTAGGAGAAAAGGAATCTAAGCATAGATACGTATCATTTTCTAATGAACTTGATTTACAAAATTATACATAAGTGGAGATCAGAGTAATTATTCATCACAAAACAAAACTTGTTCACCTTCTTAAAAGAGTACAAGTCAGGGGCACCTGGGTGGCTCAGTCATTGAGCGTCTGCCTTTGGCTCAGGTCCTGATCCCAGGGTCCTGCTTCAGAAGTCCTGCATCTGGCTCCTTTCTCCGTGGGAAGCCTGCTTCTCCCTCTCCCACTCTCCCTGCTTATGTTCCCTCTCTCACTGTGTCTCTCTGTGTCAAATAAATAAATAAAATCTTAAAAAAAAAAAAGAGTACCAGTCTGCATACTCTTTCTCTATTACATTCATCAGCTGCTTCTATTTTGATAGGAAAAAATATGTATCCTCCTGAAGTTTGTTTTCTTTAATATCTCCATAAATCTGGATATGTGCACAGTGGGTGGGAGAGAACTGTGGGAAAGGAGGTCATATTGTTCTGAAATAAAGGTGGCAATCATAGACTTACAAGTGTTCTGAAGGTACTAACAGGGCAGAATGCTACAAATTAGAACAGCCCTTGACATTGGTTTGTATAATCATTATACAAAACTCCAGGTTTTGAGACCTGTTTCCACTGTGGACTTTCTTTGTTGACCTTGGCCATGTGACATTAACTGTTCTGGACTTTGGTTTCTTCCTCAGAAAATGGAGAAATTAGGACTGCTTCATCTTAAGATTTGTTCCAGTTCTGGCATTCTTTTAGAATGCGTCTGCTTCTAGCTGGAGTGTGGGTGCGCTAGGAATCAATGCTTTCTCGAAGAAACTGTTGAAAAGAGAGATCTTAGCCATGCATTGTTGATGTGAACTCTGGTTTCCTTTTGGTCATTACAAGTCCCTTGGCACTGTTGTGCAGCTGAGGGCCATGATCTAAGAGCTTTGGCCTAATTTAAACTTTTTATCTAAAGGTCCTTATTTGGTTACACTGTCCTCCTTTTTGCTCCCTGTCACCTTAGAAATGTCTGTTAAGGGGCGCCTGGGTGGCTCAGTTGGTTAAGTGTCTGCCTTTGGCTCAGGTTATGATCCCAGGGTCCTGAAATCGAGCCCCTCATTGGGCTCCCGGCTTAGCGGGGAGCCTGCTTCTCCCTCTCCCTCTGCCGCTTCTCCTGCTCATGCTGGCTCTCTTTCTCTGTATCTCTGTGTCTCAAACGAATAAACAAAATCTTTAAAAAAAATTGCCTGTTAAAAGCTGCCATTTTACTCTTTAGGACTGGTACTAAATAAGAAAACAAACCAATGTTTCTCCTCGTAGAAATGCATTTTGAATTTGGGGGTAGGATTAGGTCATTGTGTGGACATGTGTATAAAGATTTAGATATCTTTTTTTTTAATTTTATTATGTTAATCACCATACATTACATCTTTAGTTTTTGATGTAGTGTTCCATGATTCATTGTTTGCATATAACACCCAGTGCTCCATTCAATACATGCCCTCTTTAATACCCATCACCAGGCTAACCCATCCCCCCACCGCCCTCCCCTCTAGAACCCTCAGTTTGTTTCTCAGAGTCCACAGTCTCTCATGGGTCATCTCCCCCTCTGATTTCCCCCCCTTCATTTTTCCCTTCCTACTATCTTCTTTTTTTTTAACATATAATTTATTGTTTGAGAGGTACAGGTCTGTGATTCAACAGTCTTACACAATCACAGCACTCACCATAGCACATACGCTCCCCAATGTCTATCTTAAATGAAAAACAGTGTTGGGAGATGGAGATCTTCATACCTCAGCTTATTCTGTCTTAGTAAGCAATAAAAACTCTTCAAGCCTTGCCTAATTTGTTAGGAATCTATATGATAACCAGTGTTGGGTCTTTCTTATTTCCTTTCTGGTTCTGTTCTTGTGAATTGTTTGAAATAGGAGTAGCTATCAAATTTATACATAATTTTTTTTAGTATTCCTTCCCAAGAGCTAGTTGCCCAAAGATGCCTTTCCATCTTCAACTTCAAAAATGAGAGCAACTTAATATTAGAATTCCTGATGGCATGTCTTTCTTCCCAGTTACATACATTGTCCTCCCCTTTTAATTCTGACCTCAGTTCTTTCTAAAGCTCTTGGTCTCTGATGAAGAAATCCTGCTTTTTTTCTTTTTCCAAAGATGTATGTCTTTCTCACTTTTAGACTCCAGTTTTGAATTTTCTTTTACTTGATCATAGGCTTTTTCTTTGCTCTTTCTCAAATAATCAGACTTTCTTGTTTTCATTCTTATTTCTCAACCATTTCTAGGAAGATGTTCAGACTTTGTTGTGAAGGCACGGATATGCCCTTGTCTCTCTAGATAGTTTATTTCTTGGTCACAGCATTTAGTAATTCTGTCACATCCAAGTTCATCCATTGATTATATTGACTCCTTCCAGTACAAAATGTGATCTGTTCTTATTTACTCCTAATTTTTTTTCAAAGATTTTATTTATTTATTTGAGAGGGCGGGGGTTAGTGACTGAGATAGAATTCAAGCAGGGAGGAGAGGGAGAAGCAGGCTCCCGCTGATCAGGGAGCCCAATGCAGGGCTCGATCCCAGGACCCTGGGATCATGACCTGAGCAGAAGGCAGATGCTTAACCGACTGAGCCACCCAGGTACCCCTACTCCTAAATTTTTTAAAGAGGATATCTGTCTTTATGTTGGATATCAAAAGGGAACTATGATTAATTTACATTTTGAAGTCATTTCTTTTTTTTTTTTTTTAAAGATTTTATTTATTTATTTGACAGAGAGAGACACAGTGAGAGAGGAGCACAGGCAGGGGGAGTGGAGGGGGGAGAGGCAGGCTTCCCGCCGAGCGGGGAGCCCGATGCGGGGCTCGATCCCAGAACGCTGGGATCGTGACCTGAGCCGAAGGCAGGCGCTTAACGACTGAGCCACCCAGGCGCCCCTGAAGTCATTTCTTCTTTTATTTTGGAATTAGATTTTGATTGTATATCATTGAATATGCAGGATGTTGGTATTAGCCCTACCCACAAAAACAGAGCTGTCATTCATATAATGCTACACTGATGGCCACTTGCTCCATCAACTTGTAAAAAGAACCTAATATACACAGAGATGAAATCATTAAAACAAATAAACAAACACCAAATAGCACTGATATTAATATAACCATGCTGAGTGAAACCAAAACTGGTATGTCTGAGATTGTAGTACCTTATTTACCTATTTCTTTTTTTTTTTTTTTAAAGATTTTATTTATTTATTTGACAGAGAGAGACACAGCGAGAGAGGGAACACAAGCAGGGGAAGTGGGAGAGGGAGAAGCAGGCTCCCCGCAGAGCAGGGAGCCTGATGCGGGACTCGATCCCAGGACCCTGGGATCATGACCTGAGCTGAAGGCAGTCGCTTAACCAACTGAGCCACCCAGGCGCC
>NC_138369.1:38132132-38258436 GCF_054177405.1 Leptonychotes weddellii
TTGCTATTCCTTTCTTCGATCTCCTGTTTAGTTTGTAGGTGTTCAGAATGGTTTGATCCCTATCCAGCTGAATTCCTGAGAGGAGACGAAATCCAGGTCTCCTACTCCTCCGCCATCTTGCTCCGCCCCCTCCAACTATTCTCTATTATTGAACATTTAGTTTCTTTGTTGCTTTTATTAAGTTTTGGAATTTATGCTGCAGTACCTATGACTATTCTAATAAAGAAGAATATTTATCTATTTGAAGAGTAGGTCAAAGATTATGACATTTTGTTGATATCCAGTAAATATTTCCATAAGGATTATCTGTAAGGAAATTAACAGTGAAACTGACTAATTTAGGATGGTAGTTTTTTTCCTTAAAATTAACATAAACCAGTAGGATAGAAAACAGTAACAGAGATTCAATTCCAATGCTAAATTTTTGTCATCAGAATTCTAATTCTCTGAATATATTGTGTACCTTATCAGGTGAATGCTTTAGCTGTTCATATGAACCTCTGCTTTTCCCATATCAGCAACATAAAACTTTGTCTTTAGAATCCTTGTCAATTGGCACTAACTTCTTTTCACATATGTGTCTTGGGGGAGAAAAGGAAATTTTTCTTAGTTCACCACCTTTATTGTTTTTCCTTTAATCTCGACCTAAGATAATAATCTTGAGAACAAAAGTATTTAGAAATACTGTAGGTATAAATCCCCAAAGAGATTCAATATAAGAACTGCACCTACAAAATAAACTTTGACTTTTTGTCCTTCACCACATAGTCCTGATGCAAAAATCAATGAGGTGTTCTAGCTTCACAAATATGATTTCTTTTTATCTTCTTCACAAAAGGAAAACATGAAATTAATGTTATAAGTAAACAGATTCCTAGGCTTTGTTTCTGGATGCTGAACGTCTACATACTTCAAAAACTATGTAGAATCTTTGAGATAAAAAAGTGTTTTTTTTTTTTCTTCTGATAGGTGGTATGAATGAATGGGAAAAATTTTGCATCAAGACATGCTCTTTTGCACACTATAGATTGCCACCTGCTCACTCAGCCTTAACAGTTCAGAGCTAGGAGAGGATTTAGAATTATTCTCATATTTTTCCTTGTAGATCCAATAACTATATTGAGAGATTGTCTTTAAATGAATGCAAATCTTCTATCAAAAATAAAAGTGACAGAGGAAGAGATAATATGCCATAATCTGCATCATCAGTGTGTGTATCTGCAGATATGTTATGAACTAGCTAAGAGATGATTCAAAAAATTGAGAGCTGCGGGCACCTGGGTGGCTCAGTCGGTTAAGCGTCTGCCTTAGGCTCAGGTCATGATCCCAGGGTCCTGGGATCAAATCCCACATTGAGCTCTCTGCTCAGCAGGGAGTCTGCTTCTCCCTCTGCCTGCCACTCTGCCTACTTGTGCTCTCTCTCTGTCAAATAAATAAATAAAAATTAAAAAAAAATTTTTTTAAAGATTTTATTTATTTATTTGACAGAGAGAGACACAGCAAGAGAGGGAAACAAGCAGGAAGAATGGGCGAGGGAGAAGCAGGCTTCCCACTGAGCAGGAGCCTGATGCGGAGCTTGATCCCAGGACAGAGACTTAAGGACTGTCCTTAAGGCAGATGCTTAAAGACTGAGCCACCCAGGTGCCCCTCTAAAAAAATTTTTTTTTAAATGAGAGCTGCAAGAGTAATCTACAGAAGCCAACATAAAGTACTAGCCATGAAATTTCTTGTCCTTTCTTGAGGAAGTTTATTTTTCTTTTATGATTAGTATTCATCTTGATGGTAGATGTGATTGCATTTTATTTATTTTTTATTTTATTTTTTTAAGATTTTATTTATTTATTTGACAGAGAGAGAGAGAGCACAAGCAGGGTCAGCGGCAGGCAGAGGGAGAGGGAGAAGCAGGCTTCCTGTAGAGCAGGGAGCCTGATGTGGGACCTGATCCCAGGACCATGGGATCATGACCTGAGCCGAAGGCAGACGCTAAATGACTGAGCCACCCAGGCGCCCCAATGTGATTGCATTTTAAAATGCACCCAATCATTGTTAGATTACGTGTAGTTGCATCATATAGCTTGGCACCACTCATTTGGGTTAACAGTTTGGAAATACGTGTCTCATAGGCAGTGAGTTTTAATTTCTCTTGTAACAACAGAAAGCAGGCAGGTGAGAGAGTAGAGGTGTGTGTTTATAGAGCAGAGAGGAGAAAAGGGGGTGAGGGTACAATTATATTTGTTCTGCCTCTCTATTCCAGGTACTGGACTTCGTAAGTTAATGCTGTAGGTGGTTTCAGTAGTCTTATAAAAACAGCAGATGTTTCAATATGATGTGTTCATTGTCTATAGAAATTCTAAATATGAATAAATTTCTTTTTTAAATCTATTTTATTTTACTTTAATTCCAGTATAGTTAACATATACTGTCATATTAATTGCAGGTGTATAATCCAGTGATTCAACAATTCCATACATTACCCAGTGCTAAATGTGAAAGATTTTCAAATATAATACAGTTAATAAAATAGCCAATTCCATGAACATATAGTTTGATAACTAATAGCAGGTCAAAAAATATTCAGGGCCAATTAAAAGGAAAAGTAAATTTTTTGTAACACCATTTTATGTATTTTATTGTTCTTGATTCAAGCTTTTTTAAGCTTGTGTTTATATAACTTTGTTTATTTGCCCAATAACAGAGTAGAAATAGATAAAAGAATAAAGTGGGAAGAAGGGAAATACTCAATATTGTCAATTAATGATCATACACATGATCATTTATTGGAGAGCACAGAAATATTGAAACAATTATTTAGGATTACAAAGATTGTAGGGCAGCCTGGCTGGCTGGGTCAGTGAAGCATGTGACTTTTGATCTCAGGGTTGTACGTTTGAGCCCCATGTTGGGTGTAGAGATTATTTAAAAAAAATAACATCTTACAAAAATTACAAAATTCTATTTTGCTGAGGAAGAAACTGAACTTTTGAGATTTCTTGAGTCATTACATAGCTGGAACTTGAACCTATGCCTTTGCTTTGTAGGACCATCTCCTGGCTGTCTACAGCTGTCATCTGGAATTCTAGATCAGATTTAGGGTGTTTTGGAGAGTTATTTGCTTATACATTTAAACTCATTTAAATTATGAAAAATCTCAAATAGAATATCTTTACAGTAGGTATTATACATGACAACTTTGGCAAATGGCAATGTGCAAATACGGAGTTGGGCAGTTCTTAGACTCTTTTTTTTTTTTTTTTTTTTTCCCCTGAAATGAAGTGAGGGTATGGTAAGTGAATAACATTAAGCCATATGGTCATTTGTGTGTTCATCATTTTCCTGTGCCAACAAAACTTCTCAATGAACTATTATTAACCTTATTTTGCAAATAAATCAAGAGAAAAATACTTTTTTCCATATGAAAGAATTGGGCAGGATAAGCAGGGTTGATCTAGAATTCCCAAAGCATTTAGCATCATTCCCTTCTTCCTGAAAAAAAGTACAATAAAAGGTAAACTTTGGAATCTTAAGACTATTCACTCTTCAGGACACTATTTACCCTACATTAGTCACATATAATTTTCTCAGGATACTTGATGCAACCACTCCCAGACATTAGATTTAGAATTAATGGCAATGGCAGAGGGTAGAGTCACTTAAGTTTGCTAAAGCAAGCACAGTGGCATCCACCAGAGTACATGTCACATTGTTCTCAGAATGCCAACGGCAAAAATATGTGCCGAGGAAGGCTGTGAGGATGCCCTATGTTGCAGGCCTCCTTCAACTCTTAATTAGCTTGCAGCGAGTGGAGACGCCATCTTTTTTTTTTTTTTTTATTCTTATGTTAATCCCCATACATTACATCATTAGTTTTAGATGAAGTGTTCCATGATTCATTGTTTGTGCATAACACCCAGTGCTCCATGCAGAATGTGCCCTCCTCAATACCCACCACCAGGCTAACCCATCCTCCCACCCCCCTCCCCTCCAGAACGCTGTTTGTTTGGTTGGTTTTTTTTTTGCCTTTCATGCTCTTGCCTGTAATTTTCTATAAATGGTTTTTTTTATTTATTTATTTATTTTTTTTATTCTTATGTTAATCCCCATACATTACATCATTAGTTCTAGATGAAGTGTTCCATGATTCATTGTTTGTGCATACCACCCAGTGCTCCATGCAGAATGTGCCCTCCTCAATACCCACCACCAGGCTAACCCATCCTCCCACCCCCCTCCCCTCTAGAACCCTCAGTTTGCTTTTCAGAGTGGAGATGCCATCTTGACTGACTGTGAGGGATACCATTAAGCCGGGCCAGGGACCTTGGCAACTCTAATATTTATGTCTCTATAATTGAGCTGTGAAACTAAAGGGCACTGTGCAGGTGTTGCCAAGTTTTTTCACAACAGGAATGTGGAGACTACACATAGGTCATTAATGCTGACTATCAGTGTATACAGCGGCCAGTGCAGGACACACTTCCTGCCGGTATCAGCCTCTCTTTGGGTCAATAGCACCATACCACTTGCCATCTAATGCCACTTCAGCAACATTATTTTTTATTTTTATTTTATTATTATTTTTTTTAAAGATTTTATTTATTTATTTGAGACAGAGAGAATGAGAGAGAGCATGAGAGGGAAGAGGGTCAGAGGGAGAAGCAGACCCCCTGCCGAGCAGGGAGCCCGATGCGGGACTCGATCCTGGGACTCCAGGATCATGACCTGAGCCGAAGGCAGTCGCTTAACTGACTGAGCCACCCAGGCACCCTATTTTTTATTTTTAGCCCGAACACCCTGGCAGGTTAAATTATGTGGGGAGTAGTTTTTTTCTGATAAATCAGCAAGGAAGCTAGACATAAGACTGGGTAGGAAATAACTGGCCTCTCAGCCACCAGCCTTATCTCCCGTATAAGTATGAAGCTTGCAGTTACATTTGAGAATCTTTAATAGACAGATAAGCAAAAAAGGCTTTCTGTGGCCCCAGGTTAAAAGGTTTGATTATGAGATACGATTTAAGGCCAAACGAAGAGATATAGCAAAGAGAGAATAGTAGAGGAAGGGAAACAGAATCTCTGTAATGAACTAGCACCAGAAAATCTTCTGCAGAGGAAGAATATAAACAAGAAATAATCTCCCAAATACAGGACTTAAGCCTCTACATTTTCTTTTTATTCCTAACGGTCTGCCTAGCAACAGCTGATATAGTACAAATTTCGCTGAATGTCAGATTGAAAGCTCCAGAAGGTTTATTTCTGCAGGAGATTAAGGTACAAATATTTCCAGATTAGTTTCAGGGTAGCAAGATCAACTCACAGCATGAGGCCTCTGCCATCATAGACATGCTTTGTGGCATTTTTCTTCTCTCATAAATGAAGTGGCAAAATTGCCTCTTGAGTCAAAGGGAAGAAGTCAAAAATGGTCTTGTTAGGTGTCCTGGGGAGTTAGTAGCATGTTTCCTGGGTTGGATAGCAGGTCAGGATTCAGGAAGGGGACTCAGTGTTCTTTATGGAACACCTGACCACACCTGTGTTGTACCAATAATGGCCTTAAAAAAAAAAAAAGTTTCCACCCATTCTGTTATCACTGCTGAAGGTATATTGGGAGAGCCGGAATAAAGATCATCAGCATTAACAAAGGCTAATTTTACAGTGGGTCACAGCCAGATTGTGTACAGGGACATGTCGTAAGATGTACCAAAATAAATCCTTACCATTTATTTTTATCCCCAGTTGCTCTAGGAAATGTATTTTTTTTGCCAGTTACAGAAAATATATGGCTCACTGGCCATCGTTAGTTTGAAAAGTAAGGGAGGATATATTCTGACCTGAAAGTAGAACTCCAAGCCTATTGCATCTTTAATAACGAGCTAAGTATCTAAACTGCTGTTTGAAATAGTCATCAAATAAAGACAGAGCTGTTCACTTGAAGCGCTCAGATTCAAAAGCAACCTTTTAAAATAAAACCCAGTGGAAACCCATTTAATAAATAAATAATAAGCCATGCTAGAGAAGCAGTCCGAGTATAATCAAGTTGTTTCCATCTTAGTGTTGGGTTCCATGCAGCAGGAGACCTGGGATTTGGGCCCTGAGATTGGATAATGGTGAATAAGGGCTGAGCTCTGGACTTTATTATGTGGAGATACCACAGGCCAACTGCAGTTCATTGACTTCGCAGATTAATCCATTTGGCCATAGAAGGAAAAATAGGGACCCCAAACAAGACAATTCCATTGTTTCAATTACACCCACCTCCATATGAATTTAGGTATGCGGAGAATTCTTGGGGTCACAAAGAGAAATCCTTTGTTGTATTCACAAATGGTCTAATGCTGCTTTAAGAATGAGAATGATGCTTTCTGTGTTAGTTAATACATCCTTTTCCTATGTGTGTTGAGTATTTAACAAGTGGTTTTAACTTAACTATTGTTTTTAGTCCTTACATTAGAAAGAAATACCTGGTTGGTTCCTGCACAGTGGACTTCTGTGTTTCTGTTTCAGTCAAGAGCTAGCTTGATAGGGAGGGGAAGAAGGGACAAGCCTCTCCCTGCTAAGTATTCAGCATTGCATATTTTGGATTTATCTGACATGTTTTTTTCCTCTGAGGACACACAAAAGAATCCTTATGGTTACTTTATTAAATTATAAATACAAAAACTTTTCTTGACAGAGCAGTTACACTTTTTTTTTACAAACTCAGTTACACGAATCACGAACCTGGCATTATAATCCTAATAAACCAGATTAAATCTTACTTTTAGACTTCACTTTCCAATATTTATGATTGTCCCAATGGAAGCCATTAGCTTTAGAATTATTCATGGATTGGGATTTACATCTTTTAGTAAGTGATGGTGACATAATTTTCAGTGCCTTCGTTCTCCTTGGAAAAAATGGGAAGAAGGATTATCCTTAGGCAATTGTAACTAGTCTGTGGCCACCCAAGCTTATGTTTTATACAAGATTGATCCCACCAAAAACAGTTGAATAGAATATTATCAGTCATCAAAAAACCAGCAATAGATTTTAAGGATCTTTAAAATATACTTTACAAACCATGAGAGCCTCAGGACTCTGGGAAACAAGCTGAGGGTTATAGAAGGGCGGGGGTTGGAGGGATGGGGTAAACAGGTGATGGGCATTAAGGAGGGCACATGTTGTGATGAGCACTGGGTGTTATATGCAACTAATGACTCATTGAACACTACATCAAAAAACTAATGATGTACTATATGCTGGCTAATGGAACATAATAATAAAAAATAAAATATACTTTATTAGGCAATATGGTGGGATACAGAAAATACGGGAATATAGACTATTTCCTGTCCTCACAAAATTCACAATATAATTAGGAAAAGAAAATAAATACAGTAGGAACAAAGTGCCAGTGTAAGAGACAAGTAACTGTTAAATGCAGAGGATGTCATGAAGCAACACTTGATTGAATGAATAGTAGAAATAATAAGTGCTCTAGGAGAGTAGAAGAGGAAATGGTCATGGGCTATCCTGACTTCCAAGATGAATGGAAAAAAAAATGAGTATGAGCAGGATTCTAAAGGATTTTTAGAATTTATGCATTTAGTCCAGAGCAGAGAGCCCTAATATGCACAAATATGAAAGCAGGGAAATTTGAGTTGAAGTATGATAATGATAATAGAAGTTAACTTTTTATTTAATACTTAATAGGTTCCATGTAATATTGATTAATCTTCACCACAACACATAAGATAAATTTAAGACAATCCAATAGAAGGACTTAGTCCCTGATTGGTTGCAGGTGATAGAGGTGTGGGGGCATGAGGAAGATAAGCATGGAGAGAAATCACTGATTTCTCACTGATTAAATCTGGGTGACTGGAAGGACAGAGTATAGATTTTATTGAAATATGGATTTCTTTAAAGAGCTGCTTTTGGGGGGGATGAAAACACAAGTTGTTTATGAGATGATTTTTAATGAATTGCATGAGGTGATTCAAGGGGAAATATTCAGTAAGCAGTTAGACATTTGTAACCTAGAATTCCAGGGAGATGCACAATTAGAGAAACATAGTTATGCTTAGAGGAGGTAGCTCAAGTCACCAGAGTATATGTGAGAGCAAGGATTGTGTACTGTGCTTCGAGACATTTTACATCCAAAGGGTTAGTGAAACAAAGTGGGCTTTCACTCTTCTCATGTGGAAAAATAATTTATTAACGACCAGGTTTCTCAAGATACTGTCTGAAGGCCCACAAATCCACAAGAAACAATTCCTTCTTTTCATAGGTATACACAGATTGGGGCAATTTAGAGAAGGAAAAAAAGAAAAGTGACTGTGAATCCATGAGCTTCCTTTTTATTCCAGAGGTCAGTAAAGCATGTTATTGATTCCTTAAGAATCCAGAAAAGGTATCACTTACTAGAGATCCAGATCAATCAAGAAATTGTGTGTAGATTTTTTTATATCTAATGGAATATTTTGAGGAAATTAAGACCTCAACTAGAAAATGGGGAATGTATATGGATGATAGGAGAAGTAAAATGTTTTGTTTTGTTTAAGATTTTATTTATTTATTTGACAGAGAGACAGCGAGAGAGAGAACACAAGCAGGGGGAGTGAGAGAGGGAGAAGCAGGCCTCCTGCTGAGCAGGGAGCCCGATGCGGGACTCGATCCCAGGACCCTGGGATCATGACCTGAGCCGAAGGCAGACGCTTAACGACTGAGCCACCCAGGCGCCCAGGAGAAGTAAAATGTTTGATGCGTGTGTGTGTGTGTATACCTATGTGTATGTATAAGAGTTTATGTGCTTGAGTGTGTATAGGCTTACACACACACATACACACCATCTTTATTATTACTCCCCAGTGATAATGGATCAGGATGATTTGTAGTGGTCAAAAATATACAAACTTAGATTGATTACTAAACTTACATTAGGACAAAGTGGAAGAAATTACTTATATCACCAGTATTATTTTGAAATAATTACAGAAACATTTTTGAAGAAAAAGGCACTAACCACCTTCTTTAATAGTAATAGCAGAAGGCATACCATGGAACATCAGTTTGTCAGGCATGTGAGGGTTTTGAATAAGGCAGGAAAGGAAATAAGTATCTTTCCTAATGGAGATGTACAGATACATGTTGATCATCAATTCTTCTATAAATATTTATTCCCACACCAGTTTCTATTAGAGGATTTATGCACAAGCATTGTGAATAGCCAACTTTAGCTGGATTTACTGGCTCACAACTGTTTTTAGGTTTATTTTTTTCTGTAGTTATTAATAGAACCCTTCATTTATAATCTACATATTGTCTTCATTTTATTTAGGGAAACAGTAAAGCATCAGAGAGGAAATAAAAATGGACTAAAATGGATACTCAGAATTTCTTGCTACCTAATTCAGTATTGAAAACAAGATACCCTTCCCTTCTGACCAAGAACACAAAATTATCTGTCTTCACTATCTATTCATTCAAGGAGAACGATTTTCTCAATATATCAAGTGAGGGGAAAACATACATAAGGTGAACTGAATCCTAAGATAAGTGAGGCCAGAGTAAGGAGCACCAAGTCCCTTTTAAATGGATTCATGTATCTAGGCCCCAGTGGATTAGAACTCATGGTACTTTTACAAACAGAACAAAATAAAGCAAGAACATTCAGGTATTTTGGTAGAATCCACTTAGAATAGTGTTTTAGGAATGCTGGAGATCAGGGAGAATTCCAGAGGGCTGACAGAACAACAATTCACATTTTTCTGATTTTTAAGATAAGTTAAAGAAAAAATTCTGGAAAATACAGTTGTCAGTTTTTTGCTAGTGATGAGACACATCTGTCTGCCCTTGTGAGTTAGTGGTCATACGTTTTGTACCTATTGTGTGCAAGATACGGTTCTGAGCATGTTCTGAGGGATGCAGATATTTAAATTATAGATTCTAACTCACCTCAGTGAGCTCACTCCTAATCAAGGAGTTAGCATGGAATTATAATACAATTTGGATTTAATAAGTAACATAGGGAAGACGTAGAAGAAGTGCTTTATTATTCAGTGCAGAAGAGGTAACTTTGACCTATGGGCATCATTATTTCTGCAAGTAAATATCAGCAGAAATTACTGCTAGCTAAATTGTTTCTTTTCATTTCACTGTTTTTTAGTAAACAACAACCACAAACAGGTTGATTCTAGCAATTTACAAAATAGTGTTGAGTATGCCCTGAACCAAACCAATATTTGAATTAGTTTAATTGTATGGATTAACAATTGAGGAAACAAAAAAAGCTTCTTTCTACTAGGAATTAAAGCTATATATTCAACTACCAAACTGGAATAAAAAATCATGTCTCTCATTAGTCTATGTACTGTGCATGAATTGATATTTCATTTAGATCAGATCTATATCACAAACCATGTTCTGCTCGAGGCCTGTGTGATCAAAATTAATCTTTGTAATGAAGTACTGTAGGTATTTTAGGGTATCAGTATGATTTCTTCAAATTATCAAATAAAGGTTTAGTTGTCTTTAGTAAGATTTCCAGTATATTAGTGTCTTAATAAATTGTCCATAAAGTATTTTTAGTTATTAGTTTCAGACATCTTTGTGGTAAATGTGTCTATATTTGTTTTTGTTTTGTTTTAAATTTTATTTTATTTTAATTATAGAGACAGAGCACACACAAGTGGAGTGGGGGAGGGGCAGAGAGAGACTCCTAAGGGGGCTCCAGGCACAGTGCCTGTAGCCTTACACAGGGCTGGATCCCACCACCCTGGAACCTGAGATCATGACCTGAGCTGAAATCAAAAGTCGGACTTGACCCAACTGAACCACCCAGGTGTCCCTAAATGTGCCTATATTTGTAAGCTTTAATTAGCTAGTTTAAGAATATGTGTTAGTTTCTAATTAGGATTTAAAGCACGCAATCCAAACCTGTTTTGCTCAGTTTAGGCTTCAAATTAGAAAATGCTGCTGGTCAGTTCAGTGTGTAGGGAAAATGTGATGCTCTCCAATTTTGTGGGTCCTTTCATGTTGCATTTGTAGAACAGGTTTGCAGAACACATCAGCAGTGGGTCCAGTTGACAATTACACTGATGCTTAAGAACAAAATACTACTGTAAATTAGGGATTAGCAAACATTTACTGTAAAAAAATAGTATTTTTTCCTTTCCTGGCCATATGATCTTTATTGCAAACTACTCAGCCCTGCCATTATATCACAATAGCAGTCATAGACATACCTTAATGAGTAGGCATGGCTGTGTTCCACAAAACATTTATTTACAAAAACAGGTGTTGGGTTGAATGTGGCTCTTAAATAGCCAGTCATTTCTGTAGATGGCTGACTTGTCCCAAAGTGAATTCTGAGGATGAGAGGAGATATTCATGAATGAAGAGGAACTTGAGGTCAAGTAATTCTGGGAAATTCTACCCAGAATACCTCTTCTCTTAGACAAATCCCATGTCATCTTATTGAAGTCCATGAGAAGTCTTGAAATAAAGTGGTCTAATTGGCTAACTCAATTTTCCCAAACAGACCTTGGGATTTTTTTTTTTTTTTGGTCATATTAACTCTTAAACCTATTGGAGGATCCATGATTTAGAAGCAAGTTATCAAACTGAAAATTTGACTACCATGTAGGTCATCATATGCAAATCTTTACTGAAATCTTTTAAAATCCCAAGCCAACTCACCAACTCTTGTCCACAAAACTAGCCAGGGTAAAGTCCTAACCATCTTAACTAGTTCTGAGTAATTTTCTGATTATTCTTTTCTTAGGTTCTAATCATATTACTGAGCTCTTGGACTTCTTCTGTAGTTAAATGCATTACTGTTTCTTTTTTTTAAATTTATTTATTTGAGAGAGAGAGCATGAGCAGGGAGGGGCAGAGCGAGAAGCAGACTCCCCGCTGAGCAGGGAGCCCAATGTGGGGCTTGATCCCAGATCTCTGGAATCATGACTGGAGCTGAAAGCAGACTCCCAACCTAGTGAGCCACCCAGGTGCCCCAAATGCATTATAGTTTAAATTAATTGAGCATATATTTACTGTGTGCATACTTTCCAGACACACTGATGTAAAGACTCATTTCTTTTCTGGGAACTTATAATAGCAAAGAGGGATAAAGACAAAAGTTAAAAAACTATATGATAACTTCTCTAATAAGAGAAATTTTTTCTCTTAATTCCATAATTACAAAGTCAGAGAGAGCTTCCAGAGGATGTCTGTCTAAGCACAAATTTCAAGCTAGCTACAGAGAAATGGGGAAGAAGCAGATACAAAGATAATGGGGCAAGATTGCCAGGCTTATCCAGCTAATCCACAATATGGCTCTAATGTGTATGTATGCTGCAGAGATGGGTGGGGTTGAATTAAACAGGTCTTTTCTCGTTCTGTAAAATTATTGAAGATAGATGGAAAGTTGCAGAGAGTGGCTTGATTATATTTGCGCTCTGATAATACAGTGGTGCTGGAATGCAGAGAATGAACTAGAGGGAGCTGAGCTGCTCAGATATGGGACTTTCCCTTAAGCTGTTTATAGCTTTCCCATGGAATCTGCCATTGGTGACCTATTGCTCTAGATTCTTCCTTCAAGTACGTATCATGCTGCCAAGCCTCCTATGTTATATTAAGAAACCAAGAACCAGGTGATATTTTCTCCTGAAACCATCTGCTTGCTATTGGAAACATTAAACTGTCTTTTCATTTGGGGGTATTAGAAAAATTATGAAGAGTGAATAATAAAAAGTATTTTTAGAAAATTCAAAGGATACTTTATTACCTATTTGTAGTTAGACAAAAATTGGCACCAAGAGACCAACCTGATTGTTACACCTTAAAGAAATCATTGACTCTAAAGACAAACCTGGGCCTTTTGCTTAGCAACAGCAATTAATCTAGAAGAGCCTTGCCTTAGATCTGTTTTAAGACAACAGAACTGGTGGGCATATAAATATACACACGTATAATTACACACCCTGCCTGTCTTTGTGTACCTGTACTGCTTACTTGCAAATGCATGAGGTATTTCTGGAAGTTATTCTCAGTTAGAATGCATCATAATATTGTGTTCACTAAATCACAAAATATGAAGTATATCTGCTTTATCCAGTCTGGCACAGTGAAGCACTTAAAAAGATGTGAGGGTTTATTTTAATCCTTTTCTTTTATAGAACAAATTATTTCAGGGACGCCTGTGTGGCTCAGTCTGTTAAGCGTCTGCCTTCGGCTCAGGTCATGACCCTGGGGTCCTGGGATCAAGTCCTTTGTTCAGTAGGGAGCCGCCTTCTCCCTCCACCTGCTTCCCCCTCTGCCCACTTCTCCCCCTGCTTGTGCTCTCTCTCTCTGACAAATAAATAATAATAATAAAAAGAACAAATTATTTTGTGTGGACAACTGGGCTCTGGGATGATATGTATGTATACATGTGTATATAATATATATGAATTATATAGTACTTATATATTTTATTCTGGCTATTTAACATTGCTTAGAAATGCAATTTCTGATGTCCAAGCTGAACGCTGTCCTTGGGGATACTGCAGTTGTGATGGAGGATCAGGTGTTAAAAGCAATGGGACAAAGCCATCGTTTAAGGTTTGGGGATTTGAATCAAAGAATGGTTTCCATAGAGTTCATGTTAATATCAACAAGAAAAAAGCAATACATTTAATCTCCATTTTTTTCTTGGCTTTTATTACCATGCTCATCATGGCTACCAGACTCATTCCTCACTTGTACGAATTCAGGAGAAAGCAGGATGCAGTATCTCTTAAGAGGAATGGATGGCAATTGTAGACCTGCCATCACTTAGAAATGATGCAAGTCTACCATTACAATCTGATCCCTTACCATTGCCACCAACTCCCCTTGAGGACTTAACTCCGTTGAGCTCAGAACACTGTTAAAGTACATAAAAATATTTATTTCTGGTTGGTAAACCTTCGTCTTCCTTGAACTCAGCTAGATATTTGGATGACTCTTTCATTGTATTTATGCAACCTATTCTTTTCCGTCCATCATGGATACTGTTTCCCAAGGAGTTTTTCGATTTCCCTCTAGTGAACATTCCATAAGGCAACGTGAGATACAAACTGAGCCTGAAATGTGATGCTCAGAAAAGTCAGATAAAAGCCTTTGCATATTTACAGTTACATGAACATAAGCATTGAGAGGACATACTTCATCACATTTTTTTTTTCTACTTGAAAATATTGTCCTGAAACTCACAGCTGAGATGTAGTAAGTGAAGGGTTGAGAGGCAATAAAATAAAAACTTGAACTGTGTGGGCATGGACTTTAATAAAAGCCATGGGATTGAGTTTTCCTGAAGTAACTTCAACTATTTAGATCTGTCTTTGGTCCTTTGTCTCATCTCTGAAACAGCTCAGTCTCAGAATTTAAGTTGTCACTAATTAGAATTCTTCTCGAAAATCTTTTTGTAGATTACAGCTACCTCTTAGTTTCCACAGGTAACTGGAATTACATTTTCTTGTACCAACAGCATGCCTAGACTGCTAATTTAAGGAGGGAGTTTTATATCATGAAAAAATGTATATAGTACTACAGCTATTTCCATTTTCATATTTTTCTCCTCTCTTTATGTAGATCTTACATTTTATTGCAAAGAGCTCACAGTGATAGTAAACGGGAAATATAGGAAAAACCTGCATGCTGTTTTTTAGCATATAAGAAGTATGGAATTGTGGCATTATTTATTTATTTATTTATTTATTTATTTATCATAAGGTAAGCCTGGTTCTTTCCACATCTTAATTTATTCAGCAGTCAAATATCAATTAAATTGCCACAAAGTAACAACATTCACAATATAGCTTGCAGCCTGGGCATACATAGTTTTTTTCACACAATTTTTCTCTGACCATTGTGTCTTATGAGCAAACTTTTATGATCTTCGAACTTCATCCAGAGATGAGGTAGCAAACCATAAATATAACATCTACACTGGTATGATATATGCACATTTCTTTCTAGGAGGATAGATCCACTGTTGTAAAGACAAAAAAAGATTTTTTTTTTTCTGAAGTCTGATTCTCCAGCTAAGAAATGATTGGTAGAGTGTTGGTTTTATTTTGAAATAATTATAAACTTACGGAAAAGTTACCAAAAAGTGGTACACAGTTCTTGTTTGGCTTTCCCTCTGGTTCTCCTAATTACCTTACATACCATAATATAGCAACCAAAACCAGGAAATTGACATGGGTACAAAACAGTTAAGTAAACAACAGGCCTTATTTGATATTCACTAGTTTTTCTAATAATGTCCTGTTTCTATTACAGGATCTGACCCAGAATCCCACATCTTTTATAATATTCACTTCTCTTTATCGTCCTTCAGTTCCATGACAGTTCCTTAGTCTTTGCTTGCCTTTTGTGATTTTGACAGTTTTGAAGATGATTGCTCAGTTATGTTACAGAATCCTACTCAGTCGTCTCATGTTTTCTCATGATTACAGTGCGGTTAGGCATTGTTGGCTAAGAAACCACAGAAGAATACTGTGGCCCTTTTAGTACTTTTGGCACTTTCAGAGGCTGTATGAGGCCAGTATGACTTCTCACTGGTGATGTTAGCCTTGATCGTTGGTTAAGAGTAAGTCAGCTGAGTTTCTCCACTGTAAAATTAGTATTTCCCCCCAGCATTAACTTCAGGCACAGACATATTTATTTCTTCTTAATGTATTAAATATTATATAGTCACCATACTCTTTTATTCTCTAGTTTCCCTTCCTAAAAACCATTATGCAGGAACCTAAATTTCATCCTTACCAGTGTACTAAGAATTAATGCACCGTCCTTTGGAGATTCTCAGATAAAAGCCATTTTATAGCTGGAAATGATCACTCTATTGCATTCTAAATAAGAACATAAATAGAATGGCTAAAAATAAATGGGCAGCATGTGCTCATTTCACACCCAGAACTACAGGACATCTGTTATATATGTGGCCGGCCAGACCTGAAATCTTGTTTTCCCAGAACCAAAGAGTGTTTGCCCAGTTTGACCTAAGTTAGCCTAATTAAACAACACATCGATCACTTGCTACCTATTTTGGCTATGAAACTAACTGGATGAATAACCACCCTTTGATAAAGACAACAAAAAAAATTTTTAAACAGTCACATTCACAATTTCTTCTGCTAATACAAGAGGGAAAAAAATCCCCTACCATGCTAATGATTCTGCATCCATAAGCTGTAATTCAGTCATTAGTGTGCATCTGATGCTTAGGTATCCCCACCAACGCAGAGAGAGACAACCTTTGCAAAGAGGTTTACCAACTTTATACTTTATTTTTCCGTTTGAATGTCAGTGCTATCTGCCCTGACATAATATGCTGAGAGGAAATTGGCCACTTATAGGTCCAGAGAAAGCAGGAGAAGGAACACCAAAGAAATAAGTCTCTCACATTCCTCTCCAAGCTTCAATTTCCTCTTTGACAAATGGCAATTATTATAAACCTACCTCCTCAAGTTATTGTGAGGATTAGATCATCTATATAAAATCTTGGATAGTAACTGACACATAGTGAGTACTCAAGGAAAAAAACAGCTTGTAATTTTAGCACTCTACCTTTTTTCATGCCTGAGGTACAGATTTCGGTGCAAAAGACAAGAGAATGCAGGTGATTGCTTGCTTAAATAGTTCTGTTTAATATGCAGGGACTTCTGGTAAACTATTCTATACCAAATAAGAATTCAGAAGAGCTTGTCAAATGATATAGTAACATCCTATAATCTGCATGCTGTCCCAGAATAAAAGACAATGACACTGAGGTGTGCTTCGCAGGAAATTAATCTGTTCTTCAAGAAAATGAGTCCATGGGAAAATAAACAGGAAAATGCACTAGAATACAAGCTCTATGATGATAAGATTTTGTCAACTTTATTATGATATCCACTACCTAGCACCGTGCCAGACATACTGCGGTTACTCAACAAATATTTTTTTTAGATAAATGTTCTAATATAGTATTTATTTCTGTAAAGGATAGCACAAGATCTGGAATGCACAATTTACCATTGCATGAGATGGAAAACTATGAATATAGATGCTATATCATCACTACACCAAAGAGGAGGGTAGTTTCATGTCCCCACACTCTACTTACTATAGAGAGATTTCTAAGTTTCCCCTAGATAAGACAAAGCCCTTATTAAGATTGTTGTTATGGTGATAACAATTTTACATGCATAAGGTCACATATTTCTCCATGAACTTCTTTTTTTTTTTTTAAGATTTTATTTATTTACTTGAGAGAGAGAGAGTGCACAAGTGAGAGTAGGGGCCGAGGGAGAGGGAGAAGCAGGATCCTCATTGAACAGGGAGCCCGACTCCAGCTTGGATTCCAGGACCCCGAAGTCATGACCTGAGCGGAAGGCAGGGGTTTAACTGACTGAGCCACCTACGCACTCCTCTGTGAACTTCTAAAGTAGGTGGCAATGTCTCCATTATATAGATGAAAAACTGAAGGGTCAGAAATAACTTACAGGGCTCCTGGGTGGCTCAGTGGGTTAAGTGTCTGCCTTCAGCTCAGGTCATGATCCGAGGGTCCTGGGATCAAATCCCACATTGGGCTCTCCGCTCCACAGGGAGCCTGCTTCTCCCTCTGCCTCTGCCTCTCTGTCTCTCATGAATAAATAAATAATATCTTTTTTAAAAAAAGAAATAACTTTTACAAAACAATTCAGATATTTGATATAAAAAACTGAGATTTGAACTTAGGTCTGTTTCCAAAGACCATATATACTCTTGTCTTATACTAGTACACTTTCTTGTTTGTCTACTATTCTAACACCCTTAAAGTACTGTGTTACTTACTTCCCCGTAGAATAAAATAAACTTCATGAGGGCAAATTGTGTCTGTCTTATTCATTGCTGTATCATATGGCATGTCATTTACTTGAAGTGTAATTAATAATTTGTGAATAATGGAGAGAGTGTAAAAGATTTTAGTCCCTTTATTTTTATAGCCTACCATTATTTGTACATTTATGTTTGCAATCTTATTTCTGCTTCTGATTAAGTAGATACAGACTCACTTTTAAGCTACTGGATATCTGATTTGGCTGTCCAAGCAATCGGCAAGCTGTGCGTAATGATGAATATACTAGTAAGCTTTACTTTCCCACTAAGTGCATCCAAGTAAAAGCTCTGAAAGTCATATGGTTCTTGCCACTTTAAATCTGACACCTAATATATTAGGTATTAAAGTGTTTTGTGGTTACCTTTAACTCTTCTTTAGTTTAGGTGATTAAAAAATGCCTGTTGCTGTCTATATATGCAGCATGCTTCATTAACAGTGATTTATTTGGGAGTTTAGCCGAATTGGCACTCTGCAGCACACCAGTGGGCAGAAGGAAAACAAACTTGAGATGGTTGCTAAGAAACCCATCCTGCTGGGATTGTAGGAGCCTTTAAAAAGTTTGCAAAGTTGACTTCCCAATACCCAGAAAGCAAGACTGAGACTGGAGTCTCTGGGAAGATTCATTTCCCCCAAACCGCTTCCATACACTCTCCTCTAATGCTCAGGAAGGAATCCAGTGTAATATGGGTTTTCCCCATCAGTACAGTGTGCTTTCCTGCATCCATTGTCTCCTGAAGCCAGATGTTTCATTCCTTGCTCATCTTCTTTTCCCAACAAGTTTACCTACTCAAAAGCCATGCTCACCTTTTTCTAGCAGAATCCCCTTATAAATATTTTCTCTTATATTCCTTTCAACAACCTTGTATCATCCCTGTCACTTTACCAAAGAGAAAGTGAGGCCAATGGAGGTTAAATGACTTGCCCAAGGTCAACAGCTAAATAGTAGAACTGGGATTTGAACCTGGCGTTCGTAATTCTAAAGCCAGTGTTTGCAACTACCATAGGGAAGGCAAAGAAATTTTTAATTTTACTTGCAAGCTATATTGATTTTGTTGTGTGTACTTGAAATGTTATGTTGAAAAGAGTCTGGGACTGCCCTTGGGCTAAGCAAGAAAGAGTGCCATACTCAATTAGTTTTGCTTTCCATAGGAATGGGAAGGAGGAGTGGAGGTGCTGTGTATTTTCCTATCTTCAGCTGTGATCTACTTTTGGTTTTGTTTTTATTGTAATGAGAGTGTACTAATATGGGAATGACATTCTTTTTTTTAATTTTTTTTTAAGATTTTATTTATTTATTTGACAGAGAGAGACACAGTGAGAGAGGGAACACAAGCAGGGGCAGAGGGAGAGGGAGAAGCAGGCTTCCCGCCGAGCAGGGAGCCCGATGCGGGGCTCGATCCCAGGACCCTGGGACCATGACCTGAGCCGAAGGCAGACGCTTAACCGACTGAGCCACCCAGGTACCCCTGGGAATGACATTCTAAAGGAAGGATGAAGTATCTGAGAAGCAGTCTAAATAAGGGGTAACACCACTGTAATTTTTTACATGCTACAATTACCTGTTCTTCTAATAAGTCTGCATTGTAACTATTTGGGAGTATTTCCACATAGCGCTTAAATATCTACACTCTGAAGTCGAGTGCATTTCAAGGGTGATGTAAATATTCTACATCTTGATGGTAGTGGTGGTTGTATGACTGCATGAGTTTTTGAAATCTCCTCAAACTTTACACTGAAAATACTGTACATGAGTGTATGCAAAATATACTTGGATAAACTTGGGGGGGGTGGCATTTAGAGTTCATGCCCGGTCCCTATTACTTAACAGCTGTAACAAAGGACAGTTTATTTAACCCTTAAAATGAAAATAGTATTGTCCATCTCAAAGGGTTCCTTTCTTTAAGAAATATTTTATTTATGTGTTGATTTATTTATGTGTGTATTTATTTATTTATTTATGAGAGAGAAAAACGTGTGTGCCATGCGCACAGGCAGGGTGGGGCAGGGGGCAGAGGTAGAGGGAGAGAGAGACCTTAAGCAGGCTCCATGCCCAGTGCAGAGCCCAACTCGGGGTTCGATCTCACAATCCTGAGATCGTGACCTGAGCCGAAATCAAGATTTGGCCACTCAAGTGACTGAGCCACGTAGGTGCCCCTAAAAGGGTTCTTTTAAAGATGATATGAGTTAATGTTTCTAAGAGACTATTACATAGTAAGTACTCTGTAGATGATGTGTTGTTTATCATTTCCCCAGTTATTTTGTATTATATTCTACAATTACATTGCCACCAACATTAATAGCTTAATCACATATGCCTTTTTTTTTTTAAGAGAGAGGAAGAGTGTATGTGTGAGCACACATGCGCAGAAGGGTTGGTGGAAGGGCAGAGGCAGAGGGAGAGAGGGAGAATCTTAAACAGGCTCCACACTCAGCATGGAGCCCAAGGTGGGGCTTGATCTTATGACCCTGAGATCATGACCTGAGCTGAAATCAAGAGTCCAGTGCTTAACAGACTGAGCCATTCAGGAGCCCCTAATCACATATACTTTTATGTTAAGCTACATACATGTTGCTTTGACTACACATGTTGTAGTTAACAAGCAACATGTTGCATTAACTACACATGTACTAAAAACTCACAAATATAAAAACTGTATATATATATAGATAATTACATAATATACATAATATATATATAATTACAGTTTCAAATACATGGCTTTCATAATAGAAGATAGGCATCATTTCCATTTGTTTTTCAACTGAATTGTAAAAGTGTTCAGTATCTGAATGTTGTCAATAAAAACTTATTTTTTTTTTTTTTTTTAATTTTTTTATTTATTTGAGAGAGAGGATGAGAGGAGAGAGAGAGCACATGAGAGGGGGGAGGGTCAGAGGGAGAAGCAGACTCCCTGCCGAGCAGGGAGCCCGATGTGGGACTCGATCCTGGGACTCCAGGATCATGACCTGAGCCGAAGGCAGTCGCTTAACCAACTGAGCCACCCAGGCGCCCCGTCAATAAAAACTTATTAAAATTGATGGATTAAAAGATATGTTTAAACATATCAAAAGTATTAAGATATGGTAGAATGTTTAGGATGAATTTGTGATAGACACTTGGAAACCTAAGCAAACAAAGAGGAAATTATTAACTCTAAAAAAATCCCAACTAATACAAAAAGGAAATAAAAGCAGTATACTCTGGGACTTAGTTGAAAAATTATCAACCAAATTAAGTGATATAACTAAATTCAGACAACAGTGGAACCAGGTATGTGTGCATGTGTTTGTTCATGTGTGTCTATCATCGGGACTGCTTGTGTAAAGGAGCTGAATTCTCATCATCAAAAACTAATAATACATTAAACCCCCAAATCAAGAAATACTAGTTTAAGCATTTATATTTAATCAAAATTAAGATACATACCAGAAAAATAACTTGTTTTCCCTGGGAAAGTAGTTACCTCCAGGGAGTAGGAATAAGTATTTAAGCTATGTTTATGTATTACTTTAATAAAAGTAAAGATTAAATAAAACTTGAACAGTAGCACAATAAGTGATTATTTAGTGGAGGCAATGAACAGTGAACGTACATTTGTGGCACGGGATTAAATTTCCAGTAATAGCATCATACATAGAATTTAATTTTTTTTTTAAAGATTTTATTTATTTATTTGAGAGAGAGAGAGAGAGCACATGAGAGGGGGGGAGGGTCAGAGGGAGAAGCAGACTCCCCGCTGAGCAGGTGGGACTGATGTGGGACTCGATCCCGGGACTCCAGGATCATGACCTGAGCCGAAGGCAGTCGCTTAACCAACTGAGCCACCCAGGCGCCCCATAGAATTTAATATTTGTTTGTTTGGTTTTGGTATAAGCGTAACTTTATTTTATTTTTTCAGTGTTATATTAGTTTCAGGTGCACAATAATAGTGATTCAGCACTTCCATACATCTCCTGGGGTTCATCGCAAGTGCCCTCCTTAATCCCTATCACCTATTTAACCCAAACCCCCATCTCCTTCCCCTCTGGTAACCATCAGTTTGTTCTTTATAATTAAGCGTCTGTTTCTTGATTTGTCTCTCTCTCTTTCTCTTTTTTCCTTTTGCCCATTTGTTTTGTTTCTTAAATTCCATGTATGGGTGAAATCATATGGTATTAGTCTTTCTCTGACTGATTTATTTTGCTTAACATTATACTCTCTTGCTCCATCCATGTTGTTGCAAATGGCAAGATTTCAGTCTTTATGGCTGAATAATATTCCACTGTGTGTGTGTGTACCACATCTTTATCTGTTTATCTGTTCTGAACTTCAAGTTATATTACAAAGCTGTAGTAGTCAGTACAGTATCGTAGTGTCACAAACATGGACACATAGATCTATAGAATAGAAAACCCAGAAATAAGCCCAGAAATAAACTATTGATGGACACTTGGGCTGCTTCCATATCTTGGCTATTGTAAAAAAATGCTGCAATAGACATAGGCCTGCATGTATCCCATTGAATTAGTGTTTTCATATTCTTTGCTGGATTATAGGGTTGTTCTATTTTTAACTTTTGAGGAACCTCTATACTGTTTTCTACAGTTGCTGTACCCCTTTGCATTCCCACCAACACTGCGCATGTGTACCTTTTTCTCCAAATTCTTGCCAATACTTGATGTTTCTTGTCTTGTTGATTTTAGCCATTCTGACAGGTGTGAGATGATAACTCATTGTAGTTTTAATGTGCACTTCCCTGATGGTAAGTGATGTTGAGCATCTTCTCTTGTGTCTGTTGGCCATCTGGATGTCTTCTTTGGAGAAATCTCTCTTCAGGTCTCCTGCCCGTTGTTTTTTGGGTGTTTATTTGTACCAGTTGTTTTACATATTTTGGATACTAACCCTTTATCAGATAAGTCATTTGGAAATATCTTCTACCATTCTGTAGGTTGCCTTTTACTTTTGTTGATTGTTTCCTTCGCTGTGCAGAAGCTTTTTATTTTGATGTAGTCCCAATAGTTTGTTTGTTTTTTTCACTTTTGTTTCCCTTGCCTCAGGAGACATATCTAGAAAAACGTTGCTATGGCTGATGTCAAGGCGGTTACTGACTGTGCTCTTTTCTAAAATTTTTATCGTTTCAGGTCGCACATTTAGGTCTTTAATCCATTTTGAATTTATTTTTTTGTATGGCATAAGAGAGTGTCCAGTTTCATTATTTTGCATGTCCAATTTTCCCAGCACCATTTGTTGAAGAGACTGTCCTTATCCCATTGGTTATTCTTTCCTGCTTTGTTGAAGATTAATTGACCATATAGTGGTGGGTTTATTTCTGGGTTTTCTATTCTGTTCTCTTGATCTATGTGTCTGTTTTTGTGCCAGTACCATACTGTATTGATTATTACAGCTTTGTAATATAACTTTAAGTCCAGAATTGTGATGCCTCCAGCTTTTCTTTTTCAAGATTGCTTTGGCTATTTTGGTCTTTTGTGGTTCCATACAAATTTTAGAATTGTTTGTTCTAGCTCTGTTAGTATTTTGATAAGGATTGCATTAAACGTGTAGACTGCTTTGGATGGTATAGACATTTTAACAATATTTGTTCTTTAAATCCTTGAGCATGGAATATCTTTCCATTTCTTTGTGTTGTCTTCAATTTCTTCCATCAACATTTTGTAGTTTTCAGAGTGCAGGTCTTTTACCTATTTAGATAGGTTTATTCCTTAGTATCTTAATATTTTTGAGCAGTGTACATAGAATTTAAAAGCAGTACATCTCATACAACTTTGCTGGATGAGAACATGGTGTAATCTGAGAAATAGATGTCTCAAATAGCTTTGGTGATGACAAAGCCATGGTGACTACCATTCATTTGACTAATTATCTTCCAAATACACAACTGTTCTCTGATATGATGATGCAAGTCACGCCTTCATGCATCCTTAGAAGCAGTCTACTTCACTCTCCTCTTTTACTGGTGGAGAAACTTGGCCAGCAATTAAATAACAACACTGAGCCAGTAACCCAGTTATGCTGAATCTCGATTCAGGAATCATTTGAAATACCACAGTGTAATTATTGGGATTACTTCAGTTTTTTGAAAAATGTCTCCCCAGTAGCAAAGTGCAAAGGTCCAACACCAAAGCAGATTAAGGTTTTATAAGGAGAACGTATACTGGGAAAGTGATAGTGGATATATATTCTAAGAAGCTAATTAAAAATTTTTGAAAATTAGTGTATAGAAAGAACTTTCTTGGCTCTCAGAATGTATAAATATAAATATATATAAATATATCCTTTAGTGACTGAAATGATGAGATATTGGCTTGCTTGGTTTTTAATCCCTCAGGATATCTGCCGAATATAATTATTGTATTTCTGGTTAGAATTGCCACAAGTGGTAGACACTGTTTTGTCCAGAAAAGCCTTTAAATATGGGGAAAATTGTCCACTTTAACCCACCCTCTGTAATTCTTCAATGTCTTCTCTAATGAGGTCTTATGATGGAAATAGAGTCCAAATCAGCTCTTGGGCAGGCAAGTACAGTTTAAATAAGAGATTCCATCTTATGCATATCTACCTCTTGGTAAATAGGTGGTATTTTCCAAATGTATTATCCAAATTCTTTATAACTTTTCTTCTTCTTTTTTTAAAAGATTTTATTTATTTATTTGACAGAGAGAGAGCACAAGCAGCAGGAGTGGAAGAGAGAGAAGCAGGCTCCCTGCTCAGCAGGGAGTCCAATGCAATTGGGGTTGGGGGCTCTATGCGGGGCTCCATCCCAGGACCCTGGGATCATGACCTGAGCTGAAGGCAGACTTTTAACCAACTGAGCCACCCAGGTGCCCCTCTTTTATTCTTTACACTGTTCTCCTTGTTCTTAGAAATGCTTGGGACAAGCAATCCAGTGAGAGAAACCAAGCAAAACACATTTTCTCACCATTCCTAAAGAAGACTTTTTGCAGTCTCCACAGAAACAGGGAAGACATCAGGGAAATAGAAATAGAAATGTGTCTCTTCTAGTACATAGAGTAAAAAGTACAGGAGAAAATCTAGTAAGCTAATTTGATTGACTGATATGGTAAGAATTTTCACTCTTCAGAAAGAACCTGTAGGCCAGCTACCATAACCATAGGAAGTATACATTATATATACTACTCATTTGACATATAAACTAACTTGTATAGCCTGTGATCTTTTCTACCTGCTGAGTTGCTGTGCCCCTGTGGCCAGAGACCTTGACCTTGACTCTTTTCATTCTTCATATTACCATTTGTATAATGGGCACTCAGTAAATATCTGTTGACTGATTGAAATTTAAGATTTGACTTTATGCCATTTTCCCTTGAAATGATTGGCAGATTGCTTTCTAAGGAAGCCACATTTCTCTCTTGCTTTCAGTTTTGTTCACTGCTTCCCCACCATTGTGATTGACTGCACACCTCATTAGCTAATTGTAGAGTTAAAAAATGCTCAACTATACAACTGGGAAATGTGGATGATCCTTTTTAAAATTCCTGCCTTAAGAATGGCTGCACTCCAAGGGCACCTGGGTGGCTCAGTCGTTAAGCGTCTGCCTTGGGCTCGGGTCATGATCCCAGGGTCCTGGGATCAAGCCCCACATCGGGCTCTCTGCTCAGTGGGAAGCCTGCTTCTCCCTCTCTCACTCCCCCTGCTTGTGTTCCCTCTCTCACTGTGTCTCTCTGTGTCAAATAAATAAATAAAATCTTAACAACAACAACAAAAAAGAATGGCTGCGCTCTAAATAATAATTAGTAAGAAAACAAATGTTCATGTTGCTCTTACACTTGGAGGGAAAGAACTTATTCACATTTGTACTGTCACAAGATTTGTGAATTAACACTAGTGATAGGTAGCTTTCTGACTAGATCTCAGCTCAGAAACTTTGCATTATAAATATGATGCAGATTCTGCACCATTACTTGCTGGCATCTGGCTTCATTTCTGCAGAAGGACAACGTGAAAAGCAGAGTTAGAAAATAATCACCATCAGAACTTTATGTCATGCTTTAAAAGACACATAGGTTTATTTACATTTCTGTCACTGTGGTAGAAAAGAGCACAGGGCTTGAAGTATGAAGACATAGATTTTGAGTACTGGCTCTATTGATTTCTAGACATTTGACCTTGAACAACTTCCACAGCCTCTCACAATCTAATTGCCAAGGCTATAATTTTATAGAGGGTAGTAATGCCTGACCTTCAGGGTCCTTATGAAGGCTAAATAAGAAAGGAATGTAAAAGCACATAGTATGTCCACAAAAGATGTTAGTTACTTTTGTTCTTTCATTTACAAACCAACTATTGACTGCCTAGTCTGTGTCATGCACTGTGCCAAGCCTCTTAAATATCAGTGAATAAATCAATGATTACTTACCTTCATAAGGTTTAAATTCCATTTGGGAAGAAGATTTTAATCTCCATCTAAACAGTAATAATGACTAATATTCACTTTCAAAAAAATGTCAATTGACCTTTACAGCACATTTGTGAGGAAGATAGGGCTCATGCCATGATCCCCAATCTATAGGCAAATATGTTTACAGAGGCTAAATGGTTTTCCCAAGTCTGATAACTTTGGCAAAACCAGGAAGAAAGAACTCACTATGCTTGATTCCAAATCCAGTGTTTTTCCAAGCTGCCTTGAGGCCTTGAAAATTTTGCTATATGCTGGAAGTATACTTCGTAATTAGAAGTGTAGTTAAGTTGTTGACCAGAGGAGAAAAGCAAGAAAGGAAAACAGATATCCTGTACTTCTGGGATTGCATTTAAAGTACATCCCCATATACGTAAGTCAGTTTTTTTTTAGGTCCTTTCCCTGTTCAGAGTCCCTCTCCTTGTCATCTTAGCCTTCAGATTCAAGTCCAAATTTTTTAATATACATTCAAGGCAGTTTGGATATCAGGCCCCTTGACTTAGGCTGTGCTGTGCTATTTTTAACAAGGATGGCAACTAAGTATCAAAGACCTGTCCTCAGTGCGTTCCATAATTTCTCACTAATTCTTTCACTAAGCCTGGAAGACAGGTATTATTGCCATTATTTTACAAATGAGCCATGTAGCTAAGGAATTGGAGGTCCAGGATTAGAGCACAAGTCTGACTCTTCAGACTTTGCTGCTTTCGTTATCTTGTGTTGCTGTAACTTGAACACTCTTAAGTTCTCAGCTTCATGTCTGTGTTTTCCTTATCCCCTTGGCTTAGAATTTCCTTCCTCCCTCTTATTTATCCTTTAAACTCAGATCAACTGTTTAGGGCCATTGGAGAGCTTTCTTGAAGCCCCTGCCCCACTGCCCTATCCCCAATTCAGTTAGATGATGTTCTTTTACATCCTCAACACCTTGTACTCAATAGACTTTTTTACACTCCTTGAACTGAATTACAATGACTGCTTTAGTCCCCTTGCTTGTCAAGCCAACAGTGAGCTCCTTGAGGACAGGGCCCTTAACCCTATTACCTCTGCACACCCAGCACCATGTACTGTTTGTTCCTGTTGCACAATAAGCAAATCTACTTATTTGTTAAGCTGAATTAGAGCTACTTGGATACCAGCAGCATTTTAATTTAGCAGAGTTCTAAATCAAATAATGATATGATCAGATCCTGCATGTAGGTTCTTGGAAATCAGGACTCTTAAGGGAGAACTGAATCCTGCTTTTTCCTTTCTTTTCTTTTTTTTTTTTTTTAAAGATTTTATTTATTTATTTATTTGTCAGAGAGAGAGAGCACAAGCAGGGGGAGTGGCAGGCAGAGGGGGAAGCAGACTCCCTGCTGAGCAAGGAGCCCGATGCAGGACTTGATCCCAGGACCCTGGATCATGACCTGAGCTGAAGGCAGAAGCTTAACTGACTGAGCCACCCAGGCGTCCCATGAATCCTGCTTTTTCTTAAGTACTTTATAGGGAGGTCTTTAGTATTACTATTAATATCAGAATATCAAAATTGTTCGAAGGGTTAGAGGCTAGAGGAGTTTTGCTCTGTTTAGCATTGTGTAAAAATATTCTGAGAGTTCTCAGTTAATCTTCTTCTGGCTCAGCCAGAGAAAGCAACCAAGTCCTCTTTCTTTGTGTGGCCTCCTCTCTAGGATTTACGAGTCTAATTCTTGGACAAGGTCTCAAAGTTAGTGCTGAGTACACTATCTTTTACTATAGCCACCTTAGGATAAACCAGGGAGAGCTCTGAGCTGCAGGGGAGATCTATTACCACCATAACTCTTGGCTCATCCTGGAGCTTTCTTTCTGGCTTTAGTAGAAACACTGAAATTATGAAACTTTGTATCTTGCACCATGATCCCACATGAGATTCATGAATCTTCAGCTCCATACAGAAAACCTGGTTCTCTGACTACAACTGCCCACTAGACAAATTACTATCAACGACCCCATTATTTCTGATTAGTAGAGGTGAACCTTACCTTACCTGAATGTAAATAAGTGCCAGTAAGGTTCTTGAATTCCTTCATCCTTAAAAATCTACAGCTCTTAACATACACTGTAAATAGCATCATATCATGAATTAAATCTTTATCATGAAATTGGATACATTTCCTAAGCTAATTTTAATTGCTTCAAGAAATTGCTTAACATTGTAGATCAATCCCCAGGTCTGAGATGACATTTCCCTCACAGAATTAATTATTAATACCCTGATCATTTGCTTAAGACATTAATAGTTTTCATTGATCAGCACATCCTGTTTATCTAAAATGGTCTAATCACCATGCATGTTAGAAAAGTATCTGAACATATCCAATTAGAAATGCTGCCTACTTTCAGCTACATCAGCAGATCAGAAGTTAAGAGTCCCTTTTGTCTTCACAACATATTAGTCTAGCTTTATCAGAAACTGAGCTATTTAATAGCACAAAAGAAAGATGAGTTCTCTAATGATGGTTCTTCACCTTTATTAGCTTCCTGGTAGGCGTAAAGGCTTCTCAGTGACCACACAGTATAAATTAATGCTAAGAGCCCTTGATTAATGAGCTTGTGTTATTCCATGTTTTCATGTGAGCCTGTGTTCCGTCACAGTGTTTTCCTTATAAGTAGGAGTGAGATGAGAAACCCCAGGTTATTATCAGGATAAAAATATTGGATGTACAGTAATAATATCTAGCATTTGTATGGCACTGTATAGTTTTAAAAGAGGTTTCATTTACTTAACAAGAAGGTATCCTTGAAACAATCTTAAGAAGGAGGGAGGATCGGGTAAATACCCAGTACCATGCAACTAGTTATAGCCAGAATTGTAAAGAGAATTTGAGTCTCCCAGTTTCCTAGCTTTAAGTCTCCCAGTTTCCTAGCTTTCTCCTTTGACTAAGTGATAAATAGGTGGCATCCTGCTCATCCTTTAAATGCAGTGGGAACTCTTCTCCTTTATGACATCTCCCAGGCCAGAAAGTCTCTTCCTTCCTTCACAATGGCATATTGTATTGCAGTTTTATGAAGTGTGGGTAACTGCCCCTATAGGAGTAGGAGATCCTTTAGGCTAGACCTGGTTGTCTGCGTTTTGGCAGGTCCAGTGCCTCACCTAGTGTCTGGAAAGCAAAAGGTGCCCCATCTATGCATGAATACATGGCTTGCTGGCAGTATGGAGGGAGAAGGGGTGGGTAGATGAGAGCAAGTGCAGTCCTAGTTCTGTTTTACTAACGTCATGGTGCAGACCTTTGGCACCTGACGTTAATTTGACATTGTTTGGTTCATACATTGTTTAAGAAAATATTTTGAACTGATTTCCAATATTTAAAACTTGGTAGATTTTCAAAAATACAATAATATTTAAAAACTTTCTTTGAAAAGTTGTAGGTTGTCTTGCAACCCTGGGTCTGTGCCCCCTATGTTAGCCATCAGCTTGAGCTAAGGAGCACCCACCCGCTCCTTAGCCCACCAGGACATTGATTGTGTTCTCCAGAGTGACCCGTTTGTCCGCCTACTTCACTCATTCACTTGCTTTGTAGCCTTTGGAATACAGCCCCTTTCTTTACAACAAAGTTCTCCTATTTTATTTTTTATTTTTTATTTTTTATTTATTTATTTTTAAAGATTTTATTTATTTATTTGAGAGAGAGAATGAGATAGAGAGAGAGAGCATGAGAGGGGGGAGGGTCAGAGGGCGAAGCAGGCTCCCCGCTGAGCAAGCAGGGAGCCCGATGCGGGACTCGATCCCGGGACTCCAGGATCATGACCTGAGTTGAAGGCAGTGGCTTAACCAACTGAGCCACCCAGGCGCCCAAAGTTCTCCTATTTTAAAGATTTCTGGATAATGGAAGAATTACTGTTTGTTTTTCTTTTTTAATTTTATTTATTTATTTGACAGAGAGAGAGAGACAGCGCGAAGAGGGAACACAAGCAGGGGGAGTGGGAGAGGGAGAAGCAGGCTTCCTGTGGAGCAGGGAGCCTGATGCAGGGCTCGATCCCAGGACCCTGGGATCATGACCTGAGCTGAAGGCAGACACTTAACGACTGAGCCACCCAGGCGCCCGAAAAATTACTGTTTTTAATCATGTTCTGTATTTGTCCAAAAGAACCTAGTAGTCAGCTACTCATAGATAGTAAGATTTCTCCCAGTAGGCACTGGAGCTGCACATTTTATTGGATTCTAGAGATGAAACACAGAGTAAGGAAAAAATGTTTAAATTGATAGAGTAGTTATAATTTCACCACGTGTAACTCCATTCTAAAACTTGGGATTTTTTCCATGTTGACGTTTTTAGTGTATTATTAATTGGAAAATAAATAAGAACAGGGACTGGAGACTAAGGGATTGGGTAGGACCTTATTAAAAAAAAAAAATCCATTCCCCTGCCTTTGGTTTATATCTAATCAGAGCTGTTCTTTCTTTCACTCAGTAGCCACAGGGACACACCAGTTCCATTCCCTGCCCAAGTATTATTTGGAAGGAAAGGAAAGGCAGCTTCTTTGCTTCATATTCATAATTTAACATACTTTTCTCTTCTTTAATAGCACTTTTCCACAAGTGAGTTTTATTTGTATTCAGGTAAAAACAAATTTGCAGAGGCCACAAGGAGAAGTATCTGCAAATCTCATTGTAATGTCTCTTCTTTCCCACAGATTAAAGGTTGAACAAAACTTAAAAGAAGCAGCGGTTCTATTCACTTGTTCTTGGACTTGAAACTCCTTTGACCTCGGAAACTGAAGATGAGGTTGCCATGGGAACTGCTGGTACTGCAGTCATTCATGTTGTGCCTTGCAGGTAGAGTGTCATTTAAAACCTTTTTGATTTAAAAATGCCACTGTATTTCACACTAATTCAAAAGTGGGCCTTCACTTTAGATGGCAATGATAAAATCGAAAGAGTGCACATTACTACGACTAGCATTTGCTGACACTGTTAAATATACTTTCCTGATGGTCTTTTAGTGGCTCTTTTCATGGTACTGTATCCAAAGCTAGATATTGATGTTTCACCTGCCTATCCAGTCCTTTTAGAGTTCTTTGAGCCATTATTTAGTTTGAAAGTTGTTATTTTTGCTCATCCCACTGATCAATTGCACAAAGATATTGGGCAATAAAACCGATAATATAGTCTTGAGTATCACCTACTTTGTTGTCAGCGGATGGAAGTTTATTTGGGTAGCTCTTTCAATATCTTTGTTAATATTGCTCCATCTTTTGATAGTAAGTCTCTTTCTTTTACATTTTGATACACCTATAGTTAGCAGAAGACAGTAACTAAAAAGACAAGAGTTTTTTTTTACCATATACCAATGGTCAACTAGTAGACAAGGGCTTTGAAAAGTTCAGACACGCTGTTTATTACTTTCTCAGTTTTCTGGAAGATATGAGCCTAGCAGTTGACATACATAATGCAAATGTTGATGCAACTTAAGCCAACATGTGCTGAGAATTGGTTTTCAGGTTGGGATGGTGGGCATCTTTCCAGGCCTTTTTGAAGTAAGTCTAGTTGACCTGCTTTGTTATTCAGAGTATTGAGTCCAAGAGGGACACCTGGAATATATTTGCATTTTTATAAAATAAAATAAAAATGACTTTCAGGTCACCATTACTTTGATTCATGACTTCATTCAAATAATGTTACTGAGTACCTTGCAAAGAACCAGGTTTGTGCTAGTATCTGGGAATATGATCCTGAGCAGGATAGACAAAATTACTGCTCCCTTAAAGCTCTATTTGCTGAGTTCTATAGCTATATAAATTGAAAGCTTGATAGAACAGATTATTTCTAATTGGTATACAATTAAAGGTAGCAGTGGTAATCCTAACATATACAGGTCACTTATTCCATGCCAGGCACTATGTTAAGCTCTTGTACTTTAGCTCATTTACTTATATCATGACCACTAAGAAGTCGGTATTAACTATTTATTTTTATTTGCATCATTATTATTATTAATGTCATTACTGAAGCATCAAGAAGTTAAGAAACTTACCCATAGTCACCAAACCAGTAAGTGATGAAACTGTTAAGTTTTAGACTCAAGCAGACTAACTCCAGAATCCATAGTTTTGATCATTATAATATAGTCCTTTAGCTATATTGTTGATTTGTCCAGTTCATGCTTACAAATTTATTCTTGAAATTTTGGTTTTCATTCTTACTATGTTTTTCTAAATGCAAACCGTCATCCACTCATAAGCTTTATAATGCCCTACCTTTAAATTCTGAACCTCTTGCCTTCATGAACATCCTCACCATTCCCTGATTATGGACATTTTGGCGTCTAGACACCTGTTTTAGCTTTATCACTTTTCTCCTTCATCTGGTCAGAGCCTAAATCTTGTCATTACCCACCCTGCCCCCAGAAATGTACATTAGGCTTTGTGCCTCAGTTGCTTTTCTCCAGTCTTTACATGTACCTTGAGCCTCCTAAAAAGGCATCAACTGAGTCAGTCTGGTTCTAACTTCTCATATTCTGGGATGAACATATTCTTTAAAGCTTGAAGCAGTGAATTGATTTCTCAGTATTTGACTACAGCAATGTGCTTATTTATTTAACCCAGTGTGCTAAATGTCAAGAAATTAAAGAGTTGAAAATCAAGGAAGACATTAATCTTCTCAGTTGTATTTTGAAAAACTTGGAATTCTCAGTGAAGATGAGTACCTGTATCTTTTTTTATTCAGTTAGCTTTTTGTAGGGAATCAGTCAGTATATTGATTGCTTTGGTGAGCCTTTTTTGTGAAGTGTTTCACATGGCATTAATATTCCCTTACCATATGCCTCCTTACCAGTGTAGGTAAAGTCGAGCTTTAATTAATGTTTTTGTTTTCTTGCTGTTTGTCTTGATTTCATTAATTTATATAGCACTCAGCACTCTGAATTTTGAACAGATTTCTTTAACTGCTTTAGCTTCTCATTTTTTTTCCTTTCCTATACTTTCTTAGTCGTAGATTTCATGGTAAGTTTTTGGCAAGGAAAATATTTGTGTCTCTTATGTTTACCATAATTAGTGGATCTCAAATGGGCCTTTTCCTAAATAAGATAGAAGATCCAAATGTATAAGCAGACTGCTCCTGCAAGATATAGATCTTGAAAGTTCTGCTAATTATTTAAGGGTATTGGTTAGTAATTCATGGTACAATGGAAATATTCTTTTCTTTTGCCAAATACTAGACTTAATCTCTGACAACAATTAAAAAAAAAAAAAGGAGTAGTCTGAAAGTCCAGTCTCTACAAAATTGGTTTTATTATCCTGCCTCTTAGTGAATTTAAACCAGGGATCACAAAACTCTGCTACCTGAACGAACAAGGAAGCTAACAAATGAGTGAAACATTCTTCAAGGAATAGTGACTCCTCCATACAATATAGGATGCTGGTGATGGTGGAAAACTGGAGAAAACACGTCCCACTAAATTAGCAACCAGTGCCCAGCTCTAGTCCTTTGTGCTAGGTCTTCCAGTTCTTCAACACTTTTATGCATAAACCTCCTAATTTTTTTTTAACATTGCCAACCAATTCAAATTAATTTTAAAAATGAAAATAAAAAGGCTGCACAAGACAGACCAAAATGGTCTTCAGGCTAGAGATGCAGTTCCTGGTCTGCTGGTTTACAAAGTTTATTTCAAGTGCTTGGTTTTTCTTTGTTATTATACACATCGCCAATACACTAAATGTTGGGGGGTCTCTGTACTAAGTCTTCCTTTTGCCAAGAATTTTCTTCCACTAAATGTCCCTGTCACTTACCCTCTAACCTTATTTGGATCAGTGCTTAAATGCCACTTAATTGGCTTTTCTTGACAATAATAAACAAATTAATATTAGTGAAAATAGCAATATTTTCTTTCACCAACATTCTATACCCCTCTTATTTTATTTTTCTCTAGGTTTCTTATCAAATATGAATAACTATATATTTTATTTGTCTTTATACTAAATGCCTTTACCCATTAAATTGAAGCTTTATTCAGGCAGGTATTTTCTAGATCACTGCTATATCCCCAGCATCTTCAAAATGCCTAGTGAACAATGCCATACAATAATTAAATAAATATATTTCAAATGAGTGCATGCTGCATACTGGCCAGATATGAGAGAGAGAGAAAGAGAGAGAACAGTCTTCAATTTTAAGGTGGATTATGAACCCAAGGCCGACTATAGTCACCTTTGTGTTAAGGGAGGGAAGTAGCCACCTCTGAAGCTAATCCATACAAATTTTTATTTTACACACACACATACATACATATATATAGGTAAATAAGTATATATTTAAACATATATATGTAAATAGGTATATATTTATATTTAAACATATAAAATAGGTATATATATTTAAACCTAATATATGTATATATGAAAATATATACATATATGTATATATAATGTATATGTATAAAGTATAATGAAGTATAATATATAAAGTATAATGAAAATATATACATATATTAGGTTTAAATAGGTAAAGTATGAGAATTGGTTTATGTGCCTTAAACTCTAGAGGTTCTTGGTATAACACCACTTTGCCCCTTTCTTACTTCAGCTACTGCTGGGTGCATTGTGCCCCCTGTGTGTTTTTCTGCCTCCAGTCTTTGTCTAAAGTTACAAGCAAGGGGAGCTATGAGAAGGTCACTCTTCTCTGCTACATTCCTTGACCAGTGAGGTATGAGGAGAAGTAGTAAATACCACAGCCTCCTGTCATTTAGGAGGACAGTTATTAGGCACATTCTACACAGTTCCTTACAGATCCCCAGAAAAGACTGAATCTCAGTTGCCCACAGTAGTTCACCCCTGCTTCCTAGGATCATCTCCCAAATAAACTAGCTGTTTCCAAATCCTTCCCTCACACTCTGCTTTTGGGGGAATCCAAATCAAAAATATATACACACCAATTAATAGTAGAGCAGCCACCCAGTATTAGTCATGTCAGTAATTAGGAAGAAGCCAGACAGGAAACATAGTTTTGACAGAGATGATTGACGTGCTATGATGTATATCCATATAGGTATATGTATGCAGTTACTTATATGAGTGCATGTACACGTGCCTTTATATGGGTACATGTTGAGTGTTATCTAGGTCCTGCAACCAGATAATATTTTACTATTAACCAACTCTTTCATTGTTTTTACTGTTTACTAATTGCATGATTAGCCAGATACTGGGCAAGTCATAATTACCCCTCTGGGATTCACTTTACACCTCTGTACAATGAAGCTATTAAACAGATTGTTCCTAAAGTCCTTTTTCAACTCAGAAATTTATGGCTTTAGCTATACACATGGTTTGAGATATATATATATATTCTGAGAATGTTGAGCTAAGCTTAAAATTTTGTTCAACTAATATGAAGTTTTACGTAGATCCTATGCCTTACCATGTGTTACTGATTCTGTTCACATTGGCAGAATTTGAAAGAAAGAGTAAAGTGGCTGGTCCATATGTTCATATGCAGCAAGAGGCGTGAAGACATTTGAATACCCTCTGTGAATGAGTGAAAAAAGTGTATGTTTTGATGTATTCTCAGTTGATCTTGGTTTTCAGGGAGGCTAAATTTATTCCCATCTCTGTGGTGCAGTTTACCAACTTCAGCAATTATCTCTTTTTGAGAAAGTGCATCCTTTCCAAATGCAAGCATTTTGTTGACTTGTTCACAAAATACATGCCATTGTTACAGCTGCATCTGAGGGTGGACAGTGGAGTAAAGGTCCTGTATAATTCAAGAGAGACATATTCTAGGATCGGTGAGTGTGCACAAAATGTGGAGCAAGGAAGGGCCCTGGGTTGAACAGTTAATCACAGGGATATAGCTTGAATCTATGACAGTAAAAAAAAATACAAGCCAAAGGCCAATACCTGCAATCAGAGTATTTGGAGAGAATATTCAGTGGTCTTCAGAAGGGATTTTTACGCTCAGGAAATCTCTTATCACTAAGACTAAACTAGGCTGTCTATGGTTTTAGCTTATTCCAGGGTTGGAGAACACAAATACACACTAGCAACTTCCAGTAGTTATTGATAGTGCTAATAGAACTCAATAAGCCTAATCTTTCCACTTAATCAGAATATTCCAGCAAAGTTCAGGATCATCCCAAGAACATCTTCCCTTCTTCATGATGCTCCTATAGCTCCCCAAGAATGGAAAGCACACTGAAGTTAGTTTCAGAGCTTGTCCTTACAGTACAGTCAGTACAGTATTTCAGTTCTCAACATTCTCATATTTTTTTTCCAGAATAAACAGAAGAATGGGCAACATTCACATAATTAACAGTTCTAGACAGATATTAAGCCTAGTACTGACTCTGCTCTTGCAGAAGTTACAAGTATAAAATTAAGTTCAAAAAAGGTTTGAATAAATGTCAGTTTTCATATGGTTATTTCAAAGCATAGTCCTGTAGTGACCTCTTATTTTATGGTTTCTCTTTCTAAGAAACTGGCTTGCAGTGCATTTGTAGTCATGCTGACTGAAGCCAATGAATGGGTTTTCTATTTCCTCTGTGCTGTCTTCTAACCATGGCCATGAAATGAAGCCAAAGCAGTAGAAAGATTTAGCAAGAAGAGAGCTAATAACTAGATTAAAAAGCAGTGACTCCAGTGATGAAAATTCAGGAAAAGAATGGGAAGAAGTATGCCCAGAAAATAATAAACGGCAACTGGAAAACTCCTTTTGAATATCAATTTAAGTACTTAAGGACATTTCATGGTGGGAAAATAATCATCAGTAATGAAGATGATGTTGAGGTAAACAGAGAAACTGGCAGCAGTTTTATATCCCTATAGGCATGGACATATAGTAACAGTCCTACAACCCAAGAGTTATTAGAAACATTCAATTTAAGACCTCTCCTGAAGCAAAAGCATTAATGGCTTCATTAGATATGCTCAGCCAAGCTGGATGTCTTAACTATAAATAAAATTCCCTTACTGATAGAGTCTAGGACATGTTATCTACAAAAAAAAAAAAAAATGAATTCTGTTGAATGAAACATAGTAGGAAGAAGGGAGAAAAACAGGTGAAAATCTAAACATTACCATGCATTTCATATCCACTTGGTAATAGTTGCCTGTTGAAATATGGGATTAACCCCAGAGCTTGAGGATGGTAGGTGGAAGAATAGCCTGTGGCATCTCAGACATTGTCAGTAATGTGACCTGGAGACCCCGCAGTGCTGGTAGTTAAGAGCAGGGGCTTTGAAATGACATGGATAGGTCAACCACTTAAAGGCTGTGTGATCCAGCTATTTTATCTCCCTGTCTTAGGTGGCTTTTCCCACCATCTATAAAATGGACAGAATAAGTGTATTTACTTCATTTGGGTGTTTATGAGGATTGAAATCATGTATATGTTCTTCATACTCACCACAGTGTCTGATACTTAGCCAGCACCATTTCATGTGAGCTGTTTTTCCCTGAGTCATTCAACATACATCTGAGGATCTGCCAGTGCTAAGCATTGCACTGTGCTCGTTCTCAGAATGTAGTTTGGTTCTAAGTGAAACATAGTCCCTGTCCTCTTGGCACTGGTGGGGGTGATGATGATGGTGCCTCCAGCATCCACTTCTTAGCACCCTGGTGTCTGCCCTTCTTCAGTGGCTGAAGATTGTATAGCAGACTTTATAGCACATTGTTGCCAATTGACCTCATCTTTAAGATAGTGATATAATAATAATGAAGAATACCGATGAAAAATAAATACCCAATTTGATTAAACTTCTACGTGTGGAGCGCTCAGGAAGGTGTCTGGCTTAGTGCCGTTATTACCATCATCACCAGCAGCAACAAACATGTGGGCATCTGTTTACTTGTACAGCAGCCACAACATTTAGGGTCTGCCTCCTAGAAGGAAGACACCGAGGGCAGTTGCCAACTCGAGCCATCTGTCTGGGGAACTGGCACTGGGAAGGAGCTGGGAAGGTTTCTGTGATGGGACTTCCAGAAACTTATCAAGTTGCAAAGAGATAAGGTTTCTAAAGATAGAAGGATCTGGTGGTTCAAAGTGATGAAAGATTTTCAAAATACATTTTACAAACAACAACAACAACAACAAGACAAACAAGCAACTCAGATAAAGAAAGGTGCACATAACAGCCCCTAATGAACTGGGATGGAATGTACTAGAGCAAAGACCGTGGTGAGCCACATTCTTCTATTCCTCTCTCCCCCTAAACTCCCACTGGTGATGTCAACCAGATACTTCATCTATATGATAAACAGGGTTTGATGAGGATGTTGCCCCACACTACTGTAATAACACCCTTAATTTGTTTAGCACTTGTTAACTATGAAATATTTGCTGAACAGTCTGTTTAGCAAGGCTGTTAGGGGCTAGAGGCAACTACAGTAATAATGAGTGAAAATTTATTGAGCATATCTGTGCCAGATACAGCATCACATTCTTGAGTGCAGTTATCCCATTCAACCTGACAAGAACCCATTTCCTAAATCAGGGGTTATGATCTGACTAAGGAATCAAAGCAGTATTTGAATGAGTCTATACAGCTCCAAAGCCTGAGCCTTTAACTGTGATGGTATGATATCTAATGACACCTGGTACCTGTCCTCAGAGAGCTCACCATCTTGTAAAATACTATAAACCTGTAGTTCTCCAAAAGTAGTCCATGGACCAGCAGCAACAGAATCACCTGGTAACGTATCAGAAATGCAGATTCCTGGGGCCCAGCCCAAACCTACCGAATCAGAATTTGTGGAAATGCATCCCTCAGTGTGTGTTTTAATAAGCCATCTGTAAGATTCTGATGCTTTTGAATGCTTGAGAACTGTACTAAATGCTCTTGAGAGGCAGGTAAGGCAGGAGTTGTCATTATCCCAATTTTACATATGGGAATCTGAGTGGTAAGTGTTATACGTCTGGCATTAATGTCAAAGCTGGAATCTAAGTTTTGTGATTCATAATCTAGTGATTTACTTTTCCCCCTAGTATATATGCTACATTTTTACTTGTGTGACTTTTGGAGCACCTTACTGAATACCTGATAATATAAAGTAAGGGCTTTTTATGTTGAAGAGGTGTCCTGAGTACTGAAATAATTTACTTTTTCTGCTAAGCCTTGTTTCACTGCCTGTGAACCACTAACAGGTGTGATATTGGCCTGTGCTCTTGATCTGTTTTGTGATGTAATGAATGCAGAAAAGATGTTTTTCTTTAATTTTAAAGGGAAATGGAGCTATGTGGTAGAATCTTGAGAAAGTGGAAAATAGAAATATGTCCCTTAAGCCTACAAATACAGTATAATTAATGATCTTTTTGGCAAACAATAATGTACATATTATCATTAGGTCTGAGTTCTGTGCTTAGAGAAATAAAAGAAAAAAAAGTTTGGATATTTTGCACAACCTCTAGTGGATTGTCAGGTTGTTTTGTCTTCTTAGAGTAATCAAGAATCTTTTCCCTTAAGGTAGATAACAGATTGTTTTGTTTTGGAAAGAAAGAATTCCAGGGGAGATGACTCACCCCTTCAGATCTGAATTGAGATTTATGTCTAACGTTCTCTTTTTCTATAGCGATGTTTGGCAAAAGGCCACAGAAGACCCCTCTAAAGCTTTTAAATTCGTGCTGAAAGTAGCCACAGTTAGCTATGAGCACTTGAAATGTGGCTAGTCGAAACACTTCCCAGAATCTGTAGTAGTTTCCTAGGGCAGCTGTAACAAATTACTACAAAGTAAGTGGCTAAGAACAACAGAAATTTACTCTCTCACAGGTCTTGAGGCTGGAAGTCTGAAATCAAGATGTTGGCAGGGCTGTGCTCACTCTGAAGGTGCTAGGGAAGAATCCCTCCTTGCCTCTTCCTAGCTTCTGCTTATGGCAGCAATCCTTGGCATTCCTTGCCTTGTAGATGCATCACTTCAATCTCTGCCTCTACCTTCACATCACCTTCTTTTTGTGTCTGCCCTGCGATGTTGGAACCTAGTACAAAGAAAACATATAAAATACCTCTAGTAATTTTTATACCAGTTACATGTTGAAATGAATACATGGGGCTAAACAAAACATGAATATTGCCAGTTTGTTTATTTTTTCTTTTTATGTAGGTACTACAAAAATGTTAATTATGTATGTGCCTCACATTATGGTTCTATTGTATAGCAATACCATAAAAGATGTAGGAACCAATTATTCCTTAGTTTATAACTATAGTTGAGAATAATTTCCTTCTTTTTCTTGTCTTTGTAGAAGTAGAAACTCAAGCTGGTAGCCCTGAGGCTGAAGGGAAGTTGATTAGGGGAACAGGTGTAGAGAGGAGAGGTATAAAATGTAAATTTTTTAAACTTTTGACTTAAAGAATAGGGTAAATGTTTTATTTATCACAGTCCCTCCAAGGTGCTTTTATAGAAGAAAGAATATCGAAGTCTTCTTACATCCGGCAAAAACAGTGAAACATTGAAGACTAGAAGATTTTTTGAAAAGCTTTTTTACAGGAACCTGCAAATCACATTGACCAGAAGTAATTTGTACAAAAATGTTCACAGCAGTCAGAATAGTCAAAAAGAGGGAATAACCCAAATGTCCATTAGTTGATGAATAGATGAACAAAATGTGATACCCATATAGTGGAGTATAATTCAGTCATAAAAAGGAATGACATACTGATATCACAACATGGATAAACTCTTGAAATATTCTAAGTGAAAGAAGCCAGACACAAAAGGCCATATGTTATATTAATTCATTTATATGAGGTATACAAAACACAAAAATCCAAAGAGACAGCAAGTGGATTAGGGTTGCCCAGAATGGGGTGTAGGAGAAGACACAGAGTGACTGCTATTGGGTGTAGGGTTTCTGTAGGATGATGAAAATACTCTGGATTTAGGCGCCTGGGTGGCTCAGTTAGTTAAGCGTCTGCCTTTGGCTCAGGTCGTGATCCCAGGGTCCTGGGATGGAGTCCCACATGGGGCTCCCTGCTCGGCGGAGAGTCTGCTTCTCCCTCTACCCCTCCTCCCTGCTTGTGATCTCTCTCTCTCTCTCATGCCCTCTCTCTCTTTTTCAAATAAATAAGTAAAATCTTAAAAAAAAGAAAAAATACTCTGGAATTATGTAGTGATGCCTGCACAACCTTATGAATATACTATAAACCACTTGTCTTAGTCGAGTAAGGCTGCTATACCCACAAACTTGGTGGCTCATAAACAACAGAAATTTGTTGCTCACAGTTTTCATGTGCTAGAAGTCCAAAATCAAGCTGCCAGCTCAGTTAGGTTCTGGTGGAAAAGGCCTTCTTCCAGATGGCAGATTGCCAACTTCTCTCTGTATACCTATCATCACAGGGCTAGGATGTCAACATAGGAATTTGGGGGGGAAACAAATATGCAGACCATAGTATGATTTTTTTTTTTTTATTTGAGAGAGAAAGAATGAGAGACAGAGAGCATGAGAGGGAAGAGGGTCAGAGGGAGAAGCAGACTCCCTGCCGAGCAGGGAGCCCGATGCGGGACTCGATCCCGGGACTCCAGGATCATGACCTGAGCCGAAGGCAGTCGCTTAACCAACTGAGCCACCCAGGCGCCCCCATAGTATGATTTAATTGTACGTTCTAAAAGGGTGGATTATATTGCATGTGAATTATATCTCAGTAAAATTTTTTAAAAACTCCTTAGGAAAAAAACTAAACCTTTTTGAAATCTTATTAAATATTACATTTTACTGAGAAAGCCTATCTTGTCAGGAACTCAGCATTATTCAGTGCCAACTTCCCTTATACATAATTAACAGGATAACAGGAATGTAGACCTATCCTAACTCCCGTATTTTAGACAAGTTAACTGGTTTGGCCGAAGACACCCAGATAATTAGTAGCATAATCAGAATCCAAGTTTCCAAACTCTAATCTCAATCTGTCTTCCACTGCTCCATTAAGGCAGTGTGTTTTATGGACATTGGGGGTTTCATCTCTCTCTAGCCCACACCCAAAATGCAGATCCTATAATAAGAGGAAAAAGAAAAGCATAAACCTCCTTGTGAGAGTGAACTCTGTGACTTTTATTCACCTGAGGTGTGATACTGGATTCCTCTATGAAAACAAGAGAGGGGGATACTAATGGAGAGGGAAGGAGACCATCTGTGTATAAGGGTGATCTTGAGGAAGCAGGATGAGCATTGTTATCAATTTTGTCCCATACTGGCATCTCTAGGAAGCAGAACGTTTCCTTGTTTCCTGCCTGTCTGTGCTAAACCCCCTGGTGGCTAAAATTAAGAATCCATACTGAGTTTGTGATTAAACTTCCCCCTACCTGAGGATTATATCCCAAGCCAAAGCTTTGTAAATAGTTTTGATTCAAAAAGGGAAGGCAGAAAGAGGAGAAATGGGTGAACTATTTTTTTTGTTTTGTTTCCTTTTTTTATTTAAATAAATTGCATTTTTTATTTTTATTTTATTTTTTTATTATTATGTTAATCACCATACATTACATCACTAGTTTTTGATGTAGTGTTCCATGATTCATTGTTTGTGCATAACACCCAGTGCTCCATGCAGAATGTGCCCTCCTCAATACCCACCACCAGGCTAACCCATCCTCCCACTCCCCTCCCCTCTAGAACCCTCAGTTTGTTTTTCAGAGTCCATCGTCTCTCATGGTTCATAAATTGCATTTTTTAAATGTGGCTACCAGGGACACTGGGTATCTCAGTCAGTTAAGTGTCCTACTCTTGGTTTCAGCTCAGGTCATGATCTCGGAGTCATGAGATCTAACCCTGATTTGGGCTCTGCACTCAACATGGAGTCTGCTTGGGATACTCTTTCCCCCTGCCCCTCCCCTGCTTGCTTGCTTACGTACTCTCTCTCTCAAATAAATAAATAAATCTTTAAAAAAATAATTAAATATGGCTACTAGCAAATTTAAGATTACCTATATAATTTGTATTCTCTTTTTACTGGATACACTACTCTGGAAGATGTCTCAGGTTTCTTTTAGGTCAGGTGTCAGCAAACCTTTTTACCTTTCTCCCAAAAGTAAATATTTTAGGTTTGGGGACCATATAATCTTTGTTGTAACTACTCAAGTCTGCCCTTGCAGTACTAAAGTAACCAAACATAATACAAGTATGTGTGGCTGTGTTTCAATAAAACTTTACACGTACATAAAAAAGGTATATTTATACAATCATAGAAATGAGTGTGGTTGTGTTACAATAAAATTTTACTCATACATCCAAATGAGTGTATTTATGCGACATATACAAATGGGTATGGCAAAAAGGGGAAAGGCCATTTCACTGACAAAGTATATGATAAATGTATGATGTCAAATAGATTATTTAAAAAGTATGAATGCAGCAACATGCATGTTGTTTGAACTACTTAAGTAAGAAGAAACAAAAATCAATGTAAACTCCCTGGTGTCAGCTATATTGCTTCCACTCAATTGACATCTATACCGGAAAGTAATTAACACACCTAGAAATGCATCCTGCTTGTTGATGTGGAAACAAATGTCAAAATAAGTCAGGATAAACATGAGGTACAGAAGAAAGCATAACTCTTTTCTAAGGAACTTTGAAGATGAGTCTAGTAGTTGACCTGACAATCCCTTGCAGCAAATATGTTACTTTAGCAATCAGAGATTCACAAATTGCCAAAGTTGTGCTGTTATCTAGTCCCTTTCTCTTTGGGCAGATGAGAAAACAAAAGAGCAAAAAGATTAACTCATTTCCCCACATTCACATGGCTCATTGCTTTCAGAGCAAGGATCAAATTTTGGGAATGTTTGATTGACTTTTATCAAAATTTTTCCTGATTGGACTTGGACTTGATAGCTGTGTTTCCATCACATTCCTAACATGTCTAAATTCTATGTAAATGGCCATGGAATTTTATTATTAAGGATGTTTTGGATAAAAGTTTAAGATTGGCTTTCTCAGCTGTTTTCCCACCTGAGAGTGGTTTTAGGTAACTTGGCTGACAGACAATACCGTGTCGTCTTTTGATATAGTGGCAAATAAATTTGGAAAAGAGATTAGGTTCTTAACGTTAGAACTTCTGATTCTTTTGAAAATATTTACACATGTTTTATTTATTAATTTATTCACCTATGTAATAACAATTCACTAAACATCTACTATCTTCCGTGTACTGACACGTGTTGGGCATACATCTATGTATGTATCCATCTATGTTGGATTTGAAGAGTTTATAATCTTGTGTGCTGAAACAATTTATTTCAAATGAATATGTCCTGACAGATTTAAGTGAGAATTCCAGGCAAAATACAGTGTTCTCAATGAACCATATTGTTAAATTTCATAAGACACTTCCTTGGTACAAGCCTATAGTGGATAAGATCATGGACCTGGATCCGAGATAAATCTGGGTTCAAAATCTTTCTCCGAGTGTGGTTAACAAGTTACTTGAGGAAATACCTAATTCTCTGACAAAGGAGACTTAAAATATTTAGTACAGTGTCTGGCCTATAATCAGGATATGATAATAATGTCACAGTCATTTATTAATAATAAAGGGGCATGACCTTCTTCCTTTTTCTCACTGAGCCCTAATGCACGCAAAACACTTAAATTTACTTTACCCTCAGTGGATTCTGAATTACATAGTATAAATAAAGAAGAAAGAAAACAGTGACATGAAAGGGAATGAGAGAATGCTGAAGTCAGGCATGCCTTTGGCCTGTCATGAATAAAACTAAGTAAGGAAGGTCAAAGTGTTGTTGTTTAGTTTCGTTCTACAGTTGACTAAAAAAGGGGCAGGTCACAGCCTCATTCATAGGTAGGGAAGGAGGAGGAAAACAGGATTGATAACTATCTCTCTTATGTGATTATATTATTTTAAGGATAAACTTGTATCTTGTTCTTTATATAGCCATGTGGACACAAATATATATAAGCATTTTTTTTACTGTATCTTTACCCTATTGGTCAATCTGCTAATATTTGAATCAGAGAATTTTAGAAATGGAAGAGCATGCTATATCATACATGTAATACTTTATCATTAACTGTTAATCATTGTTACTTTACCTGATTTTTCACATTTCTTACCACTGAAACATGACTTAGAGTCCTAGGTTGCTTTTTCATTACTGATGATAATGATGATTATAATAGTAATAATAACAGTAATAATTACTATCCTCTTCCCTCTCATCTAAATGCTTTGAATATTATATAAATAATATTGGGCTCAGAGTAGCCCTAATGTGGCATTATAGAAGGGACAACTAAATCATGGGGCACCTGGGTGGTCAGTCAGTTAAGTGTCTGCTTTCAGCTCAGTTCATGATTCCAGAGTCCTGGGATCGAGCCCAGTGTCAGGGCTCCCCGCTCAGCAGGGAATCTGCTTCTCCCTCTCCCTCTGTTGCTCCCCCTGCTTGTGATTATGTTCTCTCTCTTTCTCTCTCACTCTCCCTCTCTATCTCTCTGTCAAATAAATAAATAAATAAATAAATAAATAAATAAATAAATATCTTAAAGTAAAAGAAGGGACAACTAAATCAGATTAAGGAAGTGGTAGAAGATCACAAGGTATGGCTTCACTAATACCGGATATTTCCTCCTACCCTGTTCTGGTCAACATCAGCCTCAGTCTTTACCAGGTTCCATCTGGAGCAGCACTCTTGGTTTTATAGTCTCCTGTCCATAAACACCTGTCTGTCCCCCCAGCCCATGTGCCACTTAGCCCTTCATCAGCTTCCTCCTTAGTTACTGACACGCTAGCTGCATTATGATGGAGAAGACCAAATTAAACTCTGCAGATGTTACTTCCCGAAGTTGCTTTATTTCTGGTATGTAGCCAAAGAATCATGATCTCTGCTTTCTTTCCAAGGAGGTATAGTTCCCCCATTTTCTTTCCTTTTGAGTTGTCACCTTGTTTTTTCCTCCACTCCTTATGGTACTGTTCCTTGTCTCCCCCTCTGACCTACTCTGGGTTTGTGCTTTCTTCCTCCTATCTTCCTTTGCTTTCTCAGATTATATCTTAGCTTAGAATACAGCTGTAAAACTAATGAAATTGTCTTTAAGCACGCTTTTAAACTCCCAACTGTTCACCTCCCTCTGATTTGAAATGAGTAAAGTTTTAATTTACTTGTTTAAAACTAAGTTAATGCATTCATATACTCAAATATGGTACATGCTTTGTATTTGTGCTTTTTTTTAAGATTTTATTTATTTGAGAGAGACAGAGCAGGAGTGGGGTCAGGGTGGGCAGAGGGAGAGGGAGAAGCCGGCTCCCTGCTGAGCAGGGAGCCCCATGCAGGGGCTTGAACCCAGGACCCCAGGATCAGGACCTGAGCCTAAGGCAAAGCTCAACCCACCTAGCCACCTAGGTGCCTCTGTGCTTCTTTTAAAGGAGAGAGTGAAATTCACTCAACAATCTTGTTCTTGGAATAAAATACCACCTTCCTCCTGGGAATTATAATAATTCAAAGAACAAAACCAAACCAAAATAAATCCACTTCTCAGAGCAAAAGAGTAAATAACAAAAATGCAGCAGCATTTGCATGGGTCAACAGTTTTTGCCAGAACTTGATGTGATATCCTCTATAGAATTTTACTGAGAAGTTATGAACTACTGATAAGGCTGCCAAATATGAGTTGCACACAAGTGATCTATGCAATATAAAAATTGTCAAGTGAAAACGAATTCTCTCCTCTCCTCTTTTTACTCTTCAAAAGAATTCTTGGACATCCTGTTTGGGAAATCTTTTCTCCCCAGTGGTATGATATTTGTACAAAAACTTTTTTTTTTTTTTAAGATTTTATTTATTTGCGAGAGAGAGAATGAGAGACAGAGAGCACGAGAGGGAGGAGGGTCAGAGGGAGAAGCAGACTCCCCGCTGAGCAGGGAGCCCGATGTGGGACTCGATCCCGGGACTCCAGGATCATGACCTCAGCCGAAGGCAGTCGCCTAACCAACTGAGCCACCCAGGTGCCCAAAAACTTGGTTTTAATGTAATGTTTATCTAATTAGAAACATAGCCAAATTTGAAGTGGATACTCTAGATTTCTTGCATCTCCTTTATGATTTTATCTACTTGCTCTATTCCATTCCATTAAAGATAAGGAGAGAGAAAAGGGGATTGTCAGTCAATTGTACTTCATAATTGTTTATGATTTCATATTATCTAAATTGATCCCCAGTTCAGTAAAATATTTTTAAAAAGTAAATAAAGATATGTTTTGTTCAGTAATTTGAAATCACCTTTGGAAAAAAAAAAAAAGTCCCTGTACGATAATGAATGATAGGTAGTTACCACTTACTGTAGTAACCATTTTACAATATATACATGTATAAAATCATTATGTTGGACACCTTAAACAAATACAATGTTATATGTCAATTATATCTCAATATTTAAAAAAAAATAAAACACTCTTGAACACATAAAAAAAAACCCTCACACACAAAAAGAAATTGCTCTTAAATTTTGGTCTTTACTTTTTTTATGTTAATGTAATAGAAACTCAAGATTCTAGAATCATATTTGCCCCTTTATAGTTTTATAACTTTAAGTAAGTCTGTCTCACTTTGCACCCGAGATTCTGCATTAAGTAAAATATGACTGGAGCCCAAATATGCTTTCTAAGCCCGTGCTATCCAAAATTTGATCATCTATTTTTGTCCAATCTGTATACTGATTGTGTTATTATTTATTTCAATATTTATTAACTAAATTTGATACTTAAAATAACTTTATCACAGCAATATCACTTGTTATAAGTGAAAAAACAGAAATCAATATTATGGAACCCAATGTGTTAAAGCCTGAATTGTCCTCAGAATACTCTAATTCTGAGTCCTGATATTTTCCCACAAAAATACAACTGTCAAATATTTGACAAGTTTTTAAGATATGCTGGCATCAACTGAGACTTTCTTCTTTAATCAGAAAAATTCAGAGAATTAATTGAAAGAGGAGTGAATTTATTCTTAAGTGAGTCAATATTATTAAATGCCTTATCTCTGTACAATCTAAAAATTACCTCTCATACCAGGGTTATGCATCCCTCATTTTGGGAAATGCTAATATAGAAAGATGAAATCTTCCAGCTCCCCCAAAACAGATGTTATAATTCCCCCACATGATATATCTGATGTATCCTGGTCATATTGATTCAGACAAATCATATTTATTGTGTGATCAGGTTTTCTTCATGCATTGTTTTTCATATATGGAAATACTTACTGGAATTTTTTACCTCATGTACTATGTAAAAGTTTGTATAAATCATTTGTGGGCTAAGGCATGTAACAGCACTACTACCTTTATGATTCAATTTAATGATGTTCAAAGGCTTTGTAAGATCACCTGTCTTCTTACTTACCTGTCCGTCCCTATGCAGAATATCACACAGTGAGTGACATGAAGGAGCCAGACTAACCTCTCAATGGAGCCTGGAACAAAGAAAGCCTGGCACAGAATGTTGTTATGACCTGAGGTCCTCTAAGCACATCATATTTCGACAGAGTGCTGAGTAGTTGTGTGAGATTTAACGTAGAAACCATTCTTAAAGTCTGAGGGAGCCCAGTTGGCTCTTACAAACATGACTTGTGAGTTTCCTTGGTTTCAGCACCTTATCTTTAACATTTTTTGCAGTGCCTTTTTGTTCACTGATCTGTTAAAATGCAATCTTGTTTCTGTTTTTAGCCATCCAGTGCTATTATCATAATAATCCCAGTGTTTCTTTTTTTTATTTTTTATTTATTTATTTATTTGACAGAGAGAGACACAGCGAGGGAGAGAACACAAGCAGGAGGAGTGGGAGAGGGAGAAGCAGGCTTCCTGCTGAGCAGGGAGCCCGATGCGGGGCTCGATCCCAGGACCCTGGGATCATGACCTGAGCTGAAGGCAGATGCTTAACGCCTGAGCCACCCAGGCACCCCAATAATCCCAGTGTTTTAAATGTGTGTGCATGTTTGAGTATAGTTTCTCCCTAGGCAGAACTATGTAAGCCATCCCTTCCCTCCACAAAGATAATATCCGGATTATTAGAAGCATACTAGGGTCATACTTAACTCCCCCCCCCTTCCATAAAGCAGTAGTAAACATTTATTGTCTCATGTAGGTTTTTTGTTTTGTGGGGCTGTGTTGTGTTTTGTCCTCAGGAATTTGAGAGCAGCTTAGCTGGGTGTTCCTGACTCAACATCCTTCAGGAAGTTGCAGTCACATGTTACCTGGGGCTGCAGTGTTTGGGGGTTTTCTGGGGCTAGAGGATGTACTTTCAAGTTGGCTCAATCACAGATACGGCTGGCAAGTATGGCTGCTAGCAGATAGTGGGAGGCCTCTGTTGCTCACAACATAGAGCTCCCATAGGGCTGCTTGTGTATCCTCTTGGCATGGGCCCTGGCTTCCTCCAAGAGCAACGGGCTCAGAGAGGAAGCAAAAGGAAGCCACAGTGCCTTGTTGCAGGCCAGTGTGATAGAATGTCATTTCTCCCATATTCTGTTTGTTAAAGCGAGCCACTATGACCTGACCCCACTTGAGGGAAGGGAATTAAGCTCCATATTTTGGAAGAAGTGTCAAAGAATTTGTGGACATAATTTAATACCGCCACAATCTACTGTCCTTCCTTTCTTATGCTTCCATTGTAGGAGGAACTATCATCATTTCTTACTGAGATGACGTGGAACAGTTCTATCAGGCCTTTTCCTTGTCTTCACTCTTCTTTCCCTCTTCTCCTTTTCCATTCCATTCTTGATATACCAGCCAAAGTAATCATTTAAAAACATGAATCTGGGGCACCTGGGTGGCTCAGTGGGTTAAGTGTCTGCCTTCATCTCATGTCGTGATCCCAGGGTCCTAGGATCGAGTCCCACATCGGGCTCCCTGCTCCTTGGGGAGCCTGTTTCTCTCCCTGCCTTTGCCTCTCTGTCTCTCTGTCTCTCATGAGTAAATAAAATCTTTAAAAAATAAAAATAAATAAAAACACGAATCTATCCTATCATACTTCTTAACTTTGAGTGGCTTACTATTGCACATGGAATAAAATTTAAAGGACTTTTCACAACTCATAATGTCCTATATAAAGGTCCCTGCCTTCTTCTCCAACCCAATCTCTTGCAACTCTCTCCCTAATTCATTAGAAGTTCTAATCTTCTCTTCATTGCTAATACCTTTTAATCTCTTCCTGCCTCAGGGCCTTCACCACCTGCCCCATATTCACTCTATCTTGAATGGTCTTTTCTTTTGTTTTTCTATGATTGGCGTATCCTTTGGATTTCCATTTAAATACCTCTCCATCAGAGAAACTTTCCCGAGGAAACTACAGTAGCACCTTCCCACTATCTTCTCTTTTCTTTTAATTAAAAAAAAAAAAAAATCAGGGGCGCCTGGGTGGCTCAGTCGTTAAGCGTCTGCCTTCAGCTCAGATCATGATCTCAGGGTCCTGGGATCGAGCCCCGCATCAGGCTCCCAGCTTGGTGGGAAGCCTGCTTCTCCCTCTCCTACTCCTCCTCTGCTTGTGTTCCCTCTCTCACTGTCTCTCTCTCTGTCAAATAAATAAATAAAATCTTTAAAAAAAAATCATCAAAGTATAATTGATATGTAAGAAATCCATCTTCAAAAAAAAAAACCAAATTCCACATTTTAAAATTGTATAATATGGTACATTTGACATATGTGTAAAATTATGAAGCCATCACGGTAAGAAAATAATGGATATATCACCTCAAAAGTTGACTAATGGCTTTTTATAAAGAGCATGCTCTATTGTTTTCTAAAGCTGTTTAATCATTACAGTGCTTAACACAATTTATAATTAGTTACAATGCTCTTATTTCAGTTTATAATTTACTTGTGTGTTTCCCCAGTTAAACTCTTAGTGCCACATAAAAAGAAAAAATACCTGTAGAGTTCATGGCTGTATTCCATGATCATGTTGCCTGGAACTTTGCAGATGTTTGATAATTTTTTTGAATAAGTGAGCAATTAAGTATATTATTAGCTGAGGAGGGCCCTTAAAGAGATATAGGTCAAGGGCTACAGTGTAGAGAGGCATTTAGAAGTGTCAGGTAGATGAGGATTCACATAGGAGTATATGGAGTTGATTGCATTCTAGCTGCCCTTTGAATATGAATAGATTTGTGAATTTTAACAAAACAAGTAAAAGCCTTCTGAGACTGAACAAAGAGAATAAGGTACAGATTTCTAAAGGGTAAACAAAGAAAAACAAGATCCCATTTGGACTGTTATGTAGGGTAGGTGAAGAAAAGTAAGCATTGAATGCCTGGTGTAGTAGTCCAGTTTTTGATTTCTGTGGGGAATGAGAGGCAGTGATTGCATGTTTTTAGCCTGGCTTTGCCTTTTAGTCAACCGGGCTTTGCCTCAGAACAATTAATATGGTACCAGCAGATCAGAAAACATAGGTGATTATCTTCCAAATCTTTGTTTTACATGTCTTTATGATTTATATCATTCCTAATAAAGAAGAAAAGTTAGGAGCATACAAATATCATTCCAAATATGTGTTTGAACTTCTCTGAAAGAAACTAAGGAAATAATTGGTTTAATCATTCTCTGGAGTAGTCCATTCATGAATTAGTAGCAAATCAGTTATTTGTTTTTAAGATTTTCATAGCCTTAGAAATGTTCACACAGATGTTAGGAAATATATTTGGAGCACACCAAAATAGATGATTTGTCCACATTTATTTTAGTATTTATTAAATTGCATTGAGTAGTTGGAATTAGGGGAACTGGGTATTGAGGAGAGCATCAGTGTCGGAATGGGGAGTCTAAATTTGAATTTGGATATCTATTTAAGCAGATTTCTTTACAGGTCCTAATTTGAGCAGATGTGGTACCCATTCAGTACTCTCTGAGGTCACATGTTGGACGTAACTGCACAATTATATACAATAAGAATAATAGATGTTCGGTCTATACACTTTCTAAATGTTTGGAAACATCCATTTGATGTACCAAGCACAGTAGAATTTACAACTTTGTTTGATTTAATTTTATATTTTGGTGGTTGTTGACTGACTAATAGCATGGAGAATGGTGGCTAATAAGTAAATGGCATGATAGGTGAATGCCATATGCATTCAGGTATTTCTTGACTATGAAACTCTCAGTAAACTCTACCATTTGTTCACTCAGTACCTACTATATGTCACAACCTCTCCTTAATGAATCTGCCTCCATTAATCTTCACAATTATCCTGATGGGTAGATATATTGAGATCATCCTTATTTAACAGATGAGAATACTGAGGCTTAGGTAGAATTCACCCTTAGTTATAAGTTGCAGAATTGAATTGAAATTTGAGTTTGTGGCCCATGAAATGATCAGGCAATGGTTATTGACTTTAAAGTTCATGTGATGATACATTTTTATTTGATCTTAGTCTGGATTAGGTATTTTTGATAGAAAGGAACATGTCATATTTTAGATGGGCAGGCGAATATCCCGTAAGAATGTTCTACCTCACTGCAGACAGATATCCTGAAAATATTTTAGGGAGTAGCATATGTGGGCTTTTGTATTTTTTTCATCTGCTTCTGGATTGAGTAATTTGAGCCAGTTTTGACTTACAGGTAACAGTATCTGATAAACCTTAACCATTTGGTATAAGGAAGAGAAATAAAAACTGTCATTAATATCATTATCATCTGAAGTAATCCCATATATTGATTTCATCTGATGCCTTAGTTCAAACAGTTATATTTGTATTTAAAAAAAAGTCACATATTTCAATAAATATTGCAACCTGGCAAGAAGTACATTATTTTTACATAAATAGATGTTTTCAGATAGTCTTGTTATTTGTGTACTTCAAGAATATAGTACCTTGAAGACTTTGACTTACTTGGGAACAGGATGCCTGAAAATCTACTGGCACATATTCAAGATAAATTTTCATAAGTGGGAGATTATTTGGGAAGCATAATACATCACATTGTTTACATAGTTAATGGTTCTTAATCTGGCATTTTATTGGGGAGCTATACTTCATTAGAGTAATGTTGAACAGAGTTCCTGAGAAACTGCCTTTTTTTTTTTTAATTGGAAGCATTACTGATCAATATCCCTTAGGCCAATACTGTGCACCAGGTACATACATACCTACTGATTCCATGAAAATATGTAAATTATTTGCTCCTCATAAATAGATAATCTGGTTGAGGATTATTTGCCTTAGACTATCTGCTGGATCAGGATGTAATAGGATGCAGCTTTCAGAATTCTTTATTATTAAATTAGATGAAGAATGTCTCTATGTGTGTGTATTTCTGTGTAATCATATAAATGTACACTTGTGTGTTTAGAGTAGTTTTTCTTCTTCATTTTTAAAGATAAATGTGATAAATTTTGCATATTTTTGCCTCTGATCTCCGTCTGTTAGTGTAAACAATTGAGATGTGGTGAAATTTGAAGAAATTACAGGATTTTTATTTTTCATTTATTTTTTTAAAGATTCATTTATTTGAGGGAGAGAGAGCAAGAAGGAGAGAGCAAAAGAGAGAAGAGGGGAAGGGGCAGAGGGAGAGAATATCCAAGCAGACTCCCGGTGAGTGCAGAGCCTGATGCGGGGCTTGATCCCATGAGCCATGAGATCTGGACCTGAGTGGAAACCAAGAGTCGGATGCTTAGCTGACTGAGCCACCCAGGCATCCCAAAATTACAGGATTTTTAAAGAAATAATACTTATCGCTTAGTCACATTCATATTCATGTTAAGTATGTGACCAGCCTTGAACCAGGTGAAATATAGAATCTGAGGTGTGATCTAAGTTAAATTTTCATAGCATAGTACATCCCTTCATGGGGAGCCTATACTTTCTTTGCTTGCCTTGGGATTTCATTGGCATATTTTAATTGACTCCTTCAAAATAGCTGCCAATAGTACACAATTTTCTAAGTACTTCTGATGCATTCTTTCTATTAATATCAAATGCCAATACATTTTATAGTAAAATAATTTGGTTTTGGCATTTTAAAGATTGTATTGTTCATAGTTCCTATGGCAGGTTCCATCTGAACTACATCTATCCTATGGACTTCAGGATAAATTCCACAGTGTCACACATCATGGACTACAGAACAGGATTTATTGGAAAACTTACATGGGTCAAGAGCAACAAAGTAAAGAGAAGGCAAGGGTCCCTTAATCCTCTACATCCCACCAAAATATATGTCATAGCCTGACTGTACTGAGCCTACAATGTGGTTCTGTGTTCCTGTCAAGGTTTCTTTCTCTCCAATAGTCTGCTTTGTCAGGAAAGGATAAGCTAACTGCTTGACCTTAGGCAGGCTATTTGTAGGAGTTCTAGAACTCCTACTGGCTCCAGCATGTAGAGTCCTTCAGGCCCCATGAGATGTGATACTGTCCTTTGCATGGAGTATGAAGCCCATGGTTGGATAATAAGATGATCTTAGCTGCAGCCTCTCCTACTGGGAAAAAGTAGGGTAACTCCCATCCTAGTTGGCATGTGGTCCATGGACATAAAGTGAGCTTCCATGGCTATTTTCAGGCAGTTCCAGTCTTTTAAACTACAACAGTAGATTTACATGGTTTTCAAGCAGTCGGATACAACATTTTCTCAAAGCTGATACCCTTTTACACAGAGTCTCATCATTTAGGGAAGGCTGACTGTAAAAACCATAAGAATTATTTATCATCATCTATTCTAGGTGGGTGGCATTGCAATAATACTGGATTAAAAAAAAATGAAGCTGTCATGGTTTTCTAGTTTATGAGATGACATCATTCTCAGAGTCTACATTTTTTAAATAAAAAATAGTACTATAGTATATACCTTCATGTGAAGGTATAATTAAAGGCAATAAATGAACACATATGCAGACACCTTAAACTTGGTGATACTATTTTAAGGATCCTGCAGTTTGGCTATAGATAGGATTAAATGTTTAAAATAGACCTTATAACCATCCTGATTTACATATTTCCTTGGAGAAAAGCATATTAAATTATAATTCCTACATTAATTTACATACAAATTAATTTACTAGAGAAATTACAGTTTATACATTGAGCTTATTTATTTAATTTTAATAGATTCATAAAATGGACATTCATTGTCCTCCAAATTCTTTTTATTTTCATGAAGATAAATAATCCTAATTATTGTAATAATAGCAAGAGCAATCATTTATGCTGTGTTTTCTTTGGTGGTGATAAAGAAACAAGCCATATACATACCTATATCTATATAGATATATATAGAGTAGTAAATATATCTATATAGAGATATATATATCTATAGAGAGAGATATATAGATTAGATATATAGATAGATGTATATATAGATATCTATAGATATCTATAGATATATATGTATGTATTCATACACATACATGTATATATATATTCATTCAATCTGCAAGCCGACCTAGGGAGGTAGATTCTTTTATTATGTCCAGGCAAGGAAACTTAAGGAAGTTCAGTAATTTACACTGCATTATTCTGCTACTGGAAGCAGGATTTGAATGGATGCATTTTGAGTCTAAAGTTCATGCTTTTTATCACTATTTCAATACTTCCTCCTCCAACAGTTGAAAGATAATCTTGTAGATATAATTTTAATTCATAAATGTTATGTACTAAGGTTTTTAAAAAGTTTGGGTGGTGAATCTACAGTGAATTGCCTATGTATCTGAATTCCAATCATACCTTCCTTTGTACTGTGTACAGGACACAGTTAAATGTTAAGTGAAAACATTTCTGATAATATCTTCTTACTTGAGGTTATCTGACTTGCACACATAGCAAATATGAACTCAAAAATTGTTTATTTAGGGAATTCACTGAACAAAATATCTTGAACTCTGTAGTGTTAAAGAGAGAAAAGACCAGATCACCCCCAAGCTTAGTTTGCAAATGCTTTGGCAGCTATTTTTGGCAGCTACTGTCATTTCCAAGGCATTTACAAGGCAATCTACATTTTTTGCAGCTAATAGTACTCTACTAATCTGCTTTCTTACCAGTTCCATAGCTAACATTTCAGAGATGGTCATAAAAATTACAGTGTATCAGTGCTTTGTTATAAACTTAGAAAAGACCACAGCACTGTGTTGCAAAGGAAGGGACACGGCCTCTTTTGAATCCGTAATATGCCTTCTAAGTTCAGCATTAACACTTTGAATGAAGTCTTAGGAGGTTTAAAGAGTCTTTGGCAGGGAGCACCTTATGTTTGAGTGAGAGAGCCATCCCAAAAGGTCATAAAAATACCAAGGCATTTCTGTCCTGACTGACACAGGGCTCATGAGTCATAATTTTGTGAAACTTTAGCATAGAGCTCAACAATGTGTGCATCTGGTGACTGCACCCCAGCTGTTTCCCTGGAAAGATGTAAAAGAAAGAATCAGCAGCCTGAAGACATGAAAGACAACATCTGAGAAGTGGCACTGAGTACCTAGGAAGGTGTCAAAACAGAGTACGGACTTACTCTGAACCATTCCCCATTGTAAAGATGTACATATATCAAGGGATCACAAATGAGAAAATCGGACTTTATAAAGCCTGAGGGGTCAGAGAATGACTTGCCAGTGTTCACCAGTCCCTTAAAACAGCCAGTATTTGTCCCCATCTAAACCTATGACTTGAGAAATACTGTGGAAAGTAAAACATACTTGAACTACCTACATGTAGGAGGGAGGAAAGCATTACAGTTTGTCACTTTTTTCTCCCCTTCCCCTACCTAATGAACTTTTTTGCATCCATCAGTTCTAATCAGGCAGCTGCTGAAATTTTTATTCATGCTTTGGTTGCCTCAAGAATTGATTTTTGTAATTCTCTTTTACGGCCTTCCCTTACCAGGCTATTTTGAGGTTGCGACATACTCTGAATTCAGCAGGTGCTTCAAGCCTGGCAGCTTCTTATTGCTTCTCTCCCGGCTCCCTTTAGTGACTCCCAGTATCAAACATGATTGCTCCTCCGATTTTAATTTTTACTTGCTGTGTCACCTAACAACCTTTTTAGTCCTGTCACTGAGCCCAGTCGGCAATGTTAGGAGCTCTGAATAGATACCCACTCTAGATACTGCAGTGGTATTAGCAAGTACAATTGCACACTCAGAATCATCCTACCCTTATTATACAGGAAGTGTTCTGGCTTATTTTAAGGGAGGAAATGCTTTGGAGAGAAAAGAAAAATAATCAAAGCAAACTCTGTTTGCTTCTCAACATTATAATCACCAAAGATTGGAATTTTCAGGAACCAATTTCAATTCAATGCTTCCAGCTTAAATTGAATTTAGAGTGTGTGTGTGTGCGCACGTGCATGTGTGTGTACACACTCACATGTGTGTGTACACACTCGCATATACATTTTTTAAAATATGGTATTTGAACTGCAGTGAGGCCAGCACTCCTTCCTTGATTTTATGTGTTTTTTATTGCATAATTCAAAATATCGGGAAACCTATGTAGCTTTAATAAAAATTCAGTGAAGTTAGGTACTAAAGGAAAATAAATATAAATAGCTTCCAGCAGCTAAGGCCCTCCAACCCCTTTCAGTTAGTTGTATTTGTGTGTGTAGAGCCATGACACGTGTATAAATGTTGTCCCAAAATACATACATGGATGGGAAGATAAAGGTCTACTCTCTTGGTTTTGTAGTTGAACAAATTTCCCTAAGCTATTATTAATGGTAACAACTTTTCCTATGTAAAGAGCATTTTCAAATGCAACAACAAGGTTGTTTTTTTTTTCTTTCCTGGCTTTAAAAGTAATTTCTAGTCTAAGGAAAATGCACTTAATAAAATAGAATACATTATTAATAATAACAATTAACATTTATTGAGTATTTACTATGTACCCAGACAAGTGTTTTGCATGCAGTATCCTATTTTAATTTTCCAAATGGGTTAGACAGCAGCAGTTCCAGATATTCTACACACTCACAAATCTGGTTTTAAAGTAGATTAAGGAGCTTGTCTTGAAGCTGAATATTCATTTTAAGCACATTAGTGTTAACCTGGTTTATATATTATAGGTAAATATCAATAGCAATGTTTCCTAAAGATACCTCATTCACACTGTACATAAGACCTGGAACATATTTGTGTCAGAGATTAGGGAGGGTATCTACATGTGGCTGTCAATGAACTTGTGGTTGGAGGTTTGGCTAAAGCCTTTCTCTGTCACTGCCTTGGCACTGTCACTAATTGTAGGTTCCATTTTATCCCATTTTTACAAATGATGAAATAAAGGCTTTTGAGAGTGTAAATGATTTTCCAAGGTCATACAGCTGGTATATGGTGGAGAAAGAATTCAGAGCTAGTCTATCTGAACACACAATCTGTGAGCTGTTAACTACCATACAGCATTGCCACCTCCAATCCTTTGGCAATCTGTTTTCCATTGGGGCCAAATTTATCCTGATGCCATTTTCTTCCTCATTTTGGTTAGTTTAAATGAAATCCTTTCTTGAACTACAAAGATGATGGACAGTTATGAGTTCAATGTGTAGTATTATTGCACAGAGTCCGAAGACACCCAGAAAGCCTGCTAGTCATTCAGAGCTTTGCTTACAGCAGTTTCTGTGTTATGACCATCTTTTATAGAATGGTTTGTAGCATTTATCAAACTTCTCTCAGTTAAAAGTTAGTAATGCTAGAGAATCCTCAGCTGGTAAGTCAAAGAAAATCATTCCTTAGAGGAGATTACATCAGCATTATTCATTATTGCATTAGGGAGTGTATTTTTGTCAATTCTCTGGCAGAGATCAAACTCCTGAGGGAATTAAATGGAGAAAGAAGCATTGGGTATGAATTGGATGAGGTTCTGCATTGCCTGAGGCCTAAGTAAGTTATTAGCAAGAGTCTAATATACCTTCTTTATTGAGATTTGGAGCTATCTGTTCCTCAAGTGACAAAAATTCAGAACCTTGATTTTGGAATTCTACCCCATCTCTATTTTAGTTTATGGGATTCTTATTAATAGATAACATAGATAACCCACAGATTACAAGTATTATATGGTGATAATATAGCAGAAGCGACAGAGAAGAATAATGTACTAGTTACTTTCTTCCTGAAGCACAACATTTGCCCACTGAACATGCTAGCCTACACTTTGGCTGAGGGAAAAGGAGGGTTTCAGTAAATAGGGTTTCAGTGAGCTATAAAGAAATACATACTATAATGTCAAGGCAACTTAGTGAACTGTTTGATAGTTAACACTGCAGCATGATTTAAGCAGCTTAATCAATATGAATATGGGGGTGGGGGAATTTTCTCTTCACTTAATTGACTATAATTTGCTGATAGGATGCATTCTCGAATTTTTGAGTCCCTTCCCATTTTTCTGTGTTTCTCATTTCTCTGCCAAATTATAATTGTCAGGGACTTTTTTTTTCAGTTAGGATGGAACAAACTTGTTGGTGTTCTCTTTGATTAGGGAATGATATTTAAGGTTAATTAAACAGTACCTGATTTTTCCCCAAATGCCAAACATAGAAGACTAATAAAATTTGAAAAACAGTGTATTCCCTAATATTGAAAATTTACAACATGAAATTCTATCTTTGATTCAGAAGGTACTTTAGATCTCCTAGTGTGGAAAACTCATTAGAAATTGTCAGTCTCTTGTAACATTAGGCAAGTGCCGCTTTATAGAGATTTTTCTGTGGTGAGAAGAGAAGATAATCAAATCTTTACAGAAACAAAATCCTACGGAAAATAATTCTGGCGCTCTGCTGATTTAAGTGTCTAAATAAAATGGATTAGGTACATAGAAAGAATGAACATGTAAGTAGTAGAGATAGTAGTTTCTAAATATTGAATTCAGAAACTTTTGATTAATGACTTATATTTCATGTCATATGACTTAAAGATTTCTTTATTTCCTATCCTTGAAAATGAAATGAGGTGCATATGAGACTTCCAACTGAATAAAAACAGCCCATTGTGGGCTTGTATTTTCCTTCTGTAACAAAGCTGTCTACCGACACAGAGCAGCTTAGAATGACTGAAAAGAGACATAAATTTTTGTCCCAGTACTTCCACTTAATAGCTATCAGTAAATCAGTTGGGATACACAACATAGTCTAGCTATGATACAATTAAAAAAAAAAACTTGCAAGATTTCAGTGTCATAACACTGCAAAGGTGTCCATCTCACTCACATGATATCTTCCAAGGTGATTTGGCATGGGGGGGTCTCTGCTGGTGGGTCTTTCAGGGGACCTGGGCTGATGGAGGCTTCCTTTAAATGCCATCAAGACCAGAAAGGGAAAGGTGGAAAATCATAAAGACTGTTTACATTTCTACCCAGAAGTAACATAATTTCTGCCAGAGCTAATCATGTGGTTAAAAGGAATGAAAGTAGGATCCTATATCATGTGCCTAGCAAGACATTACGAATGACTACCACACTGTGTGAATTTCTGTAACTTGTAGTATATCTGAGCTTCATTTTTCTAATCTGTTAAAGAAATTTAGAGGATTTCCTTGACTTGACCCCTTTTCCCATGGCCCCTCTCTGACACTGTGTATCCTGTGTGCCAGAGTAAAGTCATTTTTTTTCCATTCATTCAATAAATATTTTTTGAGCTTCTATGTGTCAGACACAGGCTGAGCTTTGGAAACACTGCAGAAAGCAAAACCAGGCAAAATGCCCGATCGTGTGGATCTTATATTCTAACAGCATTAACAATAAAAAAAATAGACAAATAACTATATAATATTTGAGATGGTAAAAAGTTCTAAGAAGAATAAAGCAGAGTGGATTTTTCGAGGAAAGCTTCCCTAAGAATAATTGTTTGGACACCTGAAAGAAAGGGGAGAGTGAAATATGTGATTATCAATAGAAGAAGACTTCTGAAAAATGGAAGAGCAAATTCAGAACCCTAAGGCAGGATGCTTCTAGGCATATTTGAAGAACAGAGGGAATCCAGGGTACCTGGAGTGGAGTGAGTATGAAGGACTGTGGTAGGATGTAGAGACATGATCAGAGACAGCAAGGTGTCAGATCATGAAGGGCCCTGTAGGCACAGTAAGGAATTTGAGCTTTATTCTGAATGAGGTGGAAGGATTACAGGACTTTGAGCAAAAAGGTGCCATGATATGATTTGAATTTTCTCTGGCTTCTCTGTAGGGAGTAATCTATAGAGCAGCGATAATGGAAGCAAGGAGCACAGTTGGGCAGCTATTGCAGTAATTCATGCATAAAAGATAATGTTGGCTTGGACCAGAACAGTGGTGGCAAAAGTTGGGAAAGAGTTGGATTCTGGATGCATTTTGAACATGCAGCCATCAGATTTGCTAACAGATCGGATGGGAGATAAGAGCTTACCGTTGTAATTATGACTGTATAGATGCCACTCATCTGTGCCATACAATGAACCAATAATCTGTCAAGTACTAGTGCTGTTTCAGAATTGGGGTTACAGCAGTTAAATCTTCATGGGGTTTAATTCTAATCAAGGGAGGCAAATAGTAAATAATTTGAAAAAAATGATTAATAAGAAAATAGACATTAACTAATGCTAGAAAGAAAATTTAAACATGGGGGTATGAGTGATGTAAGTGGCAGGTAATGAGGACAAGGTAATCAGGCAAGCCCTGGGGAGCTGAGACCAAAGCAAGGAGGAGTCAGACCTGATGAGACTGGTGGGTTGGAGGGGTCGTATTCAAGCAGACAGGATAGTGCAAGGATCCGTAGGCTTAGTCAGTAGTGACCTTATGGCCACTGTACTTTAAGCATAGCAGGAAGGGGGAAGGTCCTTCGGCATTGATAGGGAAGTAGGCATGGGCCAGCTCACACTGGGCTTTATAGGCTGGGGATGAGAATTTTAGATGATCATGATTCTGTAGCAATAAGAAGTCATAGTAAGGTTTCAAACAGAGAAGGAACATGAACTGATTTACTTTTTTTAGAAAAATGATCCTTGCTGCTGGAGAATGGACTTTAAAGGGACTTTGTCAGTGAAACCATTTTGGAAGCTATTGTTTACTGGCTAATTCCACATTCTTTCCTTATCTTTATGCAGCCAGTTGCTGTTAGCTTAGTTTTTAAAGTGGAATATTTGCCCCTTTATGCCCCTGTCACTCAACATTCTTAGTGAATGCAGTGATCCACAGAATTCCTAAATAGCTATGGGTTTCCCTTTTAAGCTCTGTATCTTAAAAAAAAAAAAAAAGAAAAAGAAAAAGAAAAGGAAAAAGAGTGTTCCATTTAAATGAAAGTTTTTCTGAGTATTCAATAATTTAAATGAAGGATAATAAACGTGCTGAATCCTTTCCTCTGCCTCATTCCTGTTGCTAGTGTTGATTAAAAGTGATGACCTCAGAGACTTCACATTTCCAGACCTGTGAGTTTTACAGATGCTGGGTCTGTGATTTTTCCTTTGGCTCCTGGTAATGACGTCTGTGCCTGACTTACATCAGCCCTCCGACAAGCTCCCATCACAAGCTTTTCTAAATAATTTTAAAAGCTCCTTTCCTATTGCACTGCTGCCTCTCTTTTTGGGTAAATTATATGGACTTTGTGACTGTCCTGTTCTTCCAAGGCCTTTTTCTTTTGGCACCTGGTTCAAACTTACCTCTTTTTTCCGAAAACTATTATATGAGTGAGGAACAGAGTACAAATTGTTACACTCATTTTGTAGAGCAATTTGAGCGTTCCATGGAGTTGAATATGTGCATACCTACAGTCCAGCAATGATCATTCTAGATATATATATGCCCTAGAGAAACATGTGCATACATGCAAGAACACCTGTGCATAGATATTCACCAAAGCACTATTGGTAATAGCAAAGAGACAGAAGCAACCTAACTGTCCATTAGAAGGGTAATGAATAGATAATCTGTTCATGCATATCATGGAATACTGCATAATAAAATAATTAGAGCTGCATGTATCACTGACAATACCTGCAAAAATGTAATATTGAGTGAAAATAGAGAATTTGAAAGTAACATAGAAATGAAGTGCTGATAATATACATTTTAGCAATACAAAAACTATATAAATACATAGGTATATACAAAACTATGTAAAAATACAAAACTGTGTGTGCATGCGTACACACAGTAACACATGGTTAATAAAAGTATAAAAACAGGCAAGATAGTGATATGTACAAATTTCAGAAAACTTTTGGGAATAAAAGCAGGTAACAGAGGTAGAGAAGGGCTTAGATGAACTGTCATTTTTAAATGCTATGTTGAAAAAGAAATATATCTTAAGCAATCTGTAAAATATGATCATCTGTTAAATACAGCTTTTGAGTACATGGGTATAATAGTAATTTATGAACGTTTCTGTGATAGAAGTATTTAATAATTGAAGATATTAAATAATAAAAATACCTTAAGTCTTTTTACAGTTATTTTTTCCCACAGGTCATATCTTGATCATTCCTGTGGTTTTTTTCTGTGCTTCATACCACCTAGGCACATAATAGAATCTTTTTCTCCAGTGAGTGACTAAATCATTTTTAGATGTGATGCTTCACTTTTAATGTTAAAGTTGAGTCCTCAATAAAATCACAGTTTTATTGGAAGATCTAACCAAGGGATTAAAATAACTTGACTATAGTGAAATTTGAGGTGTTGTTTCAGCCACTTTAATGACCACATGAGATAATGATGCAGTTTTGAAGTCAGTATCAGATGAATATTTGTATTCTGAGTGAGCTGGAGGAATTCAAGGCAGAGAAAAAATTAAACAGTTTAACCTAGCCTACTCACATAAACTATTTGATATGAGCATGGTTAGTATTAGACTCTTAAAAATACCAATTAGTTTGAGAACAATGGATAGAAAAAGAAGTTGTGCCATGAACTGTCCAATTTCCCTATTGTTCCTCCTTTGAGAGATTTCACAGGCAGATAATCTCTCTAGAGATGGGAATGCCTGGTGATGCATCTGCTCTATACCTTTCAACATCTCCTCCATAAAATAATCAACAATGGAACTTTAAGAAACCTTCTAATGCTTCAGCCATGTTACTGAAGCCATTGTGTGGAAACAATGTTTTTTCTAGTAGGTTTTCTTAGAAAATAAATTTGTATGCTTCATGTACTGACAGACACAATACTGAATTCCAAACAGTGAAACAGCTACTTGCATTTATAAAATATAGGTAGTTCTCAAAAGTAGTATGTTCACTAGGATAGCTCTCCAACTTATCTCTAAATAATTTAAATGAAGGATTACAAATGAGTTTTAGTTTGTACTCTTCGATCCTTGGGACTTGAAAAATTGTTAAAGATATGTCAGATATATATATATTTCTCTACTATGTGCATATATATAAATAATCATGTATTTTCCCTTTTAAAAATCTGTTTTCCAGTTTTCAAATACATTTTCCCCTTTGCTATCAGTGAAAGGTATTTTTAGATTTGTATAGCCTTACATATGACATTATTCTATTTTATTAAACAAATGCCATCACTGATTTTCTACTCACAGCACTTTATTTTCTTTACCTTAATTTTGAATATGTTCACCCAAATAAAAAATCTGTTTCTCTTTGTGCTTTTGAGGTTAGAAACAATGTCTTACTGATTTCTCGATCCCTCAACCTAGTACAGTGCCTGGCACATAATAGGTACTTAAGTGTCTGTTGACTGGTTAAAGAAGCATCTGTATTACAAATAAATATTGAATATCAAGTTTTGCGTAGTATGCCCCCCTTATTGTCTCCCAGCCCCATCCTACTTTGTTTTTCTCCATTGGTGCTAGTATGTTTATACTCTGCCTTCACCTGTTTGTCTTTTGTCTTTCTCCTTCCATAAAATGTACATTCCAAGAAGACTGGGATTTCATTGTCTCTACTGCTTTACCTGCCTAGAACATTGTTATGTAATATGCATATTATAGTTTTTGAATCAATGAATAAATATTGGTTTCCAGTAGGTGCAAAGCAGATTGTCAAATGCAAGGAATAGGAAACCTTTCATTTTCTTCCCCCCAAATTTTAGTATGGAATTGAGTATTTTGAGTATTTCCTATAAAAATATTTTGGATTCACTGCCTCTGTTCCTATCAAGGGTGACATTTCCAAATGTAGAGGTGATTAGTTTGATTGCTTGGACCTTGAAGAAATCGACTACTTTTTGCATAGTGGTCTGTGGTCTAGGGAAGTCTTATTACTTAAACACTCTTGTGCTTATAATCTTCTCTTACTAAAGAAAAAAACCCAAAATGTTAAAGGTTAGTTCTTATTTGCGTAGTGAGTTAATTTTATTTCTTGGGTTGCCATCCTGCAAGCACATTTTCTAAGTCTTTAGAAGCCTCTGACTATTTTTAAATTGCTCTTGCTGTACATGATAAAGACTAAGTCTCTGGCCTTTTGAGATGATTCGGGTAATCAGTCCTAACATTCCTCTGTGGTGGAACTGCTTTTCATGTGTGCGTGTTTGCTATCCTCACCTTCTTCACAGCTATTTTCCCTGAGTCATGTTTCAGCACTTGTGGAAACTCATAACAAATTGTCATCTAGTAAAACCTTATGTTTTGTGCATTTTGCCATTATGGGTGTGGATTGAAGTGCTGTAAGTGTATAAATCTGTGATGTAACAGCAAATCTTAGGTGGAGAGGAAAACATGAAAATGTTGTATTTTCTTTTGCTTTTTTATTAGTTTGCTTTTCTGAGAAACATAATGATATCTCAGAAGACTAATACCAGAATGTTTAAAAATTATAAATATGCAGCCAAGTGGGAGAACAGCCAGTATGAACATTTTAGTGTGTTTTATTTGAGAATATGGCGTTATTTCCCATAACTGAAAAGTAATTGACACAGTCAAGTTACTAACTTGAGGAAAACACATTTTCAAGTATATGATGCAAGAAGTTACTTGACGTGAAATGGGTGCTTAAATTTGTGTCGATGGTGTAAGGATAACTAAAGTGATAATTGTTTTGTTTTTTCTCTAATAGTTGTTTTCATCTAAATCTTATAATAATTATATGCCTTATATGTATTATCTTATTTATTCCATATCATAATCTTTTCAGATAGATATTGTTATTATCTCCCATTTAAGATATTGCAAGCAAAACTTAGCAGTGTGTAGACAGGTAATGATGGAAGGTAGCAGAGCTTATATGCTTAACGTCTGTTAGGTTCAACACTTATTAAATAATCATATGCATTTCAACTCATGCAGAAGAGAAGGTTTCGAAACACAAGTCCTCACAGCACTTGGGACAAAGAGTGGGACCTGTTAAAAATTCCTCTACTCTTTCAAGAACACTGATAGCCATGGGACAGAGGTTAAAAAAAAAAAAAAAGATAAAGGAGATCAGTAGTGAGACTGACAGCACCACCCTAGTTTGAGTTCCAGAAGTGTAGAGAAGAGCCAGGTGGCCTCTGTACCTTGGTTGTTGGCTTTGCAAGAAACTGTGTTGCTACTCTTACAGGCAAGGATGGACCTGACCCTGCCCATCTCTAGTAGTGAGAAGATCCCACAACCACAATAGAGAGAACCAGATTACATTCTATTATTCTGTGTCCGGTAGGCTATCACAGTCCTTGTTCATAACAGATTTTCAATATCTGTTGATTTGAATGTAATGAAATGAATGCAAACATAACTATGAATGTCACTAGCAGTATGTGGTCCTGGAAAAGTCCATGTATTTCTCTGAGTCTGTATTTCCTCAGCTCCAGAATGGGTAATAGTTCCTACTTGGGACAACTGTTGCATGAATCTACTTTGTGAACTCTAAAGAGAAATGTGACTTGGATACTTTCATGCCCTTTTTGTTTCTTCTTTCTTGGGCTACCTAGTGCCCACCTACCTTGGACTTTGTTGTTAATACCCAATTAATGGGTAGAATACAGCATGAGAAGGATCCTGGAAAAGTTAAATTGATTTATATTTTTAAGAGACAGGAAGGTACTCATGAAAAAAGGAATCTAGAGGCAGAAGGGAAGGGCGAGTAGGTGTGAAGGCAGGAAAAGAACAACGAACTCTTTTTTTATTTTTTTTAAAGATTTTATTTATTTATTTGAGAGAGAGAGAGGATGAGAGAGAGCACATGAGAGGGGTTAGGGTCAGAGGGAGAAGCAGACTCCCTGCCAAGCAGGGAGTCTGATGCGGGACTCGATCCTGGGACTCCAGGATCATGACCTGAGCCGAAGGCAGTCGCTTAACCAACTGAGCCACCCAGGCGCCCAAGAACAACAAATTTTTAACAAGCTGTCTGAACATTTAGGAAATACAGGTTGGTATAGAGACTGACTAAGATGTTTTGGCTCTCTTTTGTGTAGTAGACAGGCTCTGTGGCATTTTTACAGATGGCTGTGAAATTTTTAATCACATTTTTTAGTGTCAGAAGAGTTTTCCTTTTCAGTGCAACAAACCTATGGTATGATGAACTATGAGGTGACCTGGTCTTACTCAGGCTACATAGTGGATGGAGTATTATAAAGTTGCATCCATGAGGATTCTTATTAAATATGCCCAGATGATGGGACGCCTGGGTGGCTCAGTCGGTTAAGCATCTGCCTTCAGCTCAGGTCATGATCCCAGGGTCCTGGGATCGAGTCCCGCATCGGGCTCCCTGCTCTGCGGGGAGCCTGCTTATCCCTCTGCCTCTGCCTCTCTCTCTCTATCTCTCATGAATAAATAAATAAAATCTTAAAAAAAAAATAAAATAAATAAATAAATAAATAAATAAATATGCCCAGATGATAACATTTTAATGGCTAAAAATACTGTAATGTTTTTCATTGGAATTTACTGTTCAATGTAATGTAACCAAAATTTTGTTATTACTTTTTTTTTTTAGAATTGGAGCACACGTGGTTGCTTTTGCAAAAGTTTTGAAGTAGAGATATGACATATACTAATATTAGTTTCACAAAATAAAGAGCATTATTATTGGTAAGGGAATTCAGTGAGGAAGATAGTGCATTCAAGCCAGATAAAGTGATATATTTTAGATCATTTGAATTAGAGATTTCATGTGATAAGCTACATTTCTTTATTCTTTAATCAACTTGTAGTTTATGATGTCTTTATTAAAGATGAAAATAGAGTAGCATGCCAACATATAAGCATTTAATTTAGTCATACTCACCTATGCAAACTTAAAAGGAAAAGATGAGAGAAATACCAATTTAAGTACCATGAGCAATTTCTCACACTATTTCTCCCAAAGAGTGCTAATCTGAGTGACCTTGAGATATAAGTGAATCAGCTGGTCACTCAGTAAATCTCATTTCATTTCATGCCTGACTAGAGGAAAAATCTTAGGGTGCTGCACATGAGCATTGTGTTTAAAGATAAAATATTGTAAAAGTGTATTTTGCATATTGTAACTGAAGGCTACAGATCAGTAGTGCAATGGTGTCATCAATGACATAAGTTTTTTCTTTTCCTCCATCAATTTGCTTTGTCATTCTGAGAGTGTCAACTTAGTTTCCCTTAAGATAGCTGCCACAGGGGCGCCTGGGTGGCTCAGTCGGTTAAGCGACTGCCTTCAGCTCAGGTCATGATCCCAGAGTCCTGGGATCGAGTCCCACATCGGGCTCCTGGCTCAGCGGGGAGCCTGCTTCTCCCTCTGACCCTCTCCCCTCTCATGCTGTTTCTCTCTCTCTCTCTCAAATAAATAAATAAAATCTTTAAAAAAAAAAAAAGATAGCTGCCATAGAATCAGACATATAAAAACAGAGAACAAACTGATGGTTTCCGGAGGGGAGAGGTGAGGGGGATGGGCAAAATTGGTGAAGGGGAATGGGAGGGACAGTTGCCACTTAGTGAATGTGTAAGTCATGGGAACAAAAGGCACAGCATTGGGAGTATAGCCAATGATATTATAATAACATTGGTGAGCACAGCATAACATAGAGAGATGTTGAATCGCTATGTTGTATACCTGAAACTAATATAACATTGTGTGTCACCTATACTCAAAAAATAATAATAATAATGAAAAGAAAGAAAGACGACTGCCAAAGTTTTAAGCTCACGTGGAGATTCCAGGTCCAGTGGAAAAAGTTGTATTTCTTATATATTTTATTAGTGATGATGTCTCTCCCCAGCCTATTTCTCCTCACTTCTTTTTGGCCATAATTACATCACATACCCAAACCAGTCCCTGGCAAGGAAAATGATTTGGTTAGATCAGCCATAGTTCAACCATTGGCTTGGGAATGGGCCCATATTCTCTGATGCAGAGGGCCAACCACAGGCAAATATTGGATTCTGTTAGAAAAGAGGAAACACAGTGAATAATGATCAGGTAGGCAAATAGGGTGTGCAGTATATTCATTAATAGAGTGAAAAACACTATTTCTATTTCACATTATTTTATATACAAAAGACCATGTGCATTATACTTAAGGGGCAATAGAAAGGCTTTTTGTAGGGGTAATTTTAAACTCATACTTTGGTAGTAGGATTCGTGCTAGAATGTAATTCTAGCATGTAAGGTGAGACTCAACTATAGCACCAATATTCACCTTAGTTTTCTTAAAGGCAAACAGAGAATCTGGTTTGCTGTTATAAAAGTTTAATCAACAATTTACATGTTTTGGAGGTTTTTGTTTTTGCTTTTGTTTTGTTTTGTTTTTAAAGAAAACCAATATAGGGTAACTCTACATTGAAGAAACCTCTCCAAATCTATCCAGAAATCCAGACATTCAACAAAAAAATACTGAGGACCTCCTATGTGCTTGCCACTGTTCTAACCATTTTGGATAGATCAAAGAATGGGATAGATAAGGTACCTGTTTTTTTTTTTCTTTTAAAGATTTAATTTATTTGAGAGAGAGAGAGCACAAGTAGGGAGGGGCAGAGGAAGAAGGAGAAAGAATCTGAAGTAGACTCCGCACTGAAAGCAAAGCGCACACGAGGCTCAATCCCACTACCTTGAGATCATGACCTGAGTCAAAACCAAGAGTCAGATGCTGACTGAACCACCCAGGTGCCCTGATATGGTACCTGTTCTTAAAGAGTTTACATTCTATTATGGAAAGAGAAAATAACCAGATATGTTAACAAGTAAGCAAAGGGGAGGTAGGGGGATGAGGTCAGAGGTCTACAGGGGCCAGATCATGTGGAATTGTGCAATCAGACATAGAAAGATTGGTATTTATTTCAAACATAATTGGCAGCCAGTGGAAAGCTCCATAGGAGAAGTGACAAGATACATACCGGATATGGTGTGGGGACAGCACTGTAGGGAAGCAGCTGAAGTACAATTAGGAGACTGTTGCTCAGGTGACAAATGGTGGTAAAAACAAGGTGGTAATGGTGAAATGTACAAAATATGTACAAATCCAAGATATTTTGAAGAGAAGATGTGAGAAATGGAAAAATGAGAGAAAAAGTATAACTTCTAGACATTTGGCCTAGGCTACAGAATAGATGGAGGAATTATCCGAGATGGGTAGGAAGCAGGATTGTTGGGGAAAGGAGGCAGGCAGAAGCACAAGAGTTCTGTTTTAGCCCTATTAAGTTAGAGATGGGTGCTGGGCATCCTCGTAGAAATGTCAGATAAGCAGTTGGATAAATCAGCCTTAAGTTCTAAGAAGAGACAGGGTCTGGAGATAATAGATTTGGGACTCTTCTGCACGTAAAAAAGCAGAGTAGTGCCCACACAATTATTTTAATTAATTCCACAGAGCATTCTAAAGTATAATTTGGATAACTGAAAATTGATGGGTACTTATATATTGAAACATCTGTCTTGAAAATTTGTTGACAACATGATTTCTGAGAAATTAATTGATTGCTCATGACAAGCAGTGATGGCTCATTTCATCAAAGTTTCCCTAAAAGACAAAGAAAGTTTTATATGATCAGCTTTAGCTTGCTTTGAAAATGTGTTTTTGTACATCCCTGTTTTGGGTTAGCAATAAAATTATCTGCTTTTGCTTCATAAATCAAACAAGGACACAGTTGTTAAATAGTCTATATCATATTAATTAAGCTCTGAAACAAGGCAAGCATTACAGCCATTTATAACAGAGTATTGTATAACTTGCTAATCAATGAAAAAGGCAACTAATTAACAAGCCACTAGTCAGCATTTTGAGCAGAAGTTGGTGACTTTCAGCTTAATTAAACCTTGCAGGTGTCAGTGATCATATGAAAGAATCTTTAATCTGTTTGTGTCTAAATTCCCCTAGATCATTTTCAGGTCTGCACATGTTTAAAGCCCCTAGCTATTTTAAGATAGGTAGAGGGATTTCAGTGTATTTTTTTTTAAGATTTTACTTATTTGAGAGAGAGTGAGTGAGAGCACCAGCAGGTGGAAGGGCAGAGGGAGAGGAAGAAGCAGACTCCCCGCTGAGCAGGACCCTGGGATCTTGACCGGAGCTGAAGGCAGAGGCTTAACTGACTGACCCTTCCAGGGGCCCCAAAGGATTTCAGTGTCTTAAAAACACTTGGTATTTTTAAAAGCCCTCTTATCTAAATTGTTGAGATTTCTCTTAGATAAAGATAGTGGAATGAAGTTCATGAACCATTTTACCCAAAAAATAATAAACTTGGAGGGCTGACTAAATTCCATCTACAAAATTTTTTAAACCTGCTGAAAGAATAAGTGAATTTTTAAAGCACTTTAATTGAAGCATAATTTATACACCGCAAATTCACTTATTTTTAAGTGTGGAAATTTATTAATTTTTAGTAAATGTATGGAGTTGTACAATCATCACCAAAATATAATCAAAATAACTGAAATTTTAAAGTTTGGCAAATTTATCTATAATGCTGTCAAAATTAGCTTGCAGGGAAGCTGAGATATTTCTAACCTTTAGGAATGACCTATAAAAGAATAGGTATGCCTTTGCTTCTAGTTCTGAAATGTTTCCATGAGTCAGCTAAAGCCAACATCAAAAACAGGAATCTAGGCAGGATGACTCAAGCATTAGGATTAATTAATTATTTTTTACATAATATTTAAATACTACAAGTTTTTCTGTATTACACTGTTTGGCAAAAATTAGGAACCCTAGTTCTTTAGGGTGCCTTTTTTTCTTTCTACAGATCATTCTCTCATGGTTATTACAAGAAATACAAATATTCTTTTGTAATGATAATGTTCTCATTTCTTAGCTATAATCTCTTTGTTGAGATAACGTCATTTTCAGAGTTGCTTAGGAAATGGGCAAATATTTATATTTGAGATTTGATAAGTGTGCCTATCAAAAATATGTGTCCTATTGAACACATTATATGAAATTATTTTTTATTTTAAAGAGACAGGTAGTGGTTTGCTGAATCAAAGTATCAAGTACTAATAATTATGATACCCTCACTCATCACTTCGTGTTCCAGGAACTTTTCATAGCTATATATATTTTTTCCTTTAATTTTTACAGCAACCTATGGAATAGGCATTTATATTGCTCCCATTCCACAAACTTGGAAAGTAAGGCACAGCGAAATTAAGTAGTTTTCTCAAGGTACTCCAAATAGTAAGGGCAGAGCTGGAATGATGAATGTAGGCAGTCAGATTGGAATTCTTGCTCTTATTTAGTATCTCCTACTAGAAACTTTGATTATTAACATTGCTCATATCATATAGCTTCAATTGTTTGACACCCGTAAGACCTAACGAAGTTTCATGCGGTAGTCCCAATCTGATAAAAAATCAGAATATGTTCTGAAATATTTCTTTTAAAAGTAGGAGATAGAGGCGCCTGGGTGGCTCATTCGGTTAAGCATCTGCCTTCAGCTTAGGTCATGATCCTAGGACCCTGGGATTGAGCCTTGTGTCGGGCTCCCTGCTTGGCTGGGAGTCTGCTTCTCCCTCTCCTTTGGCCCCTCTCTCCGCTCATGCTGTCTCTTTGTCTCTCAAATAAATAAATAAAATCTTTAAAAAAGTAAAAAAAAAAAAAAGTATGAGATTTTCACACACATTGACAATGTAGTGTTGTGTGAAGAATAATGTATTTGGAATCTGAAGACTTGGGTTAGAAATGATAACTCTTCTGACATAATTGTAGTACCTTGGCAAATTATTTAGGCTTACTGAACCTGTTACCTATAAAATAGGGAAGGCCTTTCTTGACTGACCTGGCATCTTTTTTATGTCTTCACGATAACAAGATAGTAGCCCTTATCACAGTGCCTGGAAGTTTCTGTCATCTGAATCTCCCACATAGACTGTAAGCTCCTTAATGACAGAGACCACATCTTTTTGTTTTGTATCTTCAGTATCATTTAAGATACTTGCTGTCAACTCAAAAGTACACATTAAATACGTACAAAAGTAAAGAGTTGTCATCAAGATCAAATATGATGAGTAACCTTCCATTGGGCTCTTGGTATCAGTCATAGGGGATTAAAAACACCAAAGCAATGTATATTGATTCATATGCACAGATGCAACATAGAAACAACATTGGGAGTAAATATTTTTAAATAAATAGCTTGAGGAATTGATAGGGAACATTTCACCATTCACTTATGGGGAAAACATTTGCATCATCCATGTATACCTTTATTTTCTGTTTCTATTCTCTCTTAAAATCTTTCAAAATTATGGGTCACAGTTTTAAAAAGATTGACATCCATTGGACTATTTGGTTAAGTAATGAAAGAAGGGGCAAGACCTGTTGAATCTATTTTTAGGGTATCACACAGCACATTTCAGTTTTCTTTTTTTTTTTTTTTTCACATCCTTATAAAGAAGTCTTTTTATTTTCCTGGTGAAGAATATGAGACAGCCCACACTTTTTCCTTGAAATGTTTTTTCGTATTGATCAGACATAGACAGTTTACCAGGGATGTAACTGCTTACATCTTCTCTGTCCACAAGACCTTCATTTTCTCAGTGGTACTCAGAGCTTATGACTTTAACCCTTTAAGTTTTGGAATCTGTTTTTCCTGTGATAGAGACTATGCTCCTGTTTCTATACCTGGTGCTTTTTTTTCCCCCTCACATAAGTATTCTTCCAAATGTGTACTCAAATAGTAATATGTTGTCTGTCCCAGTCCCTGAAGAGCTTTGAAAATTGGAGGTAAGTCAGTCACTCATTTGGTTGTATTAACATTGAATAATTCAAAGCAGGGCAACACTATACTATATGAAATCAAATTTTACTTTTTACTTAATACAACTTTAGCTGAACTCCTCTGTGATGCAGAAAGTAGTTTTGAATTTAAGATAGCTATTGATTTATTGAGGATCCCTAGAAATCTGAGCTACAGAACAGGTGGGCTAAAATAATAAGCTTATCCTTTTATGCTACTGATAAAAAATTTACCTATATAAAATAATATTGCTATAGATTAAATATAATCATTTATAATTGCTTGGATCTAAATGAAAAAATCTGTTTAAACAAGAACGCCCTTGTGCATAGGGTAACTAGGATTTAGGAAACATGAGACCCTCACTGACAGAGAAATACACACATCACTAGCTTCCATAATAGCCCCACATCATTATCCCTTCTTTGAAAGAAGGCACGTCAACTCCAAAACACCTCTCTTAAAAATTAAGATTGGTTAGACATGTTTTTATCTTTTTTGGGCCCCTTTCCTGGATGTTTAACAAAAAGAGACTATGTTTTAAGAAAACAAATCTAAACATGAAGTAAGAATGACTTGAAATCTAGGAAGTGTAAATTTCAACTTGGGTCCATACTGGACCTTACTGAATCATAATTTTAACATTTATAAAATGAAATAATAAAGATGATATCTGATGTATAAGGTTGTTTAGAGGATTAAATGAGAAAACTGCAAAATTTTGGCATGTTGTTGGACACATAGAATGTTCTTAGTAAATGTCAGCAATCCCCTATTCTCCTCCACTCTTCCTCCTCCTCATAGCCAACATATATTAAAGTATAACATGAGGAATGGGAACTGGACTGAGTCTGCCTCAGTACATTCTGGAAGAGAACATTCTATTCTGCCTATCCTCCTCACCAGAATTTTTATTGCAGTTGTCAGATGTGTTTCACCCTATTCCAGTAACTGTAAAAACACCTGGGGAGTTCTTAACTTACATTTTATTAAAAACATGCAAATTTTAAGTGGAGAATGACTTAATGAACCTCATGGAGTGAGAACCAAATACAGTTTATATCCACTTAACTTGCACAGTTATAAGCAACATTTTTCATTAAGTTGTGACAAACTCTCCTTTTATAAAAGAACTTGTGAAAACCTGAAGCAGATGTGGCCAAGGGAATGATTCCTGTTCAGACATGACTTCTCAGAAGGTCAGTGTCTTCTCGGGCACCCTTTATGTGTGCTGCATTGGGATTTGATCCAGACCATCATGTGCTGCCTTGTTCCTTCTAGATATCCATAATCTTGTTGTACTTTGCAAAATCACAACCTTGCTGTGTGTTTAAATGCATAAAGTCCCCATTCAGGGATACTTTGTGAGAGAGCGTAATGAGACACTTTGGGTTTCATCTGTGCCCTAATTATTAGAAAATATCCCTTCCCTAAGTCCGCTCTTGCTCTGCGTATTTATCTTTTGCTTTGCTGTTTCAAGGTTCTGCTTTTTACTCTGTTCTGTATTCACTGTGGCTGACAGGATTTTATGCTTATTACCTTTTGGTAGAAAAGAGTAATTTCCAGATGGGAGTCATTGGACAGAAGATAAGGACGTCATGCAGCCAGCGTGGCACAATGAGACACTTAGCTGTAATAAACATAATGTTCCTATTATAACAATACCACTGCAGTTACGGGACTGACAGTGAATAAAGTTGCTGATCAATAAAGATCTGTTGATATTAGTTTCACATAACTAAGAGTCTTTATGCAGATGTTCAATGACCTGTCATGTGTGTCACAGAAAGGTGATAATCTCAAAAATGTATCTTTCTTTTGAAAGACATTCAGTTAGTATGACTTACTATGTTAGGAAAGTCCTTTATTCTAATTCTTTTTTTTTTAAGATTTTATTTATTTATTTTAGAGAGAGAGAGTGCACGGGTGAGGGGAGGGGCAGAGGGGAAGGGAGAGAGAGAATCTCAAGCAGACTCTACGCTGAGCCTGGAGCCCGATGGGGGGACTTGATGCAGGCCTCAATCCCACAAACCTGAGATCACAACCTGAGCCAGAACCAAGAGTCAGACACTTAACCAACTGAGCCACCCAGGTGCCCCTATTAGTTCTAATTCTGAGAGTATAGACATAGTATAGATATAGGACAAATACATTTGGAAGTAAAGGAGATAAGCCTAGAACATGTAAGCAATTATGGACAAATAATATAATTATTACTGTTTACTGAACATTTTCATGTATGCCAGACCCTATGTGAAATCCCTTTTATACATTATCTTAAGATAGTCCATTCCAAAGCAAACATAAAGGAGGAAATGTTGATATATCCATTTATGGATGAACTAACAGAAGCTCAGTATCTCACCCAAGATCACATAGGTGCAATGGAAAAGCTAGAATTTTGAACCCAGTGCATTCTGACTTAAGGACTGGATTTCCTAGTGTGAAAAGTAGGTCAGCTGAGGATAAGGGGGATGTGTATTTGTTTATTTTTATTTTTATTTTTATTTGAGTATAGTTGATGCATAATGTTAAATTAATATCAACAACATAGTAATTCAACTTCTCTATATTATGCTATGCTTACCACAAGTGTAGCTACCATCTGCAAAATAGAACGCTATTACAGTTGTCGTTGACTATGTTCTCTATGCTGTACCTTTTATTCCGATGACTTATTCATTTCCTAACTGGAAGCCTGTACCTCCCACTTCCCTTCACCTATTTTGCCCATCCCCCAAACCCCTCACCTCTAGGTCTGATTCTGCTTTTTGTTTGTTAATTAATTTGTTTTTTTAGATTCCATATATGAGTGAAATCATATGAAATTTGTCTTCCTCAGTCTAATTTATTTCACTTAGCATAATACCCACTGCTCCATCCATGTTGTTGTACCTGCTTTTTCTTTAATTCCCCAGTATGATTTCTACATTTCTACATAGTAATTGTTCTGTAGCGATCAAAGAGTTCCCTGCAAAGGAATGAGTGAAATTAAAGATCCATGCTGTGTTTTGGAGGGCAAATTTTCGTTCACCTTGAAAAATGGTGCAAAACATTGTAGAAAGCTACTTCTCTGCTTGCCCAAATATGACAATATACCTTCATCTTCACCTTAGTCAAGGGTGTTATTCTGGTGGGCTTGTAAATACTGAATATTAGCTTTGTGAAGGATCATTTTTTGTGATTAATTCTTTTATTTTCATTTTTATTCTTGTGTTTTCTTTTCTGATTTTCTACCCCCTGGTTTTGCCCATTTATGGTCCATATATTTTTGTCATTTTAACTCTTCGTCCTGAAGCTCTGCAATCATTTCTGAGTTTTATGGATCACTGCACAGATATTCCGGTGGTGTGCTATTAATCTTTCTCCGACCATACAGCCGTTTTACCAAGGCTTTGGGATGATATTTAGCTGTTACTGTGGAGCTTCCTACTGGAATCTAGACAGAAGGGGGGCGGGAGAGGTCAGGGGATAGGTAAACATAAATCAGGTTTGTGCAAACAAGCATGATGAATGCTAGTTCCCAAAGTGCTCTGCCTTTTGTCAAACTTATATATTAGGAGAGAGGGCTGTGTGGTGTGAATGATGAATCATAAAACTGCTCCCTGGCAAAAAAGCAAGCCTAGAAACTACTGCAGTAACACGGTAGCTTGGATACATCATAGGGCTTGGGAATACAGAATGAAAAACAATGGTATCTGTATCAGCCTGAATGAAACAGCACAGAGAGGAGAGCAGTGTCCCTGCCTGGGAAAACCAGATCAGTCAAAGGGAGGTGAGCGTGGATCAGCAAACTAACATAAATAGTACATCCAGGGTTCTTACTCAGGACCCACAAGTTTTTAAAAAATAAGATAAACTCTCAATTCTTTGTTCATTAACCTTTAACTGAAATTTAGCAATTCATTTAATTATGAAGGTAGATGATAATAATGGAATTATGATCTCTTACTGTGGTTTTACAACTAGTAGAAATGGTGACTTATTTATATTGTATTGACAGTAATTACAAATATCTCAAAACATTGTTTATGTGTTTACTGCTTTGAAATTTCAATAGTTATTATACTCGCTACTAGAAATACATATTATTTTATCATTAAAGTTTAAAATATGTTTTTAAGGGATTTTATTCATTTACTTTATTTTAGAGAGAGAGAGAGAGTGCTTGCACGTGCCGGGGGAGGGACAGAGGGAGAGGGAGAGAATCTCAAGCAGATTCTGTGCTGAGCACGGAGCCTAACACACAGGGCTCTCTCTCATGACTCTGAGATCATTACCTGAGCCAAAACCAAGAGTCGGACATTTAACTGACTAGCCACCCAGGTGTCCCTAAAATGTTTTTATAATCCTGTTTCAGTATTTGTAATTCTGTGCATGCTATTTTATGCCTAAAATGTATTATTCTGAGAAAGCAATTATAGCTTTCACCAGGGTATCAAAAGGGTCATGGCACAAAAAAGTTATGAACTCTTGCAGTAGATGTTGTTGCTAATGTTAGATGAGGTCTGGATTCTTAAGGATTTAACTTCTTAAAAATTATTTGAGGAAACAAAAGTTGTACTTTGATATATTCACTATGTACATGTTGCCACAAGTCAGCATCTACCATGAATAAAAATTAATTTGTCAAGTAATGCCTTACCTTTAACTTGTCAAACTTTGCAACCTGGATGCCAACCCAGGAACATAGCATGACTGTCAGACTAACCATGCTCATTCGTCCCCCTACTAACCTTTACCTTTATTGTACAGAAACAGTTTGCATTGTAATTAAGAGTCCTGGCTCTAGAATTGGAATTTTTGGACCAATTTGAGCTATGTGACTTCATTAGATATGTGATGCTGGGTATATCATTTTACCTTTCTGAGCCTCAGTGTTCTCATCTATAACAATGGGAATAATAACAGTACCTACCTTATAGAGTTCCAGAGAGGGCTAAATTAAAGAATGCACTTAGAGCATTAAAACAGTTATAAATATAGTATAAGTACTTAATACATAATCACCAGTATTATTTTCAGTACTGTAATTCTGTGTTTAATAAGAATTATGGCCCACCACCATCTTCAGTCTCCAAAGATGTAGCAGAGCCTTAAAAACCCATGCACCTCAACTGGATAGATGGATGCCATAAGAACAAAACTTCTAGGATTCAGAGTATCAGGGTATGGTCCCAGGGTATAGTACCATGTCATTTATATATATATATATATATATATATAATGAGACTACATTCTATTTTAAAATTAGTTTCAGTAAATTTGGGGTCAACATAGAGGAATACGTATAAGCTATTTATAAGGTATAGAGAATAACAATATAACATATACTAATGACATCATTACCATTAACTTTGAAATTCTCAGAATGCTCTGTGACCAGAAGCTGTCCTCCCCTCAGATGTAACCACTATCCTGAATTTTGTTCATTATTTCATTGCTTGCTTTTGTAGTTTTATCCCATATATCTCCTAATAAATATAAACCTTATATGAATGAAGTCCTACTGAAACTTAGGACTTGCTTTTTTCACCTAGTTTAGGTTCCTGAGATTCATCCATGCCATTACAACTGGCTATCATTCATTTTATTTTATTTTCCCCTTTCTACCATTTTTCACTGAATGTATATACCACAATTTATTATTCGTTTACTACTGATTGCCTCTTTTTGCTATTATCAATAATACTGCTATGACTATTGTTATACATGTTCCCTGACTCTAAGAAAAAGAATCATTGAGTTGTGAGTATCCTCAGCTTTACCAGATAATTCAAAATTATTTTTCAAAGAACTATTCTAACTTACATTCCTACCAGCAGTGTCTAATTATATCAGTTCCTTCACAATCATGCCAACACTTGATATTGTCAGACTTTTGCATGTTGACAGTCTATCAAATTTGAAATGCTATCTCAATGTGATTTTATTTTGCAATTTTTATTTTCAAGTCTTTATTGACCATCCAGTTCTCTTCTGTGAATTACTTGTTCAGATGATTTTTTTTAAAGATTTTACTTATTTATTTGACAGAGAGAGGCACAGCGAGAGAGGGAACACAGGGAGGGGAATGGGAGAGGGAGAAGCAGGCTTCCCGCCAAGCAGGGAGCCCGATGCGGGGCTCGATCCCAGGACCCTGAGATCATGACCTGAGCCGAACGCAGATGCGTAATGACTGAGCCACCCAGGTGCCCCTACTTGTTCAGATCATTTGACAGTTTTCATCAGGATTGTTTGTACTCTTCTTAGTTTGAAGAAATTCAATATATTCTGGGCACTATCCTTCATATATATTTTTTTCCTTTTTTTTTTCTCCCAGTTGGTTGCTTGCCTTTTTACTTATTTGGAATCTTTTGAGTAGTAGACATACTTAATTTTAATATGTTGGAGACTCTTAAGCTTTTCCCTTATGATTATGCTTTCTGTCTTATATAAAAAACTGTAGTCTACTCTCCCTAACAATAAAATGGATCAAATAAAATCCATTGCATCACTTAAACAGGCAAATAATGACCCAAAAAAAGAGGGAAGGTTTGTCTTGGCTTGGAAGTAGTTCCTTTTACATTTTCTACACTGGAAAATTGTATGTGATTACTCAGATTATTAAGACAGTCTTTAGTAAACAAAATTTTAATATTCCTTTGGTGTTCACCTCCAATTTAACCTTTTTATTCAAATGTCCTAGATAACAGAGATATAAATATTGTTACAAGAAGTAAGCAAGGTGTCTGACATTCTACTTTTCACATTTACCATGCACTTCTCACATTTACCTCGTTGGTGGGAAGTGATTCAAGGATAATACTTAGAACTGTATCTGTGTTTTTTTTTTTATCATCTTAGTATTTGATACGTTCCTAATCTATCTATACTTGGTCCCCACTCCTCCCTCTGCTTATCTACTTATATAGTGGGGTTTGTGCCTCACCTTCCCACTAGTCTGAAAATACTGTTGAGGTGGGATCCAACCATCCTTGTTTGGCTGAGGTTGGGGAGCTTCTGAGTTTGCAGGACTTGCCATACTAAACACAAGCCCCAGGCAGCTAGAACAACTTGGTCCCCCTACTTTAAGGGCAACATTATTTGCATCTTTGCAAATAATAAAAAACAAAATATTACATCTTTGTATGTTTTTGCAACTCTTTTCACAGAGCTTGTGCGTAGTCAGTAGTTTAAAAATGTGTTTTGCGTGGAATTGGGAGGTACTCAGTTCTGACTTGGATTCTACTAAGTCTAACAAGTTATGTTTCTTTCCTAGCATATGATTTCATTAAGCTGTCCTTTTTCTTAAGTATGTTTAATCTTTTTTCTTTAATCTGTTGACATTAGGATAGCAATAGGTTTTGTTTGCCAACAGGGTCTGTCATCCATATGAGTGATGTTGTCTGTAGCCATCACGTATTTTTTTTTTCATTTTTCAGAAATAAAACACAGTTTACTAATTAAGGTGAATTTATTATGAATCATGAGATTAAGAGCTTAATTAACATCTTGCAGACTTTAATTGAAGATATTTAGTTTTTATTATATCATCAAGTATCTCTCCTTAGAATCATAAAAGTTGTAGTTGTCAGGTTTTCTGTTATTGTTGAATTATCTTGGAGGTGACCCCTTTATATACACATTTATTAGGGATTTGCTTCATAGTGTAATTTGAGAGGTGGCAGAAATGGCTCCTGTGGCTAGAAGTATCTCCTCCTTTGACCTAGTGCATACCTTCAACTCCATCAGTTTTCACCCATTCAATTTGCTAATCCTTGTTCTACCCAGCACCCCTGTTAAAACGTGTGTGTGTGTGTGTGTGTGTGTGTGCGTGCGCGCGCCTTGAGGAAGCTCAGCAAATTAACATGGTTTGGATCAGTACTCCTTTAGCAAGAATTAGCTTATCATCTCCTTTCTAAAGTAACAGCTTAGATGAAGGGGAATTTGGGAAAGAAGAACGAAATTGTGAGACAGCAGGTAGGAAGCAGTCATCAACACAGAGAAGCAGAGAGGCCACCACTGCACATTTGGGAGTGGGAGTAGGGCACCTTAAGAGAAACTCCACAGACTAACTTTGTTATTCTGCAATGCTCTGGTCTTAGGACACAAAAAGAAGAAAGTCTTTAAAAGGTTTGATTCATGAGAATATTTCCACTCCAGATAGAATGCAATGGATATCTGATGTGGTTTTGTGCCAATCTAAGTGACTATTGAGAAATTTCCAAATTTCTCTGATTGCCGTCAGAAGGCAACAATGGAGTAGGATTTTTCCCCCCTAGTTGCCTTTATCAGTGTCAGTGAAATGAGAACAAGTCTCTATTCTTCCAAATTGGAAAGAAATCAGATCTGAATCTTGAAAAATCAGTTGAACACCCTTCAACCTGTAGTTCCATGTCTGATTTGTAGAGAGTGGTAACTGCCTTATTAAGGGAAGCTAATCTTGTGGTAATTCAAAATTGGACATACCAAAAAGTTTTATTTAAAAAAAAATCACAAAATATTTTTTTCTAGATTGTGATCATTTGGAACTAGACAAAATAAAAAATGTTTTTTTAAAAAACTCAAAATATAATTTTTCAGAGAAAATCTTCCCCAATTGTGTGCCTGTTAGGGTAAGAATCCAACTACTGGTATGGTATACCTTCAGAATAATTTAATTTGATCAATTATCATTGGCAATAATGAAATTGTTTCTTAAGAAAATGTAACTGGGCGCACCTGGTTGGCTCAGTCGGTGGAGCATGCGACTCTTGATCTTGGAGTTGTGGGTTCGAGCCCCACATTGGGTGCAAAGATTACTTAAATCAATAAGGTTTTTTTATTTTATTTATTTTATTTTTTTTAAAGATTTTATTTATTTGACAGAGAGAAATACAGCGAAAGAGGGAACACAAGCAGGGGGAGTGGGAGAGGGAGAAGCAGGCTTCCCGCCGAGCAGAGAGCCCGATGCGGGGCTCAATCCCAGGACCCTGGGATCATGACCTGAGCCGAAGGCAGATGTTTAATGACTGAGCCACCCAGGCGCCCCAATAAGGTTTTTTTAAAAAAAGAAAAAAATGTAACTGAAATAGGTATCTCTTATAGACTGAATTGTGCCCCCCACCTTCACATTGAAGTCTCAACTCCTAATGTGACTGTGTTTGGAGATAGGGTCTTTAGGAAAGTGGTTGAGGTTCAGTGAGGTCATAGGGTAAAGCTCTAATCCAATAAGTCTGTTTTCCTTATAAGAAGAGGAAGAGACATCAGGGGTGAACACATAGAAGGTGGGGAGGTGGCTATTGACAACCCAAAGAGAAAGCTTTCACCAGAAAGCAACCCTGTAACACACCTTTATCTTGAATTTCCAGCCCCCCAAACCATGAGAAAATAAATTTCTGTTGTTTAAGCCACACAGTCTGATATTTTTGTAATGGCAGTTCTAGAAGACTAATATCTAATTTGAAAACAAGCAGCTTTTAAGTACTCCATTTTCTCAGGACAGGGTATCACTGTTTAACCTCTGGATTAGATTCTCTTTCTTCTAATAAAGACCTTTAACCCTAGTTCTTTCCATCCCAGATTCACAGATTGTCTTCTGGTTCTCACTGTAGGTACTCCAGCCTGGAAGGCTGGTCACAAGACTTCGTAAATTTAATAAGAAAGCAGAAGGTCCAGATTATTACATCAGCCTCCTTGGTCTGATACACTTCATACTTCCTTTAAGACCTGAAACATGCCTGTAGATTTTTGTCATCCTCCAAACCAATTAACCCTATAATATTTGATACCTGCTTGAGCTGATGCTGTGTTTTTGTTTGTTTGTTTGTTTATTTCTTTGTTTTGTTTTCCTAAAGAGTGAACTTATGGATTGTTACACAGACCCATAGTACATTGGGATCAAATTATGCTACAAATTCATAATTATTTATGGACAACCTCCATTCCCGTAAAACATTCAATATGAGATTTTCCCCTGTATTTTTCTTTTCTTTTGCATTCCCATCAGATCTCATTCATATTGGCTGATGTGGGAGTAGTAGTATTATCAGGTAAAGTTTTTAATTTCTTCTCCAGAAATTAATTAAGTATTGACATTGTTTTCTGAGAGTAATGGCTCTCATGCAGTGTTTGATGCTTTATTTCTACATTTGTTATTACTGACTGTTAGGAAGACAATGTTACTAGGTCAGGAAATTAGCTTAGGGGAAAGGAAAAAAAGGCAAGCAGTTACTCTAAGTTTAAAATCCATACAGTGTGATGGGTTATTGTGATGAATACTTAGTTTTGAAAGACTTCATTTATTATGTAGTAGCAAAATGCAGTTAGAAGAATGCTTCTGTCAGTGAACCTTACAAAGTAGTAACCTCCTGAGATTAGCTAGATGTTCCTATGCACTGTAAGAAGGGAGCAAATTTGACACTAAAAACAATATATAATCCAGTAAAAACAAAATACTCTAAGAGTTACCTTGTACGGGGGCGCCTGGGTGGCTCAGTCGTTAAGCGTCTGTCTTCGGCTCAGGTCATGATCCTAGGGTGCTGGGATGGAGCCCCGCATAGGGCTCCCTTCTTGGCGGGAAGCCTGCTTCTCCCTCTCCCACTCCCCCTGCTTGTGTTCCCTCTCTCGCTGTGTCTCTCTCTGTCAAATAAATAAATAAAATCTTTAAAAAAAAAAAAAGAGTTACCTTGTACGATAGAAGATCCGTTACTCTTCCAGAGCCTGAGGTTGGTCACTCATCTTCACCACCTGGTTCTTATACTGGTTTTGGTGACTTAATCATAGTTTTGATAATGTTACAGGCACTATATTAAGGGATTCACATATAAATAATTCAGTTTTTGTATTTTTTTAATCTAAGGAAACTTAACTAAGATGCATTAGAGAAAATACAATTCAAGCCAAATGTACAAGAATCAAAACTTTGTGCCGTATTTAAAAATCATTTCATTCTTGTTCAACTGCATTATGTTTACCTTCTCTCATAATCTGTAATCTCATAAAAGACAGAGACTGTTCCATTAATTGTTTAATTCCCCTAGTAGTTATCAGGTACATTTCCTACACAGTGCAGTTATGATCTCATTCAGTTTCATTTTTAAAAGCAGTACAGAGATATGTTAAAAAAAAAAAAAGAAGAAGATAGTAGGAAGGGAAAAATGAAGGGGGCAGGAATCGGAGGGGGAGATGAACCATGAGAGACTATGGACTCTGAGAAACAAACTGAGGGTTCTAGAGGGGAGGGGGTGGGAGGATGGGTTAGCCTGGTGATGGGTATTAAAGAGGGCACGTTCTACATGGAGCACTGGGTGTTATGCACAAACAATGAATCATGGAACACTATATCAAAAACTAATGATGTAATGTATGGTGATTTACATAACATAATAAAATTAAAAAAAAAAACAATACAGAGACAAAATTACTTTTCAGAACCTTTTAGGAAAGGGCCATGTTGGAGGCTGATGTATTACCTCTAACTAAAACCAGCACTTCTGAATTTCCCAGTAACACTGGAAAAAAATTGCTCTTGAACATTAAATGAAGTATTTTTCTGATCCTCAGGGGCCATGTTTTATGTAAAATATGCCCTATTAGGGGGTGCCTGGGTGGCTCAGTTGGTTAAGTGTCTGCCTTCAGCTCAAGTCATAATCCCAGTGTCCTGGGATGGAGTTGGGCTCCCTGCTTAGTGGGGAATCTGCTTTTCCCTCTGCCCCTCCCCTCTGCTCATGCTCTCTCTCTCTCTCAAATAAATAAATAAAATCTTTTTTGAAAAATATGCCCCTTCACATACCAGAATCACATGGTATTGAATGGCATGGAGAGCTCAAGTCTTACTCAAAGAACTTCAGGTCTATGCCATTCTTATATTCACCATAGTGTACAAAGTCATTGAGAACCTTCTAAATAGCATACAAAGTCATTGAGAACCTTCTAAATAGCATACAAAGTCATTGAGAACCTTCTAAGCAAGATACCCTGTGAGCGATTGGGGTGGAATTTAATTCCTGTAAATTAAATTCACCTGTGATCACAAACCATTATACCAGGTGGTGATAAGAGTAACTTCTCAAGTTTTTTTAGCACTTACTCTGGACCAAACAGGCTGCATGCACTTACTGAGTAAAAATTCTCATAATCAGTATGTGTTGATGACTGGAAACTTACAAGTAATAAGAACTAAATTTACTTTAACATTCTATAGCATCTAGCTTTTGTTTCAGGTTGCTTTTTTAAAATTACTAATCTTTACATTTATTGTTTCCATAGTCCAAAGAACAATTCGAGAAAGTGAAATCATCAGTCATTTGTACATAGGAGTCTGGTCATACAAACCTTAGCTGTAGCCAACTGCTGTATTACATTAATCCAGGGGTGCTGCTCACATAGAACACCATGTGAGTGGTGCTCCCATTCCAGAGCTATGCAGAGCTATCAGTGCCCTGGCCTGCTTGTTAGTCATTGGATTTATCAAAAATCTGTCTTTATCAAACAAAAATGTTGTGTCTTTAACACACTAGTTACATTCAGTGCTCTACCTCTAAATTCCGCTCCTTGTACATATTTAATACACAGAGATGTCAATAAATGTGTTGACACATTTGTTATGTCCAACTTATGCATGAGGATTTCAGCTTGGTGAATTTTATGCCCATAAATATATTTGTTTCTCGTGTTTATGCAGAAATCCAAGCTTGAGTTCAGGATCAAATCCATTGTGAAAATTCAGTATATCTTTTTTAATTAGGTGGGGATTTCTCCAAAGACTTCTGTTGTCTCTATTTTATAGTGTTAATAATGTAATCATAAAAACGGCTAATTCCAAATGTTGTCCAAGTAATCACAGTAGTCTGCTGCCTATAAAAGTCTTTGTGAAAACAGAAGCACCGTGTTTCTAAACTTGCTGGTGTGAGGTTAATTCAGAGAGTCATTTGATCTTTAGCTCTTGACCTCAAAATCTACCTCCCTATAAGGAAGGAGAAGAAGAAGGAAAAAAGCATTTGCTCTGTCACTTGTCAGGAAATGAAAGGAAGACATGGGATATACTCAGAGTAAAGTAATAAAGTGAAAACACAAACTTTTTTCCTAAAGGGCCATTACCTTTAGACATTGTTGATATTGTAGATAAAGAAATGCTTACCTACTCTCTACAAATGATATCCTATCCCACAATCTTGCTCATCATGAGGAGGTGGACATAGTTGTTGGAAAATTACTTAAATTGTTTTCAAGTTCTTTGGAAGATCTCATGTAAATTCATTAGTACCTCTGGAACCATCTACTATGCATTTAAGTAATGAAAAATGTATTAGTTTCACTACACAAATGTATTAGCTTCCACTCTAGTTAAATGAAAAATGTATTAGCTCTACATATAAATATATTAACATTCACTCTGTGGCATTTTTCTCTCAGACATTACTGCACTTGAACTAGTCTGTAAAACAAACACTGCTTAAAGTCTCAATGCTGGAGAATTGCACTTAAAAAAAACTCTTAAGTAGCAAAAAATATTTGTGTCTACAGTGGTATTTGTTTATTATGGAAAATAAGCATTCCTTCCTAAGAAAATGCTCTTTCAGAACGTATTCACTGCTTGTTTTGTGTAAGATGCAAAAGAAGGATATTATTTTTAAAAATCTATAAATGATTACATACTTTAATCATTTGATTTTTTTTAAATCTGGAATTGGGAGATGAAGATACTCTCTTTAGTGGAAAGACATGCCGTGAGCCACTCAGTTATTGAAGGGATTCACTTTATGTAGTAACTAAATATATACGTCAGCAAGATACATCACTCTGCATTATCTGGAGAATTTTTTTTTAATTTTCATGAATTTTATCTTTTTTTTTAAACCATGTTGCTGTACTAAGTTTAAATGGAACATTTCCTACCTAACTATTCAGTGCCAGTACTATGGATAACTTTTAAAATGCCTTCCCCTCCACATCTCCTTGAAAAGTAGCCTGTTATATTTGATGGGTTGATCTGATAATCTCCAATGAAACATAAAGTAAAGTTACAAAAGAAAGTGTGAGGTAACAAAATGTAATTTGGAATCAATGTATGTTCTTTTAATTTTTCTAATTCCCACACTTTTATTTTTCCCCATTAACATTTTAGTCATGATTTACCTCCCACTAAACTATAGCTTGGAAATGAAGAATTTAAGAGCAAGAAAGGGGTGCTGTGTATATTTACATACACATTTATGCATTCACACATAACTTTCATCCCATGTGTCTAATAGCACCTTCACTGTGGAATAACTGGATCCCAATTCTCTGTCCTTTTGTTCTCCATTTGTGGCTGGAAGGTGCCCAGAAAGGACTTGCTAGCTGGAGGGCCACCCAGCATCTGCCCTAGTCTTTTCCTTCTCTGGCTTCTGGCCATATTTAGAGCTTGCAAATCCCCTCTGCTTTGTCTCCTCTGTTCCGGCTGAACAACATTGAAAGGTCTATTTAAATTAGACATAGAAAGTAGGATATTGGTAGCCTGTTAGAGATTACACAGTCATTTTCCAGAAGTCTGAGACCCACAACCTGATAGATATCTGCTAACCTCAAAAGAGAAGAAAAACCAGGATTTGCTTATCTTTATGCCTTAAATTATTCTGAGTTAACCAGGAAATGAAGTGTTTTACAATACAAAGAAAAGTCTTTCGTAAAGCATTTTGTTATTGGGCAATTTCCAAACTCCCAAGCCTAAACTCATACCTGTTTATTATTTTATAGCTGCCCCCTACTCCTCTTATCAACAATGAAATCCAAATAAGCTTATAAAATCCTAACAGAATCACAAGTACTAGGTTTTTAAGCATCAAATTTTATGAAGACCATTTTCTGTTTCATTCAAATGCATTTGCTAGTGAAGGACAAAACAGTGTTTACTCTCTCAAGGGCATTTGCTTTAGAATTAATAATGCTTCCCCATATGTATCTCTACATCGGTTTTAAATTATTTTAATTATTTAAATGCAGGGTATAATTTCCATCTTCTTTACGTACACAGGATTTTTTAAAAAAAGCAGTTCATACACTAGTGCCTCATTCGCCCTATTTCTAAGACAAGCAGAATATTCAGATTGTACAACACCCTAAGGCCCTAGAGTATCATCTCAGGTTTGGTCCCTACCTCAATGGGAGACATCACTAACATTTGAAGCTGCCTCAGCTGTCAAGCTCTCTTGGGATTTACATTCATCGTCCTGCCTATTGCCATCCTGCTCACTCAACTCCTATAAATCCCTGGTTCTTAGCCATTTTCTTGGAATCTTAACTACAGTTGTCCCTAGGCATGTGATAAAAGGGCTCTCTACCTGACCTCTGATGTCCTTCTAGACCTGTCATTTAATGCCATGCCTACTCTTGCCTAAATACATTTCCTAAACTTTTAGTGCCCAGTTACAGAAGTTGTCCTTAATGATTCTTTATCTAACACCTGATCTGAATTTGATCACTAACCTACATGGTGGAATAGAAAAAGCCAGAATTTTGAAGTCATACTTGGCATCAAAACCCATTGCACTTTTCAGCTGTATGACCTTGGACAGATTGCTAATCCCTCCATCTATGAGGTAGATAAATGATAGGTCTTTAATGAGTTATATGTGTGAACTGTCAAGTGCAGTGCAACACATATTTTAGGAACTTAACAAATGGTAGTTACTGTTTTTTTCTTACTTGACTTTAAATTCCAGTTCACTGGATAAATTTCTCCATTTGCTTTTGCCCTATAGTGTCCATCTCATTTGGCTTCCAATTCGTGACTCTGTAGATTCTTGAAATCTTTCAGCTCTCTTTGGGTCCCTTGATCGTAGTATGATTCAGCAATCTATAATAAGAAATACATGGATCTTGCAGAAGGTCTTCATCCTTGTTTCAGACACAGAGCTCCAAAAACCCTAGGAATTGTCTAAGTGATAAGAGTGATAATGGTGTTTTAATATTTGTAACAAACCCCTTTTAACCACACCTGAGTTTACATTAATGAGGTGACTTTTGAAAAGCACCTAAGGATGGGACTGATTGCCAGGGGATCCAGCCATATGATTGGAGGATTGGGAGTCAGTCCCACCCTCCTGACCTCTAGGGAGCTGAGAGGGGCTGGAGATTGAATTGTTGCCTATGGATGATTGACAGGCCAAGAGTGGTGCACTCTGTGCCCTTTCTCCATACCTGTGCATCTCTTTCACCTAGCTGTTCTTGGGTTATATCCTTTTATACTGAACTGGAAATCTAGTAAGTAAAATGTCTTCCTGAGTTCTGTGGGCCACTCTAACAAATCAGTGAAACCTGAGGAGGGGGTCATTGGAGCCTATGATCTATAGCTGGGCAGTCAGAAACACAAATGACAACCACTTTGGCAACTGAAAGGGGACACCCCTGCGGGACTGAGCCCTTAACCTGTAGAATCTGAAACTATCTCCAGTTAGATGGTATCAGAATTGAATTGAATTGTAGGACCTTTGGTCAGTGTCCATGGAGAACTGAGTTAACTGCTTAGTAGTGTAAGAGAAACCCCACACGCATTAGAACTGGGTACACCATCAGTAAAGGCCTTTCTCTTTGTTCCTGAGCTCACCTTCATACTTTTGGTTTCACGGTTCAGTGTTGTGCCTCTGTCCCCCAACACAGCTATAGCAAGAAAAAGTTGTCATTACTGTAAAATCTAGATATGCCTTGAATATTTTTAAGCCCTTCAAATTTATAATGGAATTTTGTATGTATCAAATAAGAGCAAGGTGTACAAATTGAAGATTTCTGGAGGGAATAAATATTTGTTTCTTTTTTCACTTTAAGACATGCATTCACACATGTCATTATATTAAAAAACCTGCAAAATCAATAAACTTTGATACTTATTCATTATTTTTAACTGTATATACAACTCCAAAACCATAGCAGAGTGAATTTCTGTATATGAAAACAAATGTAATTGATGTGGTTGTTTAGCTAGACATACAGAGTTTGATGTCTTAGTAGGCATTTCATACCCAGTATGTTGACCTGATCGCCTCATGTTCTCCCCTAAAACTGTTTTACCTACAGCTTTCCCCTTCTCACATGATGGTAACTTTATCTTTTCCACTGGGCAGACCAAAGAACTGAGATCCTTCTTGGGTTACTTGCTTTCTGCCATATTTTTTGGTCAATCTGTGGCTTTAACTTAAAATATATTTGAATCCAGCTGTTTCTTCCCACCTTCCATGCTACCATCCTGATCTGAGGTACGAGCAAGCATCTCTCTCCTCCAATACTAAAATACTTTCCTAACTGGTCAGATTATTCTGCTTTCTACATTCTCTTCTACGGTCTGGTTTTCCTGCTTCTAGTGTCTACTCTATACAGTTCATTCTCAATGCAGCTAACTGAGTAGTTATTTTAAAATGCAAAGCAGGGGAGCCTGGGTGGCTCAGTCGGTTGGGTATCTGCCTTCAGCTTGGGTCTTGATCCCAGAGTCCTGGGATTAAGCCCCACATCAGGCTCCCTGCTCAGCGGAGAGTCTGCTTCTCCCTCTGCTCCTTACCCCACTTGTGATCTCTTGCTCTCCCTCTCTCTCAAATAAATAAATAAAATCTTTAAAAACACACACACACACACACCAGAACATGTCATTCCTCTATTCCAAAACTTGCATTGACTCCCTGTTTTACTCAAAGCAATGTCATAGTCCACCTGATAGCCTGCACTGTGTAATCTGCACCAGCACCTGTTCCACCTTCCCTCCCATAACTAACTTATTCCTCTCCTCCTGATTCTATACTGTCCCACCTGGAAACATGCCAGGCTTGTATCTGCCTTCATACCTTGGCTCTTCCTATCTTCTGCATGATCTACTCTTCCCTTAGATGAATTGTTGGCTGACTTCATCTCTTCCTTCAAGCTTTGTTCAGGTCTCACCTTCTCTATGAAACCTATCCTAAACACTGCATATTATACTGTTTCCTACCCAGTTCCCTCCACACTGATGGGTCCTTTATCCTCTTCCATGTTCTCTTTTTTCTATAACATTTATAGACCTATCACATACTATCTATTTTATGTATCATATTTGTTTCTTGTATCTCTTTTTCCTCCTAAAATGTAAACTCTTCAAAACAGGCATCTTTGTTTTATTCAGGGATATATCCCAAGCAGCAAAATTAATGCTTAGCACAGAGCAGGCACTCAGTAAATACTTAGTGAATGAAAACATGAATGAATAAATGAGACTTTATGTCAAATAAATTCATTTTTAAAAGTTTAATACATTAAGGTTTTGTTGGGTGGGAGGTTTGTTACTACTGCCATTTCTATGTAAAATTGAAATACAGAAGGGAAAATAAAATCTCACCAGTTATCTGCCTTTGCACAGATAAAGCCAAATGATTGAATGCTTGAATGAGTTGACTGGTGGTTTAGACATTTTTTTTATAATAGTTTAAGGAAAAACTAAGCTATTTGACTTCCACCCCCTTTCCCCTTACTAGAGCTAGAATTGTCAAAATGGCACATAATACACACTTGATTTTTAAAGAACTTAGTTAATTGAATTCATTGAACAAAAAATACTCACAGTGAAAATCATCAACATTTATATGTAAAACAAAATCTGTTTTTGTCTGACTTAAAGAGGATGTAGCTGGGGGCTAAAGGATTACAAACAAGTAAGAGAATAATCTGACATAGTTTTGTTTTGTTTTGTTTTGTTTTCATGCAAGCTTTCTAAACTCTGAAATGACAGTATTTGGAAATTCATTACCTGATGGCAAAGTGTGCAAAGTTGAAGAGTTTAAATTGAGTAAAAGAAGCAAATACTAACATATCATACATGAGAACTACTATAGAAACAACAGAGCAAAAGATGAACTCTGTAAAATTGCTGTACTTTTTAGGAAACTGCATTCTCTATTTTCAAAGGTTTTGTAAGGTCATTTATAGGTTAGCCCAGAAAGAATAAGATCTTCCGCCTAAAAGAGATAAGCAATTTTTATACAGAAATATGTCTAGCATGGATTATATAATCAGGAAGTGGTAGGTTTGTGGAAAGAATAGGATGTGAAAGAGGAAAAAAATGTAAAGAATCAGAGATTACCTTACAGGGTTCTTAGGGAAAGGCAGATCAGGTGATGGCAAATATTACTTGAAAACACTTGCAAAGCAAAACAGGAACTGCCATATAAAAAGCTAGATTCAAGGACAGCTCTTGAATGTCCAAGGGCAGCTTATATGTGAGTATAAATGTATATATATATATAAAATACACATGCACACATATGCTTATAACACACACAGTGTGTGTGTTTGTTTGTGTGTGTGTGTGTATGGGAAACACTAGGAAGATCCTTGATCAAAAATATTAGTATCACCCTTTAGCTCTTGATTTCAGATTTTCCATTACTGATGAGTAATTCCTTTATTGCTGAATTTTGGAAGCCAAGAGGCCCTTCTAATGACAGAACTATTCATAGGATTCTATGTCCTATCAAGACCTGTTTTTAAATGTGTCAGGTTTGTTAGGTCGCTTTTCTCACTGACTGCAGGCAGCATTAGAGTGCCGGGCAGGGGGTAAGACAGGAAGAGAATAAGAGTGATTAACAGGAAGAAAGAAAAATTAGAATGTGGTCATGCAGACTTTTCTTGATTTCTCAATTCTGCATTGTCACAGCACTAAGAAGAGTTCTTCCAGATTGTTCATTACACCTTACCCCAAATAAATGTGATAAATTACTCCAAGTACATGTTTAAAAGAAAATGCAACAAACAACAAATTTTAAGTGTTTTTGTGTGCTTGGCCACTGCCAAATCATTCCATTAATTTTGATAGGTAGTTCCACTGTAGCATGTGAGTATTAAAATCCCTACTGAATTTATCTATAGATTGGAAATGATTCGTGTATATTCTGTAGGTATTTCCCAAGGAGTATATATTATTCACATATTTCACAGAGACATGAAAGGAGGAAACACTTAGATTATCCAGAAATCAGCCTTTGCTTTAAAAAATCTAGGTTATTTTATTCCTCATGACTGCAGGAAATACCTGATTAAAATAATCTTGATATAAGTCAAATCAATAAATTCTCCCATGGAGAATGTTAAATTCATCAACTTTAGTCCCACCCACCTCACGCATCCCCAATATTTCAGTCTTAATGTTAAGGTCAGTCCACGTTGTCCTTCCAGTCGATATTTTTACACTTCATCTTCAGGATGCCCCTAGTTAACATTCTTGATTACATATTACTCTACATAGTCCCTCAGTCCCTCAGAATGTGGCAAAGTTTGTAGCATAATGAATTACAATGCAATTTGATACCCTGGAGGTGAATTTTAAAATATTTTTTTCTTTGTTGGTTTGCCAGAGTTTATTTGATGCCAGCAAGGAAAATTGTTTAGAAGCTAGGATTATATCACAGCCTGTATCAACAGATGGGACTTTAAAAGCCAGTCAGATTGCAAGCCATATTTGTATTATGTTAAATAATACATTTAATTATATCAGTACTTTATCAGTACTTCTTTCACACCTTAACTTCAGTGGATCCCAAAATATTTCCTGAAAACTTGGGGAAGAAGACATTCTCATTCCTCAGATAAACTACATAGATTATATAAAGTATATTGCCTCTCTTCAGTGCCAATAGCTTCCATCCTGACCATATTTTATATAGGTGTGTATACTTAGAAAAAAATGCATGTGCATTTTCTGTGCATATTTATATTACGACCAAATCTAAAATATTTAATTTCCTGTCTCTCACTAACTTTCTCCTCAGTGTCTCTCCTCTTGCTCAGTGAGCACACATATATTTATTTCTGCAATTAGAAGATAAAAACTTTGTATTTTCCCATCCTTCTGTCTTTGTTTCTGCTCTTTTTTCCTCACCTGTTTGTTAAAGCTCTGCCCAAGAGGCACTCTATGTTCTGATTGCTTGGATCCCTATTCAAAATGCATTAACAGACTGCTCTGTGATTTGGGGCAAGTGACCTAACCAGGCTCAACCTGTGTCCTCTTCTGGAAAAGAGTGATGGCAATAGTACATACCTCCTAGGGTTGATGTGATTATTGTATAGTGCTGCACACAATACCTGTCACATAGGAAGTGCTTAAACAATGGAAGCTGAGCTGTATCCTCTCCATGGAGCACTTTCTATCCTCACGTGTTAATCTCTTCCCTCAAGTGACCTCATAGTGCTTTGCTATTAGAAAGCTCTTATTGAATTGTGTTCTCTAGTCCAGTGACTTGCACACATGCCTGGCTTCTGTGTCACTGAGCAATTGCAGAGCTCCTACAACACAGACACTGTGTTAGATGCTCAGGAAGAGGTAGTAAAAATATAGGCATGGTGTTCCTGCTTACCTTCCACCTGGAGAAGACAGATAATGAAAAAGTTAATAGATAAGTGGCATAATTTGAGAGGGTGGTAAGGGCTAGGAAAGAAATAAAAGAGGTGATATGATAGTTAATGTTTTTGTTTGTATGTGTGGAGCTACACTACTAAGAGTAGAGTGAGACCACACACTATTGCTTGAGTGTCTCTTGAGCCTCCCTAACTGTCCCTGTCTGAGATCATAGGCATCCTATAAGAAGCTGCTGCAACTATGCTTTCTAGCTTAGGGAACTTCTTAGGGGAGCTGCTTCCTCCCTCTCATTCAAATTCATTTGCTCTTATCAGATTTAAACCCATCTTCTACTTATATCTGATCACTCATTGTCTCTTCCATTCTATTCTGATTGAGGTTTCTGTCTGGCCTTGATTTCGAGTTCATCCCAAGACAGTATCACCAGCTTAGATCCCTCTTTATGACACCACGTACTATAGCTGGACAGCAAGAGCACAGAGCCAGGACATCTGTTCTGTGCCCTGTCTCCACACTCGGCGTTCCTCCTTGCCAGGGCCTGAAAAGCAGATAAGGAATCCCCTAAGGGTAAGTTCTAATTATCTCCCCAAAGAAAAGAACTTGGGCAGAGAGACTGAACAACAGTACCAGCTGTCATTGCTGATTTTTACTTTAGAGATTGAAAAGGGATTCACAACACTTGTCCTTACAATAAAGTAGAAGAAAACTTTCCTTTGGATAAATCGTTCCACAGCCTTCTTTATCATAAGCTGCATAGAGCTTGGTTTCTCAGAGCCAAGGATGAATGCTGATGACGAAGGGAGATTAAAGATGTCTTAACATGCTCATTCTATCTGTCCACCTGTCCACTGTCAGTTCATCTGTCCATCTGTCTGTCTGTCTCTATCTCTCAAGGTATGTTTTTTATCCATCCACTTTTCTGGAAGATACCTGTGTCTAAACCTAAGAAGATAAGGAAGGCTAAGGTGGAATTGGATTTCTTAGATGAAGCCATGGATTTGACTCAACATTGCCTCTATGGTCTGTCTATAGGAAAGTCACAGAAACATTTGGGCTGCCTGAACTCGAGTCACTGAAAATGGATCCAGTCTTAGTGTGGCTAACTCTGAGAACAATGGCTTGATATTTCTGTTTGGACCGTATGTCAGTGCTGTCTAAGGAGGCGGACAGTAACTCTTCTTGTGAGAAAAGCAACTAATCCCTCATCTTGTATTTTGCAAACATCTAGTATTACTCTACTTGCTCTCAAGGCACAAGCTTCATGAATTAATGCCTCCTTTGACAGTTAAATATTCAAAACTCATTTGCTTAAACTAAGTGGCAAAGAAAATAATTTTAAAGATGGGTGGTGGAAGGGGGTTGCTGAGTTATATTGAAAGCATTTGATTAAACAGATTTGAGAGCTACAGCTAAATTAATAAAAACTGGCACACCTCACCCACCTTTCTTATTTTTCAGACATGAAAATTTCTCAGACTTCAAGTCTAGTCTGTGTGAAAGCATTAAGTGTTTCAGAAATCAACATGTTCTTATCAATCTATTGTGCTCAGGGGGGGAAAAGCCAACTTGTGACATTATTTCCTTATGTTCTAGAAACCTGATAATACCTTATTGTACATAGGAGTATAAGCAGCTTTCATTGTAAAGAGGTTCTTGTGACAAGATCTATGAAGAACATTATGTTATTAACTTAGACGTCTGCACTTACCAACATAGCTTTTTCAAGACAATTTTTGTTGGGCTACAGGTGGTTATTTAAGACAATCAATTTACATAGAACAATTTATTCTTTTTTCATGCTGTTAAAGCAAATTGGTATGTAATTAGATTTATATACTGAATAATCTCATTTGCATATCCAATTAATTCTTCCTATTTTAATTTGCTAGGGTTGAATTCACATTAGTAGTAAAAATAACACTTAAATTATCAAGGACTCAAATTTTCCTTTGCTGTAATTTGTTCAAGATGTTCCATTTAAAAAATTGGTCCTGAGTATTCTTTTCAAAATCTGTGGGGAATATGTGAAAGACTTCACTTAAAAATGCCCTTAGCCAAAAATCACAAACTTGAGGCTTGCCCTTTGTTCGTGATGTACAGGGAAATGGATGGTATAAAGCCACTTGCTGCCTCATTACACAATATTTTTCAACACAAGGGAAAGGCAGGTTCGAGGTTTTTATCCTCTGACCTATTTTCACATTTCAGAGTATGTTTAAACACACAAACACACACATACAAAAATGATGTCTCTTCCTAACTGATTTATACTTATTCTTCAATTGTATCACTTCAACTATTATGGCTTATTACTAAAATAGAAAATATATGGCATTGGGATTCAGATACATGGGCTTAATACGTGTTTCTGCTTTTGTTGACTGATATTGGGCAACTGACTTTATCTGAGAGTTAGTGTCCATATCTGTAGAAAAGGGAGTCATATATAATGTGCCTTTTAGAATATGGTGTAACATAAGAAAGCATCTGCTAGTATGGCAATAGAAGATCCTTAGGATGTAGTTCTATCTGGTCTGTACTAAAGATGTGTTCACTTTCTAAGACTCAATAATATTTTTCTTAAGCTCAGTGAACATTTATTAATGATCATTCTCATGGCCAGACATTTAAAGTCAAATGTTGGCTGAGCATTTTGTGTGAGTTACTTAGTCTATATGCCTCAGTTTCTTCATTTGTAAATTAGGAATAATAAAAGTACCTACTCATAGAATTGTGATCATAACTAAGGGGTTGGTACATGTTAAACTCTTGGAAGACTTCCTAGCACGGGCTAAGCAGTCAATAAATGTTACCCATTGCCATCATTGTTATCATCTTGAAAGAATAAGCACCCATATCAGAGTTGTTGGGGTTTTTTTATCCTTATCTATTACCAAGTGTATTAATTTACCAAGGCTGCCATAACAAAGTACTACATACTTGATAGCTTAAACAACAGAAATTTATTGTCTCAGTTATGGAGAATAAAAGTCCAGGATCAGGGTGGTTTCTGCTGAGGCCTCTCTCCTTGGCTTGCAAAGAGCTGCCTTCTTGCTGTGCCTCCAGGCACCACTTCTGTGTTTGTCCAAATTTCTTCTCCTTAAAAGGACATCAGTGAAATTGGATTAGGACCAATATTTTCATTTAATCACCACTTTTAAGGCCCTGTCTCCAAATCACTCAACAGTCTGAGATTATGAGGGGGATAGCTCCAATCCTTTGAATTTAAGGGAACGTAATTCAGTTCATAATACCAAGGCTGAACTTCATGTGTAGGAGATATCCTGAAGCTCTGCCTTCAGAACGCATACCAGAATGAAAGCATGCCTATTTTTGTAAGGTATTTAAAAAGCCTATGTAATCTATGCCTAATCTAAAAAAAACAAAAAACAACTCTGCCTTGTTTCTGTGGTTAGTCATTCTTTCAAAGCCACATGTTTATTTTCTCTCCTCTGATCCTTAGCTTGTGTGTAAAACTCATGTAGTAGAAAGATCATTATATTTATGGTCCAGAGACCTAGATTCACATGGAGATTTGCTATTTATTATACAAATAAACATACAATACAAAGATATATACAGGGATTATGTAAACTCAGGCAAGTCATTTCACCTCTGTGAGACTTTCTTTTACTTATCTGCAGAAGGGGACACATAACCTCACAAAAAGATGTAAACTAAGACCGGGTTGAGAAAAGAACTTTGCAACTTCTAAATTGCCATAGAGGCACCAGCTGTCTGCTTACTGAGATGGCAATATTAATTCCATTGTCTCTTTTACAATAGTTGTTAGTTTACAGCTGCTGATATTAAATGGCTTTAATGGTCATTTTAGAAAAGACATTTACTTCATTGCTAAAGCACTAAGTCTACAATTAAATGCAGGCTTCTTTTTGGATTTTAAGAAAACTATAATTTGCAGTTGACACTGAAGCAAATTGCTGTGTTCTGTTGTATACCCATTTTAAAATACAAATCTTTCCCAGTCATCACTGTGTATATATAACAACTACAAAGCAAATGCTCTAAATATATATATATATATTTTTTTTTTTTTTGGTCAAAATACCACTTTCCCTTTGAACCACCATCTACATGTTATTTTAATGTCATTTATACTATTTGGAATGCCTGTATCCTGTGACCCTGTGTGTAACTTTCAAATAACCTACAGATGTTTGAAAAACTATACCAGTTTCTTCATTTCAGTTTGGAAGATGAGCAACTTTTTAATAAGTAAGACTAGAAAGGCTTAGAATTCTATAAGTTGGAGTGATCTTAAACAACATCTAATTCATTTGTGATCCTGTTACTAGACACTGTACATCGGAAAAGAAGGATGCCAGAACCTTTTATTAACAGATTGACTGGCCAAGTATACAAAATCAACAAAACCGTTTCAGTCTTTTTCTTTGTCATAGTTTCCCATTTGCCAGGAAAAGGATTCAAGAGTGGCCACTGTAGCCTTTACAACTGGTCCACACTTTGACACCTCCCCTTCTTTATCCCATCTTAGAGCCTCTTCTCTTACAGTGAGGGTATAGGCAGAGGGAAAATAATTTCTTAGGATTCTAATTCCTTTCTTTTCTCTGTGATCCCTTTGTATCTTTAATGTCTTTATTTTTTTTAATTTTTTTTTATTTAAATTCAATTAACATATAATGTATTATTAGCATCAGAGGTAGAGGTCAGTGGTTCATCAGTCTTCTATAATACCCAGTGCCAAATCACTGCCCTCCTTAATGTCCATCACCCAGTCTTTCATGCCATTACTCCTCCCTCCTCTCTAAAATACTACTTCTTCTCCTAGGCCACCTGTGTATTTGTCAGTCATCCCATTCTCTCAGATCCATGTAGACCTACCCTTTTTACTTTTCCAAGAAAGACCTCCTACTCTCCTATATCGTGGATGTTATGCTGAAAGAAAAACTCTCTTCCTCTGGTTGGGTAATGTTGTCAGAACCACCAAGAAAAATGAGAGCAGAAAAGAGAAAAACTTCACCTAATCATACATATATTCACAAAACAAATATTTTGTATGTTCCTGTACTAATTACCAAGAACTCTGTTTAAAAAGGCAGTTCTTTCCTTGGGGATCTGCTAAGCTAAACAGATGCTACCCACCCTGCCTCCCACACTGAAATACGGTAAGTGCTGGACAGAAAATGGGCCTGGACTGCAATGTAGCTACAATGAAGCACAGCATCTAACCCAAATCCAGCCCTACTGGGGCTATGGTAGGGTGTGAAATGGAGTGAAAGGATGGATTTCCCAGAGGACATGCTACTATTTCTAGACACAGGAGCCTTAACAAAGAAACCTGGGCAAGGGCCCAAAGGGTAGAGGGACATGCCCAACAACTGTGAAGCAAGGAAGTAGTTGTACTTGGTTCCAAGGGAACCCACACTTCGGTATGGTAGGTAGTTGTTTATAGTGTAGATGGATTTCTTATGTGTGAATGTGTTGTACGTCAAAGTATGCTTCCCAAACTACACTGTTATTATCACACTCTGGTTATGGTTAAAAACATTTATTATGGAGGGCGCCTGGGTGGCTCAGTTGGTTAAGCGACTGCCTTCGGCTCAGGTCATGATCCTGGAGTCCTGGGATCGAGTCCCGCATCCGGCTCCCTGCTCGGCAGGGAGTCTGCTTCTCCCTCTGACCCTCCTCCCTCTCATGCTCTCTGTCTCTCATTCTCTCTCTCTCAAATAAATAAATAAAATCTTTAGGAAAAAAAAAATTTATTATGGATCTTCTCTTAGGGAATTTTCTTTATGGTTTGTGTTTTATTCCTCTGAATATTTAAACTATTGGTAAATCCTTGTTCTTTGGAGTTGTATTTCATTTTTGGCAAGAGCTAGCTTTCTATTTTTAGAAACTTATTCAGAGCAAGTCACAGTGAACGTCAGTGATCAAGCTGGGTAACACCGTTCTTGGTCGGAAAATGAATTGTGACTGTAAATTAGTAAGGTTAATTTTCTTACATGGCTTAAAATCAGTTCTCTGTACAGTTTAAAAGAAGACTGTGAAAACTCACGTGAGATAATATATGTGAAAGCCTTTTTTAATTGTAAATCACTCTATAAAAATAAGGCCTTATTTTATTTGTATTAATTATTAAATTATATTTCAACACACTGCTTTAAAATTTAATAAATGTTTTAGATTAACACCTTAACTACTAAATTAGTTTCTTTAAAAATTGTTCATTTGGTGGTTTCTACCACTTAATCTGTAGATTGAGCTCATTTCAATTTCGTATCTTGAATTTATAGGAAATATGTTAAAGAGTGTTGTCAAATGAGGGGCGCCTGGGTGGCTCAGTTGATTGTGCATCCACTCTTGATTTTGGCTCAGGTCATGATCTTAGGGACATGGGATTGAGCCTGTGCTGCACGCTGAGCTCAGCGGGAAGTCTGCTTGAGGATTCTCTCCCTTTGCTTCTCTCTCAGTCTCTCTCTCTCAAATAAATAAATAAATCTTTTTTAAAAAAATGAGTATCACTGGGATGTCTGGGTGGCTCAGTCGGTTAAGCGTCTGCCTTCGGCTCAGTTCATGATCCCAGGGTCCTGGGATTGAGCCCCACATTGGGCTCTTGGCTCAGTGGGGAGCCTGCTTCTCCCTCTGCCTGCCGCTCCCCCTGCTTGTGCTCTCTCTCTCTGATAAATAAATAAATAAATAAATAAATAAATAAATAAATAAATAGAATCTTTAAAAAATAATAAAAATTTAAAAATAAAAAGAAATTTTAAAAAAGAGTATTGTCAAGTGGGGAAAATGAGGCTTAGGAAAGAGAAATAAGTAACTTATGTCAGGTCACAAGGGTAATAACTGATGGGCCAGAGAATATAATTCAAATTTCTTGACCCTAAGTCTACGAATTTTTGTTCTTTCTATTCATGTAGGTCAAATGATTTAGCCTAAAATATTCCGTTCTCTCTTATTTTCTCTCCTAAACCTCTTCCTTCAACCTCCATTAGCCTACACCAGACTGATGCCCCTTTTTTGCTTGTATTTCTTCCATCTGTTTTAGGGTTTGAATAACAAGAAGATGGTCTTCTTGCCTATTCATTTCCTTTATATTCCTTCATTTACTAGTTTAAAATGATGCCCATAATGGGCACTAGATAAATGAACTTCTAAATGTTAGCAGTTTTCTAATTTATTTATTTATTTATTTATTTATTTATTTAAAGATTTTATTTATCTATTCATGAGAGACAGAGACAGAGAGAGGCAGAGGGAGAAGCAGGCTCCCAAGGAGCAGAGAGCCCGATGCGGAACTTGATCCCAGGACCCTGGGATCATGACATGAGCCGAAGGCAGACGCTTAACCATCTGAGCCACCCAGGCACCCAGTTTTCTCTTGTGTAAGAATCAGCTGACCAGTTCTCTGTGCCAAACCCAGGGTGTGTTTTTGATTGAATTATGAGTGGCTATATAGGTCCAATAGCAGTTGCAAAACAAGATTGACAGTATAGATACTATAGAAAAGCGGAGTTTGGTTGTTGTCATTTTATTGTTGTTTATGTTGTTTTGCTTTGTTTCTTTTTGTTTTGTTGTCCTCGGTAGATAAAACTAACCTGATCCTCAGACTTAAGTTTGCTAATTTCCCCAAGGCTTTGCTTTCCTTCCTGAAAGCAATTAATTGCTGAATTTCTACTCAGGGGTTGAGCTTTACATACTCCCTTTGCCCCAAAGCGGAGCTACAGGAGTTCAAGAGGGACCTGGAAAGGCCATTGAAAAGGAGTTCTTCACTGCCTTGGCAATCGGTTTGGTTGCCATTGCCAAACTCTTTGTTATTTATAGAGAATATTGTCTAAGAAAACCCCTCAAAGTTGGAAGCCTCTTAAAAGTACACAGATTGCAAGGCTCCAGAAGGAAATTTTAATTTTTGTGCTACTTTCAATGTTATATTGTTTGTAATCATGATGTGGAAAGAGCATAAAATTGTGGGTTTAAGTGTATGCTTTATACGTCATACATTACTTCTCCATTAAACGTGCCATGAACCACTACAGGACTTACACTGTGTTAAGGGGACACATGTTTGCAGGAGACGGCCACCTTAACAATTATTTTCATTTTGTCGTGTCACGCAGATCTTTTTCCTTCATTTATTTTAAATCCCAAGGTTGAATTTGTTGATAGAAAACATGACACGAAGCAAAAGGTTCTGTTTGTGGAAATAGAAAGGAGTGTGTACATGATGGGCAGGGTGTTTTTTGCTTGTTAGTTCTTTTGCTACAATTTTGTTTTTGTTTTTAGTGCCACAGGGTAGCAAATTGGCAGGTGTAAATAAGGTTCTAGCTAGTGTCATATTGTATTTACAATCAGTTATCATGGGTTAAGATAGCTGCTGTGCATGGGGAATTAGGTGCACAACTTCTGTTAAGAATAATGGAATCTTATTGTCTAATTTCAAACATAGCTTGAATATACTTCTTCAGCCTATTGTTGCAATAATTCCCACCAACTTTTATGAAGCATATACAGATGGATTCTTAGGGATCTTGCTATTTGTGTCTTATTTTATACTTGTATAAAATTTGAAATTTTGAATATTAAAAAATTATGTGGTTTAGAATCACAGGATATATTCCTTCCCCCCCCGTGTGTTCCTACCTTGCATCTCCTTTTTCCAAAAGACATAATGAGGCCAGCCCAAGGGTATTCATCCTGAGAATGAGCAAAAATGGTGTTATTCTTTCTCAGAGCCTAGTCAGTTAAAGCATTCAGCCCTTCCTTGCTAAATGTATTTGGCAAATGGTTTTTTGTTTAGGAAAGAGAAGAAATGTTTGGGAAGAGTGTTGAGGTTTTATTATATGCTGTTTTATTTGCCACCCCCCCAAAAAAAATCCTTTCTAATCCCAGTTAAGAGACCTGGATTTAACTTTATAAAAATAAATAGGGGCACCTGGGTGGCTCAGTCATTAAGCGTCTGCCTTCAGCTCAGGTCATGATCCCAGGGTCCTGGGATCGAGCTCCGCATCGGGCTCCTTGCTCTGCGAGAAGCCTGCTTCTCCCTCTCCTACTCCCCCTGCTTGTGTTCCCTCTCTCTCTGTGTCTCTCTCTGTCAAATAAGTAAATAAAATCTTTAAAAAAATAAAATAATAAAAATAAATAAATAAATAAAAATCTACAGCCCTTTCTGGAGGGTCTGGGTCATAACTCTTTACTTCTCCTATTATCTACTTCATGGAGCCAGATAGTATGCCCCAGTTAACACTGGGGAAGAATTTGACCTATTCACATCTTACATGCAACCTACATTCTGGAACATATAGAATTTTGTGAATCAGGATAGCAGCTCACTGTAAAACTCAGATGGCTAAAAAAAAAAAAACAAAAAACTTTTACCTACATAATTATTTTGATGAAATCTGTAGTGTCCCCGAGGTGTAAAGTCACACATGGTCACTTTCTCTCTAAAATGTCACAACCTCTAATTGACAGAAATCCTGAAATTTCAAAAAATTTAGAAAATTTTTGTTTCATTCCTCCTCCCTCCAGTGTGATACAGAGTCTTAATGGGGCACTCACCCTGCCTTTTGAATCATTAACTCTGAAGAGAATTCAGGGATGTAAGGCTTGGGAGAGTCACAGCTGTACCTGCAAAGAGAAATCTTGTCTGCTAAAGAATGTGTGTGCACTACAGCGTCTCACCCAGTGTGTGTGTGCCTGGCTTTCTAATTTTAACATTTTTTAATGACAAGCTGTCTCTTTGGTTCTGTCTGGCCTTCATCTTTCTCAGAATGAGATTGATAGTGAAAATTTTTCTACTGTTCTCATAAAAGTTGAATTAAGGGTCTTGAATTTGCTTGAAAGCACTGCAGCATTACCTCATATTCATGTGGTGGTCTCCCCTCTGTTTCTGTTTCCTGTTCCTTCTGTATTCTGACACGTAGGGCAGTTCAGTAAAAGGACACCACCCTATTGAGATGCCTGACTTCTCTATCCTACAGACAGGAAGAGAAGTCTGAAGAACGGAAACAGAGGATTGCACGCTGCCAGAGCAATTTGAAGTGATGGGACATGAATATATTGACATGTAATAGCCTAGTACCTCTTTGCCAGAGGATACTAACGAAATGAATATACAAATCATCACGGTGTTACCAAGTTTCTTTTGACTCCTGCTTTCAGGGCAATTCCATCTGGGTTGTTAACTTTCAAATATTTGAGGGACTGTCACATGGAGGAGGAAACTGACTTGTTTTCAATAGCCCGAGACGTTGGACACGTGGTGAAAACTGAAGGCACATTCTACCTCAGATTTAGGATTTGCTTTCTCATAATTTGAGATATCTAAAAAATAGAATGGACTTTCTGGAATGAAGAAGAGAAGAGTGTTTTATTGTGGTGAAATTGTTAGGATTGTGGCAGGAATTGTCTGAATTATCTGGCAAGAATGTTGAAGAGTGTGAGCAAGCATCCTGTGGAATTTTAAAAGCAGATTATGATTTAAGTTATAAGAAAAGGGCAGATAGCCTCTCATTTCACTTGGTGATAGTAGATAAGGATACACAAATATCTCAAGACAGAAAAATGTCCAAGAAATTGAAGATAATTACGAATGGACATAAAAGGTAACCTAGGGTAATACTATTTTTCCCATGCAAAAAGCAGTGTGACCTAATCTCGGATTGAATTGCCCAGAAGTGTCATCAGATTCCTTGTGTGCTTCTGTCTTAAGAGCATGTTTCACTAATTGTAATCAAGCAAGGGTTTGTTATTATGACTGATTAAAATTCACTTTCTTCCAAGCCCCCTAATTCCATGAAGACAGCAGCTATGTCTGTTCCCCTTTTGAATCCCAAACTTTAGTACAGTGCCTGGAACATAATAAGGACTGAGTAAATCTTTGTTGGATGAATAAATGAATGGATACATTTTGACAATTTTAATGTGACAATAATTTATTGGGAAAACAGGTCTCAAAAGGGAAGTCTAACTAGTTAGTATTTTTGATTTATATACTTCCCAGTCATCACTGAGTACATATATAACAACTCTAGATTGCAAATGCTCTATAGATTTTTTTTTCTGTCAAAATACTACTTTGCCTTTGGAACCATCATCTGCAAGTTATTTTAATATCATTTACACTATTTTGGAATGCCTCTATCCTGTGATCCTTTCAAACAGCCTACAGATATTTGAAAAATTCTATCAGTTTCTTCATTTCAATTTGGAAGATGTGGCTAGAGGAGCAGTAACCGGAACTCAGTGGGAATATAGAGACACAAATGTGAATAGGAATTCAAGTATTCTACTCATGCCTTACCAGCTATCTTCCTTTTTCTGGGGTAGAAGGACTGCCAGTTTTAAGTAAGTGGTTTTCCTCACGGTTCAGGAGAATGGCTCATTGGGAGTTCTGGTCAGTACTCTCAAATTCAAATAAGCAAGCTCTCTGAAAAATCTATACATGATGCAAAATAATTTAAGATTACAGTGGTCGTCTGATGTGATCTGGAACAGTTCACCTACTCCTACTTGGCAATAAAAATAAATTATGTAATGGGACAGCCAACTGTTACAGCTTGGAAAACTGTTAAAGACTAAAAATAACTATATAGGTTAATGCCAAGAAGTACTTGACCAGACAGGCATATTTTTCCAATTCTGGGGGCAGAAAGTGTCTGTACACATTCCTGCATGTCAAAAAACCAAGTGAAAATGACCTCTAGCTTATTGAGAACCTATTTTAAATTGAATGCACAAGCCAAGATAATACAGGTTGTTTGATAAGAAACATTAGAGAAATCTATAACATGAGGCTTTTTATTATAGGTTTATTACATCAATCTCTCCAGTGGGTAATGGAACTTGTAAATATACTCTTATGTAGGAGTCTCCTTGCGGGCGTTTTATTCATGCTGAAGTAAGCACAGCAAACTTATTTGCTGTCAGGGTACATTGAATTTAAGATTAGTATTTATTTTGGTTCTAAGGAGGTTTTGATTTTGTGAATGGGAAGTTGGATCAGCTGCATGGAAACAAGATGCGACTGCAGGGAGCACAGGAAGTAAATTAGTTTTTTGTAAATATGCATTCTGTAAACCTAAGTATTTAGTTAGCATGGGATGCATATGTGTGGTTTCTCAGATGGGTGAGTCATGCATCGGATGTGTATGTTTATGGCTCTGTGGTTTGGATAGAGAGAGACATTCAAAATAATATGTTGTAGCCACTGTTTTCTGATACAAAGAGTTCTAGGGTGAAAAAAGATATAAAATAATAATAATAATAAAGTATTTTTACAAGGGAAATTATTTTTTTTAAGATTATTTATTTATTTATTTATTTGAGAGAGAGAGAGCACAAGCAGGGGGAGCGGCAGGCAGAGGGAGAGGGAGAAGCAGGCTCCCCACTGAGCAAGGAGCCTGATGTGGGGCTCCATCCCAGGACCCAGGGATCAGGACCTGAGCTGAAGGCAGTTGCTTAACCAACTGAACCACCCAGGTGCCCCTACAAGGGAAATTCTTAACCTCTTTTTGACCAGAGACTCTATTAAATTTCAGGGGAGTATGTGAATAAATAAAACCCTCATGGGTTATCTGGCTACACTATACTTTCCATAAAATGGATATTATTCCAACCTGTCCCAATACTCAAGTAGAGTCTATGAGGTATAACGCAAGCCACAAGAATGACTTGCCAGAGAAATGATCCTAGTAGTAAGTATCTCTTATTTATATACTAGTGGCCAGATACGGTGCTAAGTGACCTGCATTACTGCATTTAATACTATTTAATATTTAATTCAGGTGATTTAATATTTGTATCAGGTGATTATGAAAGCAGGTGCTACTGGTACTCTCATTTTACAGAGGAGGAAAATTAAAGCTCGGAGAAGTAAAACAACTTACTGAAGTTCACACAAATGAATTAAGTCGGTTCTACCTATCTATGTTATAAGGTCATTTTGTTATCTTCCTATTTGAAAAGTAGCATCCTTCCATTTTCTTAAATCCCTGGAGCCATGAGGATTTGCACTATCCTTTATTTCTTATAGACATTTCCAATAAAATATCTATTCATTCAATCTTAACTCATAATCTAAGAAGTGAGTGGTGTTGTATTTATTTCATCTGAGGGATTTGAGACTAAGAAAGATGGAGTGAGTTGCTGAGAGTAGGTAACTTTTCTTAATTTCATTTTTTTTAAATAAAAAAGCCCATATGTTCTCTAAAAGAGCATGTTGAAGTTTGTAAGATTTGAACCCAGAAGAGAATCAGCTGCAAGTCATGAATCCATGATTTTAAATACAAACTTGGTCATTTTTTTAAATTATGTAGACACACATACACAGCCAATACTTCAGTTTTCATGAATTGCATTTGATTTTAAAATACAGTTGGCCCTTGAACAAACAGGAGTTAGGGGTGCCAACCCCCTACACAGTCAATTGTGCAAATTTTTGATTCCCCCCAAACTTAACTACTTTTAGGCAACTGTTGACCATAACTTTTACTGATAATGTACATAGTTGATTGACACATATTTTGTATCTTATATATACTGTATACTGTATAAATTAAGTTAGAGAACTGAACATATTAAGAAAATCATAAGGGAGAGAAAATACATTTACAGCACTGTACTGTATTTCTTGAAGATCTCTGTATAAGTAGAACCGCACAGTTCAAACTCATGTGGTTGTTCAAGGCTGAACTGTTCAATGATAACAGAGAGAATGTCTTTATTAGAAAATAACACTTTATCGCAGGATAAAATACCATAAAAACTTTCTTGGGAGTAGGAACAGAGTAAATCTGTAGCATCTTGCAGACAAAACCCTAGTCTGCCATGAGGTTTCTCTTCTCTTCTCTGCCATAATGATTAGTGAATTGCAATACCTCTTACATTAATGTTCAAATTAATGTCCCTTAATTATTATTATTTACCTTTTCACTCATTTGATTTGGCTTCCCAAATATAAGACAGTCAGCCTGAGACCAAGGGCTTATTCTTTCTCCTTTATCTTTTAAGACTTTTCATAATATCTGGTATATATTTGACATGCACAAGTATTTATGGGATTGTTTTTCCTTTGATGTGGCAATAGCTTGAAGTCATCCTCAATATACATAATCTATTTGAGAGATATTATATTAAACATGATAATGTGTAAGTTTCTCAAAATGTTGCTTTTTTTCCTATGTGTAGAACTGGAGACCTCATCAAGAATTGTTTGAACAGCTTCATTTTCTCGGCTCTACCTTGTACAGGAAATCCTATTTGTGTTTGTATTTTATTGGCTTTTAAAATAGCATGGCAGTTTGCTACAAAATCACTGGACTTTGGTGAATCTCTATTTCCTCCTGGCCAGAGAAATTTACATTTCTTCCCAAGCTACTCTGACTGTGAACAATCTATCTAAGGAGTGACCTCAGTTCAGTTGAAAGCATCCAACATCCTGAAAGCTTTACAGCCATAGCACTTACTGATTTTCCAAGGTCTAAGAGATGCTTTATAAATGATGATGAAACTACAGTAGTGTACTCGACCACTTTTAAAAAAGAAATAAAGTTATAAGTCTGCAAGGGCTTATTTAAGAAAGATGTACTAATGTCAGGGGTGTTGGATTCAGCCACACTGTTACATCAAACAGGTATTTCATGTGTGAGGAGCTAAAGCCACAAACTGTATAAAATAAACAGCATGTGTTCACTTTAGATAGCCGGGGCATTTTACTTTGAATACATTTGCTTCCTGCCAATGAGCACACTGCTTTTAAGAATCCAAGGCTATATTGTCTGTTAGACAAGTTCTATATTTGGTCTGCTTTAGGCCTGTTTTAACCATGTCAATAATTGGTGTATGCCCAGGCAATTAAAACTGTAGTATTGAGCAAATTAGGAAGGTGAATTTCAAAACCCAAAGTCATTGGAAATTCCAAGGTCAAATTGAAATGACATTGAATTATCTTCTTTAGGGGATTATTCCTGCTTCTGTTTTGTCATCACTAGTGATGACAATCTAGACTTCATTGCCTCCTTTGAACGTCTTCAAAAGGAGAAAACACAGGAGCATGACTTGCTTAAGTCCAGAACAACCGATATAAGACTGAAGTTAAACAAGACTGAAGCCCAGCATGTCAGAGCAGAAGTAGAAGTCAGAGGCAATTTAATCCTACCCTTCGTTTTTGAAAGACAAGGGAACTGAAGCCCTGAGCAGTCAGGTTACTGCCCAAGATCACCACAAGGAGGCTTGCTACCAGTGCTCTTTCTGTTAATAATTACAGTAAGGAACATTTACTGAACATTTACCTGTGCTGAGCACTCTACCGAGTTCTTTACATATTTTGATTTTTATAGTTGAAGGCACTGAGATGCAGGGCCAGTTAAATAAGTTTCTTACGCTGTCATACGGACTACAAAACTATTTCTCTTTAGACGAGCCAATAGCTATATTCTTTTCAGCTCATTCTTAGGCAGACTAAGACAACAAAAGAAATGCACTAAGCATGATTTATTTTATCCTCACATCCCTAGTTCTTGTTCTGAATGTGTACTCATGGCAGAGAAATATCCCAAAGCTAGGCAACCCCAAATGAAGAGAGCCTCTGGCATGAATATTCCAGAAACTCATCAGCCCCTGAATATTTAAGTTGACTGTGTGATTTATGCATCTAGGACTGAAATAAACATATCAGAGTTTCTATGTAAGATTTTGCAGTATTTATATGAGTCAAGGTCAGCTTTTTTTCCAAAATATGCTTTGTGGATTACTTGCCTCTCAAGATGTTCTAGAAGAAAAAAAGCCTGTGATCAAATAATTTTTGGAAAAAAACTACCATCTTGATGTTGCTCATTACTATACAGAAGTTTTGAGAATGCCTGCAATAAAGAAACATGTTTTTGTTTAACCTATCATTTCCCAAATTTAGATAATCACAGAAATAAATACTCCCCCAACACACACACACACACACACACACACACGAATTTTTGTTATAAAATTCCTATTATTCCTACAGATATGGGGAAAGATATGTGAAGGGAACTTTAATTTATTCAACAAATACTTAACAAGTACATATATAGTGGCTATTACAGTTGATGCTGGTTATAAAGATCAAAGGTCCTGTCCATGACTTCATGGAGTGCACGATGTAGTGGAGGAGATAGGCTTCCCAACCGCTGTTACTATACAGTTTGGCAAGTAGTGTGATGCACAAAAGGAAGGATGTGGAAGTAGAAATTAAGACCTTTCTAGTCACTTGGTTGTTGAAGAGTGGTGATGACTGCTGTATTGGATTATCCCTAAAATCGGAGGTGTAATATCCTAGAAATGTAGTTCTCACTCATGTAAGATTCAGTGAAGGAAAGTGGCAGGAACAGCTGTGGCCCTGTGTAGTCATTTAGGGACCCAGGCTAATCTTCAACATAGGACTTTCAAGATGTCTTTGGACATCAACATTGAGCCACTTGATGGGAAAAGAGAAAGAGTCATTGTACAAGAGGCTTTTATGATCTAAACCTGAACAGATACTTCACTTCCATCAATGAGCTAATGGCTGCAGTTCACTCCCAGGCTACACTTAATTGCAGAGAGGCATGGTCTAGTACTGGACCCAAGAAAAAAGTGTTTAGTAAGCAGCTGACTAGTCTCTAGCTCAATGGACAAAATGAAATTAGGCAATAGGAGAAGAGGAATTGAATTCTAGGCAGAGAAAATAAACTATCCAGTGACATAAAGGGAAGCCAGTCATGGCACTGTTCATAAACACCAAATATCTGATAAGACTGGAGTCAAGGTCACCTGTGGAAGAGCAGAGCAAGATCGATTAGATAAACAGAGGCAAGACCATGCAGGCTTCTTATCCTATGCTAAGGAACTTAGATTTTATTTCATTAATGGTGGTGAGTTATTGAAGAATCCAAGAAGTATTATACTAGAATCCAAATAAATGAGTTAAGAGGTGAAGTCTGTAGAATGAAGATAAATGGTGAGTCCTAACAAGTAATTAATGGCATGGAATAGGGATGGATTCAAGAAATAGCTATAGGTAAATATATATGACATAGGGATCCACTTAATGCAAAAAGTGAGGAAGAAAAAGCAAGAGTCAAGATCTTTATTGATGTCTGCTGAAGTAGTTAGATATTTGGAAAGATAGTAAGTAGCAAGCAAAGGTAATAGGTAGGGAGGAAACTATATGGCATCTGACCTATATAGCAAGGAGGTCTTCAGACATTGAGATTTGAGGCTTGTCAGCATGTAGGATTCATTGAGGTGTATAGAATGAATGCAATCACAAAGAGAAAGTAAAGGCATACAGAGGGCATATGACAAATCTGCAAGCCAGAATTTAAAGGAGTGGAAGAAATTTGTCCACAGAAAAACTAAAATGATAACAGAGAACCAAGAGAAGAAAGAATTTGTGAAAGGAAGGTAGGAAACAATACAAATGTCTCACCAGCTGGTAAATGCATTAATAAAATGTAGTGTATCTATCTATACAATAATAACATTCAGCAATAAAAAAGGAATAAAGGGGCGCCTGGCTGGCTCAGTCAGTAGAGCCTATGACTCTCGATCTCGTGGTCTTGAGTTCAAGCCCCATGTTGGGCATGGAGCCTCCTTAAAAAAAAAAAATAGGAACAAAGTACTTATTCATGGTACATCGTGGATGAACCTTGAAAACACTACGTTAAGTAAAAGACTCCTTTTATTGATAGGAGTATTGATATTCATTCTGTTTGTATGAAATGTCCAGAATAGCAAATCCAGAGTTAGAAATTAGACTAGTTGTTCCCAAGGTGGGAGGCAGGGTAGGGAAGTTGGATAGTGGGAGGAGAAGAGATATGACTGTTCATGAGGTTTTGGGGGAAAATGATGAAAATGTTCTAAAACTGATTGTGGTGATACTTGCACAACTTTGTGACTATATTAAAAATGATTGGATTTTAGACTTAAATTAGGTGAATCATATGATATATAAATTACATCTCAATATAGCTGTCATTTAAAGAAAAGGGGAGGGGACCAGCAAAGTCTTGAATATAATAAATGCCATATGTCTTCTAAGCAAGAGGTAAAATTCTATGATTTCTATACCCACCATGTATTTTTTTGTTCCAAAAATATATTTAAATTTCTCTGTGGAAAAGATGTTCGTTTTATTTAAAATTGGGCATATTCTTAAGGCACTGAGATCACTACCTCTGCCTTTTCCTTCTTTTTTTTTAAATATTTTATTTATTTATTTGTCAGAGAGAGAGAGCGCCAGAGAGCACAAGCAGGGGGAGCAGCAGAGGGAGAAGCAGACTCCCCACTGAGCAGGGAGCCTGATGCGGGACTCGATCCCAGGTCCCTGGGATCATGACCTGAGCTGAAGGCAGATGCTTAACCAACTGAGCCACCCAGGAATCCCACCTTTTCCATCTTAAATAAGTCTAGATACCGTGAATTAGCATTGGGATTTATGATAAGTAGGTTGGGGACATTTTATTTATAACAAAAGATTTTAATAGCAAAATGAATAGCAAAATTATCTTAGAAAATATTGCAGTTAGCTATAAACATGTAACCTCCTACTATCCAGGGTTAGACAGTCAAAAACCATACCTTCAGCAATGCCTGGACCCAGAGTGAACCTAGCCAACACTTATCAGAGGAAAACATTTGTCTTTCTACATTAAAATTCTTATTCACGATATTCTCCAGGTTTTCTTGGAACAACACAAATACCATAGTTATACATTATTTAGTAACCAGCTTGCTTCGCAAAGGTCAAGTCCATGTTATCCAAAATGTGATGCTTGGTATGCAATAACACAAACAGATTTGTTGTTTTAAAGTAATAGAATGTGATGAGTGAAACCAGCTTTCTCCAGAAGAAAGATGTCTCCTTTCTTCAGCATTTGATTTGTAAGTGGGTTTGGCCTCATTAATATTTAATCATCTTTTTAATCTGTATGTCAGTTTTTATTGCATCCTGCTCCTGGGGAGGTTTTCCTTTGAAATACCAATGACACCCATCCTTTACTCTAACATCAAAACAAGAGCTCTCTCAGGGGGACATACAGTTGTATTTCATCTCTAGGGATATAATTATTTTGTGTTTATCCACAGTTCCTCAAGGGTCTGATGATGTAGGACACTCTTCTTGCAGGGCTTTGTATTATTTCAAAAGAATAATCTGATTTGTTAGTGTTGCAAATATTAATTCAGATGATCTTGCATCATTCTGGTGAATTGCTTGTTCTTAACCAAGTTATGTATAAGCTCTACTTTTTTTTTTTTTTTTTTTTAGCATGGTATTCAGGTCTTGAAAGTTGTGCTATTTGATTTTTTCAAGATGTTTTCATGAGCTTTAGTAGTTTAGGGAACAGTGTCTTAACTGTTGATGTGTTTTAAGCATTTAAAAGCATTTTCAAACTCATGATAAAATACATCAGAATAGGGAATAAAATTATACACAACCTTCTTCGAATTTTCAGTATGATCGTATATAGCAATAAAGCTACAAATAGGAACTGAGAATTAATATCTCTGGAGATTGACATAGAAAAATTGAGCTTGGCATCTCTGCAGGAAAGCTTGAACCTCTTTCATGTAAGTTGGTGATTTTTATTTCCTGGTCACTTGGGAGAACCTAGGTGAAAACATTGAAAGTCTCAGTTTTTGTTTCTGATACAAGAAATTCCAGTGATAGGAGCCTCAGCCTGATTTGGTGACCACTATTAGCCCTTTCAGGAAAGAATGTAAGGGTAGATATGGTGGTACAGACTCAAGCTGGGTTTTCAGTCAATCCCTGTGGAACAAAATGGAGCAATCTCTCACATGCTTCTCTAGCTGGATGTGTGTATAGGATGTGGAGGACATGTATCTGTCCACATCCTAAAATTGTAACACTGTCCTATGCTTACACAAAGGACATGAGGCATCAGTAGAATGAATACCTTCATCTGCCTTTTCATGAAGGTCATTTGTGGCGTTGCTTTGATTCTGCGAAGATTTTTTTCTCCATTTAGGTAGATGCACTTTGGAGTTAGAATATAGCCTGTAATTATGAAAAAGCAAAGATAACTGACCCTCTTGAAGTTCAGACGCCTAGAGGTGTCTATACAGCATCTGCTCTAACCTGCACTGGTCATGCACTATGGCTAACAACAGAACAAATGTACAGGACTTTTTCATGACTTCCTAGAAGAGGACTAAAGACGATTTATCTTGTTATTCAGGCCAATTAATATTCTTCCTCTTTAGATTTCTCTGTTCCGTTTACAGGCTATTTTTGGTATTTGAGTAGCTGCCCTCATGTCCTTGGGGTTTTAATTTACTTTCAGAGTCTAGTATTTGTAGAGTAGCTGGGATCTTCATAGCCATTGTTTATGATTCTACAAGTAGGTCCTTGTAAGACTTGATTTTTGAACTGGCATTAAGAAAATGTACATCAAAACAAAACGAAACTATGTTTTTAGGTGTAACTGCTTTCCTTGCTAGATCATGGTACAATAAGTGTCCCTTTTCTGATCATTATTGATTTTTCCAAAGTAAGTCATTTCTGATTGATTTTATCTATGTTTCCATTTTCTTCTTTAAAAATATTCCTTGAGGCAATTTTATTACAAGGAATAAAATTTTTAAAATATATAACTTCCTACTGTTTGTGTCAGAAAACACCCTTACTTAGCTTCATAACACTTAAAATCCATTAATTAATTCAATAATAGTTATAAGAAGTCTACTATGAACCAGCCAGCCATGGTTATAGACCCTGGGGTTTCATAAATGTTTAAGACCTGGTCCTTGCCCTATAGAAACTTTCATTCTAGTGGCCTATAGAAACACATAAATAGCTAACCACAGTGCAATTTGATGACTGCAATTGTACATATGAAAGTATAGTGAGAATATAAACTTAACTGGTTTCCAAAGTAGTTTTGTATTTAGGTTATGGTAAGTATCACGCTATCTTTCCAAGATTTGTTTTTCTTGCCTGTCAATACATTATGGTAGGAAATGGTAGGATACAGTAGTCCCCCTTTATCCACAGTTTTGATTTTTGCAGTTTTAGTTACTTGTTTCATGTTTGTCAGCTGCAGGCTAGAGCAGATGATCCTCCTTCTGATGTATGCTCAGAAGGTCAGTAGTAGCTTAAGGGTACGTCATTAGTGCCTCCGTCATTCACTTCACTTCATGTCATCACATTGGCATTTTATCATCTCACATCATCACAAGAAGAAGGGTGAGGACAGTACAATAAGATATTATGAGAGAGAGAAAGAGAGACCATATTCATAAACTCTAATTCCAGTATATTGTTATATAATTGTTATTGATTATTGTCTTATCTTGGGTTCAATACTCTGCACAGTTTGAGGCATCCCTAGGGTGGATGTCTTGGAACATATCACCCCTAGATAAGGAGAGACTACTGTATTTTAATTACAAATCTACAGTCTGTGGTCAGATGACCTGGATTTAAATGTTTGGCTTCTGGGAAGTAGGTAACACTGGGAAGTCATTTAATCCGTACAACCTTTATTCCAGAGACAGTAAAATAGGCATAAAATAAAGCGCTCTCAGATAGTTAAGTACACTGTTTGTATGTTTGCTGCCATATCACACCCAGCTCTAAGCCGCCTTCACCCCTTGCCTGGACCCCTTTTGCTGAGATAGACTGCAGAATATCACCACAAATTCTTCTCATCCAGATGTGCACAGTTGTTTGCAATGTGAACTTTGTTTCACAGAAAGAAATATACTATTCTCTTTCCCATTTTTCTGAGCTGTACTTGTAACCTGCTTTGACCAGTAGAATGTAGCAGAAATGACACTTATGAGGTTAGGCTTTAAGAGGCCTTGTAGCTTCCACTTTTGCCCTCTTGAAACGTTGCCTTGTGATCATCATGGAAAGAATCCAGTCTAGCTTACTGGAGGATGAGACACCATGTGGAAGAGAAATGAGGCAAACCAGCCAACTGCCTGCACCAAGTGCCAGACATTTGAATGAAGTCATCTCAGGCCTTACAACCCAGCTGACTCTGACTCTGCACCTGAATGTAGAATAAGTAAGCCCAGTTGAAAGAATGACGAGAAATAATAAATCATTATTGTTCTAACCACAGTAATGGTTTTGGAGTAGTTTGTGACACAGCAATAGATAATTGAAGTGCTTATCCCGTATGATGCATACACCCTAAGTGGACAACATTCTTAAATAGTATATGATGTTTGTCCTTAATTGAAAGATGTTTGTGGACCAAAGGAATCTAAATAGACTTTTCAGTCACTAGCAGATAAACTCTTCAGAGTCTGCAGCACTCTGGATTTTTTAGACTAAATTTCTGTCTGAGGAATACGTGCACTTCAAATAATTTGAATCCAGTAACAGGTGATGACTGTTTAGGGATTAACACACCAGATTCAATTGTGAGGCTTAAATACCTTGTTGGTTGAACAGATATTATGCGAGAAAAGCAAGTCATAGTATCCCACACATTTAATTTGAGTTTAGTGATATTAATATATATATATATATATATATATATATATATATATATATATATATAACATTTATGACTGGTTTATCTTAACAAGATCCTTAGGATGTCTGGGAAGTAATATAGTCTTTATGAAGATGGGTTGAACATCATCAAACAGCATGGTTTATTGTGAATTTTTGTTTTAAGCATTTTAAGCAGTTGACTTCAAATTCCCAGCAGATGGTGGTGGCAGTAGGCAGGCACTCTAGTCAATGAGAAATCAAAGTGAACTTTTAAAAGAGCTGATTCTAAACTTGGAACAAAAAGGAGTGAATGTTAGAAAAAAAATAACAGGTTTTCTATGATGCATCTTATTATGTGCAAATCAAAAAATTGAGAAACTGTGGAATTTGCAGTAAACACAAGAATGTGTATTTTACATTATGGAAATGTAAAGCATTTAATCAGTCTTTTAGGAGAGAACTTGAATATTAGCTGTCACTAAATCTTTTTAGTACATAATAAGAAATGCGGACCAATGTGTTTTTTTTTTTTCCAACACAGCTTACCAGAGGTGTTTTCTAAAAGATTGTGGTTTTTCTGTTAATGATTTAAAGTGGGGAAAAAAATAGTGGTATATTTTCTCTTAGTCTCATTCCCTAGTATAATGATGATTATCTACTATACTTACTATTCCTGTTACTAGTGACTATGCTTTTAATACAATTTTGGGAAAATAAATTATTCTTTTTATTAATCATTAAACTACTTTCTATAGATTTCTAAGTGCTTCAGAGGATAAAATTTTATTTGTGAAGAAATTCTTGTTCAACCCTGGTTAAAGTCTTATCTTTGGTCATGCTTATGCTTGCCTTGCCTTTAAAATTATTGAGTATAACTTCTCGTATCAATAGAAACTTTATAGATTGTTCACCTTTATATTACTAGGTAGCTGCTTAATAAAAACTAAACCAAGGTTATATGTCACTTTTCCCCTTTATTTGTCTTTTTGTCTGATTTCTGGTCTCTGGTAGTAGAAGTGGTGGTTGTGGTGGGGGATTGAGGGGTGTAAGGGTATATTTGAAGTAAGTGACCAGAACCACCAGAATTATTCTTAGCACAGAGAGACCATGTTTGCAGATAACCTTTCTGTTTTTATTTACTCTGCTGTATATTCTGTATCCAAGATTCCCCGGGCCATTTTTGCACGGTTGGTTTATCAGCATGAAATGGAATAGCTCAAGATACAACACAGCCCCTCCAAATGTCAGGCTAGCTAACAAACTTCATCAAATGCCAATAATAGGAAAAGAACTGTATGTCTTATGAAACAGACACACATTAGACTACATGGCTTTTCTCATGCCTTAGAAAGTCAACAGATGTGATAACTCCCCAACCAACTGGTTTCCTTTCCTTAGTTGGGTGATCAAGGGAGCAAAAATATAGCTGCTGTTTTAGCTGCAAAGGTACAGTTCTACATTAACCTGAAAAAAAGTGCACATATGTTTTATTGAAATGCCCTCTATATCTGTTTTGAATTTCAGTTCATTGAATGCCCTGAAAATTAAACAAACACACAACAGGGCTTGCTAATATCTTCAATGAGGTGCTTAATTCCCCATCTTAATCAGCCATTTTCCATCCCTTTCCTCCTTCCTGCCTATCTGTCAAATGTTCCTTAATTAAGAATTATTCTTAATTACAAAGTTTATGTGTCATTTTATTTTAGAGGTAATTAATTAAATTTAACACTAATCGTTGGGGATATTGCTTTTTCAGCACACACATGGTTGCTTAATTATTGGAATATCTTGAATCCCTTGACTGAGAGGAGTAGAGAGTATTGATTTGTTTTGTGTCTGGTATGTGGCTGCTCATACTGAATAGGACAGAGACCTCAGGCCATCGACCAGACAAAGAAGTAGGAAACATTTTTTTCTCAACTGATAAAGGACAGTGAACAAATGCACTCTGGTAATTCAGTGCATTATGTGGAGTATCTGAGGGGCAAGGAAGTGTGATGATTATGGATAAAATCCAATCTTAAAAAGAATAGCCAGAGTGAAGCTATTCTGTAAGGGTCCATGGATACTTGTTAGAATGGATTTTCCAATGTTTGTATGTGTGGGATTATACTGAGATCACCCTGAGCAGATCATCTGGTTGGAGGAAGGAAAGATCCAGTGAGCAGATGAGGAAAGGGATGCATTGGATCTTAGTTCCTCCTTCCCATCTTTTCCCCTCCCACATTCTCATATTTTATCTCCAGTGTCACTTTCTCAGAGAAACCTTCCACAACTAAATTATATACTTTTCCTTGACACCACTCATCCTTATTATAATTTAAATGTATTTAGTTGATTACTTGACTGTCTGCCTCATGCAGTAAATGAAGTCTCTTCAAGGGCAGAGATAATTTCTAACTTTGCTCATCATTTATTTGTCATGTTTAGTAATTGACACAAAGTAGACACTAAATAAAAATTTTAATGAATGAATAAATTTTAAAATATCTTTTCTAGAAACTAAATTGTTTGACCTTTTTTAAGTAATAAATGTCCATTATGTTTGGTGCCTCTCTATTATTAGATTCCAGGAACAAAGGATGGATGAGTAAAAGCTAATCCCTGCCTTCAAATATTTATACTAGAGGAGAAGCTCATGCAATTAAATATCATGTAAGACAGGCTATAATACAAACTCTAAAAGGTACAGAAACATATCTCTATGAGAACATATGGAAAGCAGAACTTCCAAGATGAGCAAAGCTTTAAAAATACAGAGATTATTTGAAATCTGCCTTGAAGGTAGTTTTGAATAAATGGAGAATTAAGGAAAGGGCATGCTGGGAAGAGGTAACAAGATGAACAAAGGTCAGGTGCATAAAATGAATATGATGTTAGCAAATTGTCAAAGATTAGAAGATGTAATGGCACTCAATCCTGGCAGGGATCCAGTGAGACAAGTATTCTCTGCACTGCTGGCAGGACTGCAATGGGTATATACTTTCTGGAAAGCAATTTGGGTATACATATCAGAAGCCTCAATATTTCTTCTTCTAGGAATCTTTTAATGATCAGAGATATGTATAGTTCTTTATGTTCAAAATTTTTTATCACAGCATAATTAATAATATCATTGACAGCATAAACAAACAGTTGTAAGTCAATGCTTAAATAAACTATAAAATATCTGTGGGATGAAGAACTATGCATCCATCAAAAAATCATGTTTTTAAACAACATTTAATGACATGGGAAGGTGCCTGGAATGCAATATGTATATAATATAATGAAAATCGGACTATAAAGCTGGATACCAGTTTTATAAAAGTAAAAATATGTCTGGAGGAAAAAGGGAAATAACAATATGCTAATTTACTAACATTAATTACCTTTGGGTGGTAGGTTTACAGAGGCTTTTCATTTTCTTCTGTATATATATATGTATATATATATAGTTTTCTAAAGTTTCTACACTGGATATATTGCTTTTATAACAAGGAAAACAAGTATATTTGAAGTTGTATATGTTGTAAAGGAAATTGGATAGGATAACTAATGGCTAAGTGATAAAATGAACTGAGAATAGTTTTAGAAAATGAAGCTAGAGTTTTACAGGTTATTTGGAACCTGATGGGGTAAAGCCTGGTATTAGGTATTCAGTGTAATTGGAAAAAGTGTATGATATGGCTCTCAACTCAAAGATTTTATAATCTTTGGGAAAATTCTGGAAAAGAAGACATGTAATTTAATAACAATGTTAGATAACAGTTGTAGACATATCATGGGGCAGGATTCTATAAATTGCCAAAAGTGTGGTATACAAGTTATGGGCTAGACGTTCAGTGAGAGATTGGCTTATTGAATAATTACATAGAATTTATAGTGCTTTTTGTCATCCCACCAGCCATGTTTCCTTGGGATACAAGTGGTCTTATCAGCTGCGCAAGGACACATGGGCTCTGCAATTATCTATCATGGCAGAAGAGTCAGGGAGTGGTACCTAAACATATATAGGCTGACTGAGAAGATGAGGAGGAGGAGGGTAAAGAGATACCAGACCTTACATGACTAGGGGTCCAGAAATAGGTAGATGCTATTCATTGGCTTTCCTTCCTCAATTATGCATCTTTCCAAAGGACCCCACCCTAACTATCTAAATTATATAGGTTATATTTTATCCCATACATGATAAACATTAATTACACATAAACCTATATGTGTATACATATGTGTGTATATTCTATATATATACATGGCATATATTTGCGTGTGTGTATGTGTGTGTGTATGTTTTAGGAATCACTCAATTTCATTGGCAGGTAATTATATAAATGTACTTAAGTGGAATTACAATTTTTATTCCTTGTTGATACCAATTTGCTTCATTCTCAATTATTGTTGAATTACTTGTATGGTCAAAAAAGTGTACATTGTTGCAAATGAAAATGCCTAATATTTTGGAAAAGAACAAGAAGAATATTTTTTTACAGAGACCTAAGAGAACAAACAAATTCTCTTTTGAGAGTATCATACCAAATTAAAAATATTAGGAGAATGAGATAGTTCTTAGATGTTTGTTTAATATTTTTTGTTTGTTCTTTCAATATGAATTTTCATTCATTCACAGATATTTATAAATACACTACTAGGTGTAAAGCCACTGATAAGTGTTACAGGAAAATAAAGTACAAATGAAGGAACAAGAATACTGACAGTCTACAGATAACTGAGAATTTTAGAATAAATAAAATGTACTCCTTGACTGTGAAACATTCATTGTTTTCTTGGAGGAGTTAGGAAATTAAAGGTGTTAATTTTGCCCTCAAGACAATTCTAGCTATTGACCTGACCTATGGGCTTTTGATCAGGAACATCTTTTTGGAAAAGGTGGCCCATGATTTATGCTCCAGATTGCTGTAGTTCTTACGTTTTTTGCAGTAGGTAAAGTCAGACTTCTCTCAAAGATAACAAATCTAATGAAAATGATTATTTCTCACATCTAAAATTCACAAGCAAATTGTAATTCAGTTAAACAAATTTATGGATTCTCCCTAAGTCAGTCTCTCTGCATTTAGTTTACAAACCCCCTACTTTAATGAGTAGTTAGAATTTGAACATGTACTAGGCTTTGAACATGTAGCAGGCAAAGGGAAGTCAAGGCAAAGTAAGTGAAGTATGTTATAAAAAATGGAGAATAGCTGCATTTGAATATGTGGAAATGGATAATGGAGGACCTGGGTTGATAGGCAAGGAGATCACATCCCTAATTACTAAGAATTGCATCGTGGATCATATCTTGAGTCCATTTTCAAGAACAATTAAGCAGTTGTTAATCTTCACTTAGTTCAACACAAGTGCCCAGTTTTCCCCGTTTCATTTCAGAGTCACGCTTTTACAAAACATCAAATTTTGTTCTTATCTTTCATAAGATGGTTTTCCTTCTGGTGCCAGCATCCAGGTGTGTGTTTTACATTCTGTGAAACCACAGGAGAGACTGGGGACAGACTGTACCAATCACCGACCCTATCATTCAGAACCATTGAGTTCTGTCTTATCACTTTCCTGTGTAAGGACATTTTCTCTCCTTAGATTCCCTCCCTATAAGTCAAAACAATGCAGCACCATTATTGTTATAGAATGTCCATCTCCCAGAATATCAGAAACTCTTTACAACAAGAAATGGAATAGAAAGACAATGTTTTGCAGAGTTGGGTATAGCTACTTTCAAACAGAAAGAGAAAATGACAAGAAGAGATTGAGTGGAGTAAAAGTAAAGATAAGACTGCTGACTTGAAAAAATAGTCAAAGCAAGATAGATAGGCCCTGTAGAAACACACATATCTTTCTCATGTACACACACACACACACACACACACACAGATGGTCTCAGTCAGTGACTTCTACAGAGTTTTGTTGATGATGTGATCTTCCTAATATTTTCAATGATAAGAGTATAATTACATCGTCATTATTGATCATGTTTCATTAAGTCCCATTGAGCATATGTCCACCTGGTGATTAAATGGGTTAATACCTGTAAACACTAGGACCAATGCCTGGCACATGTGAACAAACTTTCAAGTGATTTTCTGTTATTATTGAGGTTAATAATGATGATGATGATGATGGCTGATGATGGTATAATATTAACATTTTTATTCCTTAGCACTAAGCAAGGTTATTCTTTTTGACCCACCTGATACTTGAGCAAAGATAAATTGAGAGATGTACCTAAGTGCCAAGACTAGGTGTTGTATTCTGATTCTTGACTGGGAATATTCCAATGACCTTTTGGGTGACAGGTATTTCTTAGATTTATTTGAGGACCACTTGCCTTAGAATTGCTTGTGTTACTTGCTTAAACACAGATTCCTGGGCTCTTTCTTAAACCTCCTAAAACAGGGTCTCTGGGGATCGGTCCCCAAGCCTGCATTTTTAAGCAACTCCCCAACATGATTCTTAAGCACACTTAAATTTAAGAACCATTGTTCTATCCAAACTTGGAAATAACTCACAATTACCTATCATATATAGGTTCTGCCTTGAAGGAAGGCTTTCATTTGATGAGAACTGATGGAGAACACCAGCTCTAAAATGTCTTTTACCATCTTTCCTGCAATTCACAATATTAAATATTTATTCTTTTAGTTCCCAGTGTACCTATAGGAGTTTCCATTTAAAATTTAAATACTTGGGGAAGCCATTAACATCCATTAGCACTCTGTGTGATTTAGGGATTTGAAAGTCAATCATTTAGCAAGGCTTCAAGGGGAGAGGAAGATGAATGAATCCCATTGAGGACAATGAAGAGAAAGGCAAGGAGCAGAATAGATCAACCTAACTGAAGTATTGCAGCTGAGAATTCTGGACAGCCACAAGAATATGAAAACAATGGATCTTAGAGCCAGCTGCTGGTAAGCAAAAAGGGCAAATTGTAGAAAGTTACGTAAACAGGTTTAAGATATGTTGTTAGTAAGGGTGGACCCCACGGGCCAATTCTCCGTTTCCCTCCTAGCATGGCCTATGATAGAATCTGATGCCTGACCCATGTATTTAAAGGTCTAATGCCAAGTGCTGACATCCTAGCATAAATCATGGGACTAATAAGCATGGTCCCTGAACAAGTCAAACAAACGTTAAAGCTAGATTTATCCAAATAATAGTAATCGGTTAATTTTGCTTTGTCAGTAAAAGCTTTCAGTTATGAATAATCTTTCCCTAAGTTATTTTTTTAATTTCTTTAAAAATTTTCAACTTTTTTTCCAATGGTCATAAAAAATATAATTTAACAAGTTTATATCCATGTGACTCTCTCATTATCTGTATGAACACATCATTGTACAGATTAAAGTGATAAAAGAAGGGTCAGGGAAGCTCAGGCAAGATGAATTGGGAGGAGCAGAGAAGAGAATACATTTAGAAATGTAATTAGCCAGGTCACTGCCTTGTTCAAGGATCAGTATAATAATTTGTACTTGTCTGAACTTGTGGAAAAGAAAGATTAGGCATACATTCTTGGGAAATGGAAACTACATTCATTTAGTGATGAGCTCTTTACATAGCTGTTAGCTTTGGTCATTGAAATATATATAAACATCACTGTTATTAATCTCCATAGTTTCCTGTTGTATTTACATTATCTTCCATCTGGTCTCTGATCTTAAAATGTCCACACCATGAATTATCTTTGTCAGGGTGAAGGAAATAAAAATTCATGGTGACTTATAAAAGAACTGAAGGAGGACATCTGAAGAGAAGTAACTTAGGCATCACAATCTGGGAAGTAGTGAGACAGTGAATATTTTAGGTGTCCTAACATCCTTCGCATTCCTTTAACTTGGGACAAAAATGTTAAAAATTATCCTGAAATGGGGGGGCGGAGCAAGATGGTGGAGGAGTAGGAGACCTGGATTTCGTCTCCTCTCAGGAATTCAGCTGGATAGGGATCAAACCATTCTGAACACCTACAAACTCAACAGGAGATCGAAGAAAAGAATAGCAACAACTCTCTGAACAGAAAAGCAACCACTTTCTGGAAGGTAGGACGTGTGGAGAAGTGAATCGGAGGAGATATTCGGGAGGATAGACGGCGGGGGGAGGGGCCTCTGTCAGCCGCTTTTGGCAAGTGATAGAGCCACGGAGCACAAAATCAGAACTTTTAAAAGTCTGCTCCGCTGAGGGATGTCACTCCGGTTGCTAAGCGGTGGGTGGAACCCTCGCGGGACAGTGTGGTCTCAGGACCCTCGGGGTCACAGAAAGACTGGGGGTGCCTGAGTGTGGCAGAGCTCCCAGGTAACGGAGCAGGGAAGCCGGCTGCAGAGGCAGAGCCCAGGCGCGGGCTCTCAGCTCAGGGTTGTCATAAACCGTGATCCGCGGCACAGTCGGGCCCCT
>NC_138369.1:38258936-38281800 GCF_054177405.1 Leptonychotes weddellii
ACCTCACTGATATGAGGAATTCTTAATCGCAGGAAACAGACTGAGGGTTGCTGGAGTGGTGGGAGATGGGAGGGATGGGGTGACTGGGTGATAGACAATGGGGAGGGTATGTGCTATGGTGAGCGCTGTGAAGTGTGCAAGACTGTTGAATCACAGATCTGTACCTCTGAAGCAAATAATACATTTTATGTTAAAGAAGAAGAAGATAGCAGGAGGGGAAGAATGAAGGGGGTGGGAATCAGAGGGGGAGATGAACCATGAGAGACTATGGACTCTGAAAAACAAACTGAGGGTTCTAGAGGGGAGGGGTGTGAGAGGATGGGTTAGCCTGGTGATGGGTATTGAAGAGGACACGTCCTGCATGGAGCACTGGGTGTTATATGCAAACAATGAATCATGGAACACTTCATCTAAAACTAATGATGTAATGTATGGGGATTAACATAACATAATAAAAAAAAAAAAAAGAAAAAGAAATGCTAACCACCAAGAGGATTAAGGGAACTGCTCCAGTCACCCAACTTCTGAGTGTCAGAATTAATATTAGGCAATGATCACAAAAAAAATTATAAAACTGCTAGGGATCTTTAAGAGAATATAAATTCCAACTCATTCTATGATGAGGGTCCAAAGACTACCAAGGATAACAAAGAACTTGCCCAGATCCCATCACTAGTTAGTGACAGAGCCTATCTCCCAGTGGTATTTGGTACAAATGTTTTCAAGCATATGAGTGCTCAACCAGTTTTTTTTCACTCTCTTTCAATGTATTACAACTTTAAAAAATGTTATTCATGATATATTTAATCAGAAAGCTTCATGGTTGATCTGCTCTGTCTGTTAATGACAGATGAATCATGTAGCATTTACTGAATTATACAACCATTAAAAATGTAGTTGGTGGAGGCTCTGTAGAAGTGTTGCAAGTCCTTATCATTAGTGCAAAAGCTTGATATAAAATTGTACATACATTTTGATTACTACTGTTATTATAGTTGAATTACAAAAAATTGGAAGGAAATATACCGAAAGTAGCTGTTAAGGAGATGAAATTACATATCATTTAAAATTATTTTTTTCTGAATTGTTATCTTTGTATATACTTTTAATAAAAAATAAATGTACAGACATCAGAATAAATTATTTTAATATCTACTGAAAATCCAGCAATGTGCTAGTTTGTTATAGGGAGATAAAATTTTATTAGTTAGCCTCATCTATAAACTAGGAATCCTGAGAAATAATGAGATAAATATTGAAAGAAATATGGCATAAATATAGAAAAAGTGTGTGTTGGATTTCACCAGACATGGATTTTACTCTCAGCTCTGTCATTTCATCATGTTGCCTTGGGAAAGGAACTTAACCTTTCTCAAAGTCTCAGGTTTATCATCTGTAAAATCCAAAGGATAATAATGCCTTTCTCATGGTTGGAATGAGATCGTGCATGTAAAGCACTTAGCAAGGAGCCTGTCAGGGAGACATGTTCTACAGATGTTAGCTATTATCACCACTCATATGGACCTTACCCTCATTATAGAACTAGTAATAATAATAGCACCAGGACTCTAGTGATTTTAGTAGTGATCACTCATTACTCAAATGAGTGCCCACTAAATACCAGGTAGAGTGCTAGGACTTCTACTTGATGACTTCCTAAATTTCACACAGTCCATTAGAAAAAAAGTATTATGCTAATGGTATTATAAAGATATAGAATAGTAAAAAAAAAATAATGTGGTATTATAATGTTGTTATATATTACATAATATAGTACTTTAATAATACTACCATAAAGAAAGTGAGACTTACAGAGTTTAAGTAACTGTTCCAACAACTTATAACTAAAAATCATGGAGTTAGGATTTAAACCCAGACATTTATGATTCTAAAACTGAGTTGTTCCCTCTGTTCTACAGGCAAATCTATGTGTAGCCTTAGAAAATGGCATGGCTCTACATAGTGAATGGCCAAGTGGGGAAGTATTGAGACTAGAGAGATCTTTTCACTAGTTGGACTACCAGGGAATTAGATGCTATGCCAAAAAGGAACGTGAGCGTTTATGAGAAAGATAACATCTTTCAAGCTGCAGCTCTGGAATAAGGCCAGGTTGCCAGAGCCATGAGACATGCAGTCCAAAGACAAAGTGAAGTTGAACAAGCATTCGCTCCTTAAGACAAAGGTATTCTAGGAATCTATATGCAGTGACAGATCAGGCCAGGCTAATTACAGAGAGGTGCATGAAAGCGTGCTTGGCCTTGTGCTCAGTTTCAATGTTAAGTTTGGGGATTGCGTAGAGAAGTTAAATAGTTCAAAGGCATGGAAAGAAAGGGAATAATAATCAGATTATTGGGGAAACTGTGGCCTTTTATAAAATATGCTCCTTAAACTAAAATATTAGAATATATTATCAAGTTTTAGGAGATTTTGACATGGAAATATCTAAATTCACAAATACCTTGTAGCATGACTTTATTGGGGGTGGCATTTTTTTTTTTCCACAGAGAGGTGAAGTTTAGTCTCAACACCATATTCATTCTGTCCATGATGAGGAATAGGTAGGAGCAAAGCTACATGGCGATGCTGAGTTAATGTTGGTACTACTTACTGACCTCTTTACCCCAGCCTCTCAGGTTTCAGTTTAAAATGGTGCCTCAGCAAAATCACAAGATACCAAGTGGAACTTTGGGATCGTTCACAAAAATCAAAATCTCTAACATTCATCCTTCAACACAAAGATTCTGAGTCCTCATAAACTCTACAAAAAAATCTTCAGAGATCTTCATAAAGGTTTCTGGTACATATAGACAAAGATAATGTATTCAAATCAACAACATTATCATAGGATATGAACCCACATCGAAATATTCACCTGAACTTCATCACGCTATACATACATTCTCTGGAGCTGTTCCTCTCCGGATCTGTACCTCTTCCTTGTATCCACATCTCAGTGACAGAATCAGCTGCTTGTTTCTATGTAGAAGAAAGCAGAGATCTAATTGCAGAAATAACACTGTGAATTTACCTCATAATTTTCTTTTCTTTGTCGATGGTAAATTGCTTAGTCAGGAAGAAAATTGCTAGCAATAGTTCTGCGGAGTTTTGATCTATTCAATTTGTGACTGGTCAATTAAATGAAATTAGTACCACACAATGAAATGATATAAACAAAATAATTATGAGGCCCCTTACAGAGGACATGTGGCTCTTAAATTACACAGTTGTGACCTTAGAATAAAAGGATTGGTTACATTAAGAATCAAATTCAAGTAAACATTTCTTAGACCTCTTCCATGTATCAGATTTCCTGGAGGTTTGGGTTAGAGACCCAATGGTTTTGCTTAGACAAAATTCAGCTTGAGAGAAATAGCATTTTAGACCCCAATTTGTTGCTAAATGTTGATATTAGTCTGCTCTGTATTCTGGATTTTATGGAGTACTTTATACATGTATATGTAAAACTTAAGCATTCCAAATACAATTTCAATTAATTTATTTTTAAACTAGTTCAAAAGTAAACTTGAAACTAACGAAACTGGATTACATATTTTTCTTATCTGCAAATTTTTTATTTACCTGGATTTTAGTAGATTGTCAAAAAGAGATTGGTGTGGGGAGGGACTTGGAAAGTGGGAGGAGATGGGCTGACACAGAGAGCTGTTTTTGTTGAATTATGGTATATATGTTTCTCAATATTTAGAAAAATAATCTGGAAACTTTTTTTCATTTTCTTAGCTTGAGAACTGTCAAATAGCATGGGATTCTTTAAATGTTTCTAGAATTTATGGATCCATCTGTGTCTGATTCTTTGGTAGTTCTTAGACAACTTTCTCTCTAATCTGCTAACTGACCTAATTAGGTTTTCTATTTCCTCTGGGTTAGTTTAGGGCATTAATATTTTACTAGTGATCATCCATTTGCATAGAATTGAGACAAATAATCTCTTTGGATTCTTTTAATTTTCTTAGTGTTTGTGGCTATTCATTTTTTATTTTGTGTGTGCGGCTTTTTATTCCTTTTTTTATGTAAGATTGCTGAACCCTTTAACATTTTTATTGTTTAAATTAGGTGTATTAAATCATAAGTCTGTTTACTAATTGGATTTTTTTCTTCTATGTTTATTTCCTTCCCTTCATTTTTGGTTGTTGTGCTTTTCTTTTGTTCTTTGCTTACATATTTATTTCATTATATTAAAGAATATGGATGTTCCTTGAAGCATTTTTTTTTTTTTTGGCTCATATAGGTTTTTGTTTTTTTTTTTAAAGATTTTATTTATTTATTTGAGAGAGAGAATGAGAGAGAGCACATGAGAGGGAGGAGGGTCAGAGGGAGAAGCAGACTCCCTGCCGAGCAGGGAGCCCAATGTGGGACTCGATCCAGGGACTCCAGGATCATGACCTGAGCCGAAGGCAGTCACTTAACCAACTGAGCCACCCAGGTGCCCGGCTCATATAGGTTTTATGTGATGTTTTTACTGTGTCATTCTGAAAGTATTCTTTAGTTTTCATTTTTGTTTTCTTCTTGATCTTTAACTTGCTTTTAATTGCCAAGTGTTTTTTTTTTTCATTCCTAGTTTGTAATTAGTTTATTCTTTTATTTGTAAATTTATTTTATGTGACTAATATGGTCAGTTGTGACTGTTACACAGGCATATGAAGAAAAGTTCATTTCTCTGTTGAGCGCAGTGTTACATATAGATATAAATCTATATTTGTAGATATCTATTTATATATATATATATCAAGTAGATATTGCTTAGAATTATGTTATTTAAGAATCTTATGCAATTATTTTTTCCCCGTTTGAACTGTCATACAATAAAAGAGACAAATCAATGTTTTCTAATACCAATGTTTCTTAATATTTTTGGCATATGTCTTCTCATATCTCCTTTAGTATTTGCATTGTAAGTGTCACTGCTGTGTTGTTTTCACACTTATTAATAACATACCTTCTTTACGGATTAGACCCCTTAACATTATAAAGATTTTTCGTTTCTTTCATTTGCTTTTCCCTTATCTAATACTAATATGGTGACTCCTGATTTCTTTATATTTGCTTTTATTGTGTATACATTTATCCATCCCTTTATTTTTAAAAAGTTGTGACTCTTATTTAGGAATTAATTAGGCTTTGTATTAAAACTGGGAGTATATTTCTTTTAATAGTTCTGTATTTCATTAACATAAAGTAATTGTTTTTATCATATTTGGATACAGTGTCCATTTTTATTGTTTTTAAAAATGTTTCCACATGTAGATTGGAGTTATTTTTTTGGTAGATGTAATTTTTTTTGATAATTTAGAAACTTCCACTTTTGGTTCTACTAATTATCTTTATGATGACAGTGCTATCTAATGTTATTAATCATTCATTTCTTAACATGGTGTTTTTTGACTCCTTACTTTGAACAATAGAAATTAATATATTTCTACCACTTGATTCCTTCTTACTGTCCCTTCCAATATCTCATTTTAATATGTTATATATTTTATATAGTGTTTTTCTTTATATATTTTTTCTTTTTTCTTTCATTATATATTTTAATGTTAACATCATATTAGCTTTGAATAATATCTTTTGAACATAAAATATGAAGAATTCCAGGGGTGCCTGGTTGGCTCAGTCTATTAAGTGTCCAGCTGCTGATCTCAGCTCAGCTCTTGATCTCAGGGTTTTGAGTTCAAACCCCATGTTTGGCTCCATGCTGGATGTAGAGCCTACTTAAAAAAAATAAAGATGAAGAAATCTGTGCACATATACTACCTCCCAATTTTTTTTTTCCTGGTGCCAAATTTGGTAGTTATAAAATTCACATTGTCAGGTTTGGGGCATTTTGTTCTGTTGTGTATAATTTCTCATTTATTTTGGTATCACCTCTAGTCCTTTTGTGATATTTTCTCAGTTTCTCTGTCATTTGGCCACTCTTATGGTTTCTTCAGGAATGGTTTATAAGAAATAGATTCCCTAAGTTATGCAAGTTTTAAAATGCCTCTGCGTTGTCTTTTTTAGAGGACAGTTTGAGTATAAAATTCTTTGTTCACACTTTTTTCTTTAAAGTGTTTATAAATTGCTCTAGTGTCTAGCATTAAATTTGGCTTTAGAGAAATCTGAGGCAGGTCTGTATTTTTTTCTTTCTAAATGATTTCTTTAGATGTTTAAAAGATCTTTGTTCTTTATGTAATCTTGTAACTAGGTTTTATCTCTGTTCACTCTTCTGGGCCAGTTGTTTCTGAGATATGCAGTATTTTTTAAATTCTATCTTAAATTATAAATATAAATTATAAATATAAATATAAATATATCTTAAATCTTTGAATTGTTTGGTTTGTTTCATTGGTGTAATTCTCTTCAATAAGAATATCAACTGAACACATGTTGAGACTGCTGTACTTCAATAAGTATAAATCCTGTCTTTTTCTTACTAGTCCTTTTCACTTTTTTGTGATAAATGTTTGTTTTGTTCTCTGTAGTTAAGAATCTATTTTATGGTTTACCTCTCTCTCTCTCTCTCTTTTTTTTCCTCCTGTATCTGTATGTTTTCTTTCTTAAATTCCACATATGAGTGAAATCATATGGTATTCGTCTTCTTTGACTGACTTACTTTGCTTAGCATAATACACTCTAGCTCCATCCACATCATTTCAAATGGTAAGATTTCGTTATTTTCTGTTTTTAAATTTTTTTAATTTTAATTTTTTATTTATTTTTACTTATTTATTTTATTAACATATAATGTATCATTTGTTTCAGGGGTACAGGTCTGTGATTCATCAGTCTTACACAATTCACAGCACTCACCATAGTACATACCCTCCCCAATGTTCATCACCCATTTTCTATGGCTGAGTAATATTCCATTGTATGTGTGTATGTGGTATATCTATCTATCTATCTATCTATCTATCTATCTATCTATCTCCCACATCTTTATCCATTCATCAGTTGGTGAATATTTCTTGTCCTTATCAATTCTTAATCATTTATTTCATTTCCTAATTTTTTTAACTGTTTTTATCTATTACTGTATTCTTACCAATATCTTTTCTCTTTTATAGAGTTTCTAATTCTTGTGTATGTCCATGATTACTTTAATTATTTCTACTACTTTGTTCTTTCCCAGCTTATATTCTTCTTCAGATGTCATAACATATTTTCCTGAGCTTTTGTATCTCTGCTTTCAGCTTATAATGTATAGGTTTATTTCTTTATTAAAATATTTATTATGTGTTAATATATTTGATCACATTTCATCTGTTCTCTGGGAACATATTTTTGGTGCATGTTCTTTTTTCTGCCATTCACTTTTGTTCTTCCACATATCATTTTTTGTTTTAATTTATTCAAAATATTCTGTATTTATGATTATGATTATTATTACACATCTCTGAATCAGGTGAGTTCTTTCTGGACCACTCAGTACTATAAAAAGCCAATACTGTATCCCAAACTATCAAGGGTTCTCCTTTTGACTTGAGGTTTTATAAATCATGTTATTTAGGCTTTACTTATCTCCAGCCAACAGAAATCCATAGTTATAGTGATGCTCACAATATGACAACATTCTTGATGCTAAAACATAACTTTTGCCGTATATACATCTTCTGTATGATTCCGTGTTCATTCTTACATTTCCTGTTTCTCGAGATTTTCTATAAAACCAATTTCATAGTGTCCTTAGTTTCAGTTCATAAAAACCATTCTTTTTATTTCAAACGGGATATTATTGGTTGGACAACTTGCTTTGGAAAGCTATCCTCTATTGCTTTGTTTAAAATCATCCAGGTTTTTTTCCGGATCTTTATGAACTCCTGTTTGACTTTGACAGCCTTTAGCAGCTTTCTTCATATATTGTGTTTCAGAGATTTCCATATATATCTCCTGTTTTTGTCTATGATATACCTTGAACTTCCTTTTCACATTATTGCTTTGTGGTGATTTCCAACAAGAAAAGAAGGAAGCGCTGCTTTTATGTATCAACTTAAAACTGGGTGTTTCTGAAGACCTTCTAAAGGAAACAATTATTGAGAAGCAACATAATAAAGAAAAGGAATTGTGAAAATAAATGCACAAAGGGGCAATATATGTATACAAAAGAAATTTCTGAAGCAAGCCTATTTTGTTTATATAGTTTTATAATTTGGAAATTTCATCACAGTATCATCGCTTAAGGCAGTATAGAATGTGGTTGAACTTGGATTTTTAACATCAGACAACCTTAGTTTAAATCCTATTTTGTATCTTAGTAAGTTAATTTTCTTAAGGCTTTATGTAAAAAGGAAACATCAATAGAATATATCTCACAAGATTATTTTAAGGATTAAATGAGATACTTTATGTAAAGCATATTGCACACTCCCTGTCTTAGCTAGGACTGATTAACAAAATGCCATAAAGTGAGTGGTTTAAATAACACAAATTTATGTCCTCTCAATTCTGGGTGCTGAGAATTCCAAGATCAAGGTGCTGGCTGATTGATTTTCTGGTAAGGGCTGTCTTTTCTGGCTTGCAGACAGCGTGCTCTGTCCTCACATGGAAGAGAGAGAGAGCATGAGCTTTCTGGTGTCACCTCTTAGAAGGACACTGATACTATCAGATCAGGGCTCTATCCTTATGACCTCATTTAATCTTCATTTACTTTTTTACTCCAAATACATCCACACTGGGAATAAGGGCTACAATGTTGGAGTTGCGGGGGTTTACAATTCAGTCCATAGCAGTGCCCGGAACATTTTTAAATATACCATTAAATTTAATATACCAAATATATACGTGTTTAAATTTAACTCAAAGATATATCTTCTGTTAACTTCCCCAAAGATGTTTTTTAATTGAGATCATATTCACCATTTTAATGATTTTGAAGTATACACTTCACTGGTTTTTAGTGTATTCACAGGGTTGTGCAGCTGTCACCACCATTCTCTTGGGTATTGTTCAGAAAATAGGTAATTTAACAGGACTGGCTGCTGTATTTGAAAAGACTACTTGAAAGGTTGGCTGTCGTCTAGCATCTGGAAACTTAGATTTCTGTGTGTTTCCCATTACTCTAACTAAGAAGAATAGCTCACTGTTCCTAAACTGCTTATGTAAACAATATGGTTTATATGGTTTAGAATACCTGCTTTCCTTCTGGGAATCTGGAAATTTGGTGTGTGCCAAGCAGAGGCTGCCTGAGTGACCAGTGCCCAGTAAAAACCCTGGGTGCTGAATATATAGTGAATTTTCCTGGTAGACAGCATTTCACAGGTGCTTTTAAAATATCATGCTTTTGTGTGAGTCCAGTGGGAAAGAATTTGGAAACTTGTCCCTGGCTTCCTCAGGTCTTTACTCCACGTGCACCTTTTCCATTTGCTGATTTTGCTCTGTATCCTTTCACATTGTGATGCAGTGAATCATATCTGTGAGTACTACTGTATGCTGAGTCCTGTGAGTCCTCCTAGCAAATTATTGAAACTGGGGCGGTTTTGGAGACTCCTGACATGTATATATAAGCCTAGGAGTGGAACTTGTGGATCACTTAACATTTTGTGCATCTGCAAACTGTTTCCCACAGCAGCTGTACCATTTTACATAACCACCAGCAGTATTTTAGGGTTCCACTTTCTCCACATTCTTGTCAACACTGGCTATTTTCTGGTTTTGTTTGTTTATATGTAGTCTGTCTGGTGGCTATGAAATGGTATCTTATTTGATTTGTATTTCCCTAGTGTCTAATGATGTGGAACATATTTTAGTGTGCTTATCTGCATTTATATATGGTTTTTTTGAGAAGTGCCTATTCAAATCCTTTGCCAAATTTTTAAAATTGTGTCATCTTATCATTGTTGAGTTGTAAGAATTCTTTACATATTCTGGATACTCGACCCTTACTAGATATATGATTTACAAATGTTTTCTCCATTCTGTGGCCCATGATATTTTAAGTGCTTTGTAAAGATTGCCTATAATTATTATGTTTGAATCATCATATTTTCAAATCATCCACTAGCCTTTTCTCAGTTGACAAAAATGGCCTCATTTATATTATTTCCATATGCATATATTTTCATGGTTATTTTTTCTAACTCTGACTTTTTTTTTTCTAACTCTGACTTTTGCTATGTTGATAGCATATTGAATTCCCATGTATGTTGACTAAATATTTTACGTATCTCAGTAATTATCTATGGAAAGATTTTAAATACCTCAGTTACATGCTGGAAATTTTGCCTAGAGTAGAAGCATATCAACTGTCAAATGCTAACTCCTGAATTCCCTTTGAGAAAATGTTAACAGTTGTTCAAATTCTACTTCAAAATGCCTTTTGGGCAAGATCCTGAAAGTTTGGTAACAAATAGTTCCTTCTCACTTGAGGGTAGTCATTACACAGGCAAAATAGTTTTATTTCACTTAATCCTTGTACAGAGATTGGCTTCTCACACTATAACCAATACTTTTCTCTTGATTTTTTGAGGGTACATAAGAGTTAAGAATATTTGTGGCATTCAAAATATATTTTCTTATAACTTTGCTACTAAAAAGAACAAATTCTCCCTAATTACCAGTTTTTCCTTGGTCACTTTAAACATTTTACTTTCACTTTTGCAACTTCTCAAGCTCCTGAAATACCCGCAAACAACTATAGTTAATCTTTTGATTAACTTTGCTGCTATAGGTAATCTTCTGAAGTTTCAAATATAAGCCAAACATTACTTTGTGTTTTTTTATTGAAGCATAATTGACATAAATATCCTATGCTGTACATTATATCCCCATGACTTACTTACTTTATACCTGGAAGTTTGCCTCTCTTAATTGCCCCCACCTATGTTGCTGCCCCTCGTCATCTCCTTCCCTTCTGATAACCATGAGTCTGTTTCTTGTATCTATGAGTCTGCTTCTGTTTCGTTTTGTTCATATTTTTGGTTTTTTAGATTCCACATATAAATGAAATCATGTGGTATTTGTCTTTCTCTAAATTATTTTACTTGGCATATTATCCTCTAGGTCCACCATGTTGTCACAAATGGCAAGATTTTATTCTTTTTTATGGCTGAGTAATATTCAATTGTGTGTGTGTGTTCATATGTATAAATACATGCACACATACATACATACATAATCACATTTATCCATTAACGTGTCGATGGACACTTAGGTTGCTTCCATATCTTGGCTATTGTAAATAATGCTGTAGTGAACATGGGGGTGCAGACATCTTTCCGAATTTAGTGGTTTTGTTTTCTTTGGATAAATACCCAGAAGTGAAATTGCTGCATCATATGGTTGTTCTGTTTTTAATTTTTTGAGGATCCATATTGTTTTCCACACTGGCTGCACCTATTTACATTCCAACCAACAGTGTATAAGAGTTCCCTTTTCTCCACATCCTTGCCAACACTTGTAATTTTTTTTTATCTTTTTGATGATAGCAATCTGACTGGTACAAGGTAATATCTAATTGTAGTTTTGATTTGTATCTCCCTGATGATTGGTGATGTTGAGTATCTTTCCATGTGCTTGTTGGCCGTCTGTGTGTCTTCTTTGGAAAAACGTCACTGTGTTATCTGCCCATTTTTAATTAGCTTATTTGTTTTTTTAAATGTTAATTTGTGTACTTTATATATTTTGGATGTTAACCCCTTGTTGGATACATAATTGGCAAATACCTTCTCTCATTCAGTAGGTTGCCTTTTTGTTTTGTGGATGGTCTTCACCATGCAAAAGCTTTTGAGTTTGGTGTAATCTCATTTGTTTATTTTAGCTTTTGTAACCCTTATCTGAGCAGCTAGTCCAAAAAAATATTGCTAAGACTGATGTAAAAGAGCTTGTGTATGTTCTCTTCTAGGAGTTTCATGATTTCAGTTCTTGTATTCAAAGCTTTAATCCATTTAGAATTTATTTTTGTAGTGTAAAAAAGTGATCTAGTTTCATTCTTTAGCTGTCCTGTTTTCCAGTATTATTTATTGAAGAGACTGTCTTTTCCCCATTATATATTCTTTCCTCCTTTGTCATAGATTAATTGACCACATATAAGTAGTTTATATCTGGGCTCTCTATTCTGTTCCATTGATATATGTGTCTGTTTTCTTGCCAGTACCATACTGCTTTGATTACTATAACTTCATAGTACAGTTTGAAATCAAGCAGCATGATACCTCTAGCTTGTTCTTTCTCAAGATTACTTTTAGCTATTTGGGGTCTTTTGTGGTTTCATAAAAATTTTGGAATTCTTCTACTTCTGTGAAAGATGCCATTGGAATTTTGATAGGGATTGCATTGTATCTGTAGATTCTCTGGGTAGTATGGACATTTTAAAAATATTAATTCTTCCCAACCCATGAACATAGAATATATTTCCATTTATTTGTGTTATCTTCAGTTTCTTTCATCAGTGTCTTATAATTGTCAAAGTATAGATCTTCTACCTCCTTGGTTAAATTTATTACGAGGTGCTTTATTCTTTCTGATGAAATTATAAATGGGATTTTTTTTTCTTAATTTTTTTGGTAGTTTGTTATTAGCGTATAGAAACTCAACCAATTTCTCTATGTTAATTTGTATCCTGTGACTTAATTTATTGATTGATTCTAATAATAGTGTTTTGGTGAAATCTTGAGGTTTTTCTATCATGTCATCTGCAAATAATGACAATTTTACTTCTTCCTTTCCAATTAGGTTGCCTTTTATTTATTTTTCTTTTCTAATTGCTCTGGCTAGATTTCCAATGCTTAGATATAAAGTCAATGAATATTGAATAAAAGTGGTAAGAGTGGGCATCCTTGACCTGTTTTTGATCTTAGAGGACAAGCTTTCAGCTTTTCACCCTTGAGTACTTTGTTAACTGTGAGTTTGTCATATGTGGCTGTTATTATGTCGAGGTATGTTCCTTCTATAACTCTTCTTTGTTGAGACATTTATCATAAGTGGATGTTGAATTTGATCAAATATTTTTTCTATGTCTTTTGTGATCATCATATGACATTTATCCTTTGTTTTGTTAATGTGGTATATCACAGAGATTGATTAGTGGATGTTGAACCATCCTTGCATCCCTGGAATAAGTTACACTTGACTGCAGTATATGATCCTTTTCATGTATTCTGTAATTGAGTTTGCTAAAATTTTGTTTTAAGGATTTTTTAATCTATGTTCATCAAGGATATTGGGCCACAATTTTCTTTTTTGTGTCATCTATGGTTTTGATATTAGGGTAATGCTAGCCTCATAAAATGAGTTTGGAAGCATTACTTCTTTAAATTTCTGGAATTATCCAAAAAGGATAGGTACTAAATTCTTTAAATGTTCAGTAGAATTTCCGTGTGAAGCTGTCTGGGTGGACTTTTGTTTTGGGGGAGTTTTTAGAATTATTTACTTAACTTCATTATTTGTAATTGGTCTATTCATATTTTCTATTTCTTCATGGGTCAGTCTTAGAAGGTTGTGTGTTTCAAGAAATACTACATTTCCTCTTAGTTTTCTAATTTGCATGCCTAAAATTGTTTGTAGTAATCTCTTATAATTTTTTATATTCCTGTGGTGTCAGTTGTAACTTCTCTTCTTCCATTTCTGATTTTATTTCTTTGAGTCCTCTCCCTTTTTTTCTTGATGAGTTTGGCTAGAGGTTTATCAATTTTATTGATATTCTTTTCAAAGAACTATCTTTTAGTTTCACTGATCTTTCCTATTTCTTTTTAGTGTCTGTTGTATTTTTTTCCATTCTGATCTTTATTATTTCCTTCCTTGTAACTTGAGGCTATGTTCTCCTTTTTCTAGTCTTTAGGTATAAAGTAAGATTTATTTGGTATTTTTCTTGTTTCTTGAAGTTAGTCTATATAACTCTGAACTTTCCCCTTAGAACTGCTTTTGCTGCATCCCATGAATTTTAGTAAGTTGTATATCCATTCTCATTTGTCTCAGGGTATTTTTTAAATTCCCTCTTTGATGTCTTTGTTGACACATGGTTTTTTAGTAACCATGTGCTTGGGCAGTTTTCTTTTTATAATTGTTTTCTAGTTTCATACCATTGTGGTCAGAAAAGATGCTTGATATGGTTTCAGTCTTAATGAATTTATTGAGACTTATTTTGTGGGCTAACATGATCTACCCTGGAGAATTTTTCATGTGCACTTGAAAAGAATGAGTTTTCTGTTGCTTTGGGAGGGAATTTTCTGTATATATCCATTAAGTCCAGCTTGTCTAATATGTCATTTTAGGCTAGTGTTTCCTTATTGATTATCTGTGTATATTATCTATGCATTGGTGTATAGAGGAATTAAAATCCCTTGCTATTATTGTATTACTTTAAATTTCTCCCTTTTGTCTGTTAATATTTGCTTTATATTTAGGTGCTCCTATGTTGGTTGCATATATATTTATGAATGTTATATCCTCTTCTTGGATTGACCTCTTTATTGTGAGATAATGTTCTTCTCTGTCTCTTGTTAACAATCTTTGTTTTAGTCCATTTTTTTTTTCTGATAGGAATCTTCATATACTAGCTTCTTTTCATTTCCATTTACATGGAATACTTTTCTCCATCCCTTCACTTTCTGTCTGTTTGTGTCCTTAGGTCTGAAGTGAATCTCTTTTAGGCAGTGTATAAGTGGATCTTGGGTTTTGTTTTGTTTTTTTTAATCCACTCAGCTGCCGTTTGTCTTTCTATTGGAGCATTTAGTCCACTTATATTTAATTATTATAGTTATGTATTTATTGCCCTTTTGTTAAATGTTTTCAGTCTTTTTTTTAACTTATGTTTTAAAGTAAATGTACACACACACACACACACAAAATGATAGCTCCAGATTTGATTGGAAATTTTTAACCTGAAATCTATGAATCATCTTCAGGGTGGTCTGTGAAACCCCTGAAATTTTATGTAAAATTTTATGTGTATATTAATTCGTCTCCAACTTCCTCTCAATGTGTCTCTAACTAAAATAAATGATAAAAACTACTCACAAGACTAAATGATGTCTTAAACTGGTTGAGATAATGTGTTTTTTTCTTTGAATTCAGTTACTAAGCATCAACTTGTCAGTGAATAGATGCTCAATGAAGGAAGCATTGTCTGTCTTTGTTTGTTTTCATATCTTAAGCATGTGGAACAGAGCAGGTGCTCAGAAAACACTTACTGTATGGATGAATAAATGAATGAATGAGAAAGAATTCTTCTACAGAGTAACCTAACATTAGAAACAGACTTCATAAAAGCAATAGTCCATTGTAAAACAGAATGAAATGTTAACTTTCATAAAAAATTCAAAAATTGATTTTCTTTTCTTTTTAAACATTTGTCTATTCATTCTAGAGAGAGAGAGAATACAAGTCAGAGGAGGGGCAGAGGCAAAGGAATATAGAGACTCTAAAAGAGTCTCCCCACTGAGCACAGAGCCCAACGCGGGGCTCAGTCCCACGACCCTGAGATCATGACTAGAGCCAAAATCAAGAGTCAGATGCTCAACTGACTGAGCCACCCAGGCACCCCCCAAAATTGATTTCCTTGATGACATAAACCCCAGGTAGTTCTCTCAGATCTTCCAGAAGTACCAAATTCTCTTATAAATTACTTGACAAGCAATTAGGATACTTAAATTTTTGCCCTGTTTTTGCTATATACCAAGTTATATTCGTTGGCAAGTTGTTTCCTTCATTCATTAATACATTCATTAAAGATGGATCAGACGTTGACAGTGTGGCAGAAAGAATGATAAAGACTGGAGAATAAGACCACATTGACTCAGGTTCCTATCTTTAAAGAGCTTACAAGCTATAGACAAGTAAATAAAGTATTATCATAGTCTGGGTAGGTAAGTATCATAGTGTACAAAATGTTTTGGGAGCAGAAGGGAAGGCCATTTTATTTTTTTAATTATTTATTTTTCAAGATGTATTTATTTATTATTTGAGAGAGAGAGAGAGCATGCGTGTGGGGTGGGGAAGGGCAGAGGGAGAGGGAGAAAGAGAGAGAATATCAAGCAGACTCCCCATTGAGTGCAGAGCCTGACATGGTGCTCCATCTCATGACTCTGAGAGATCATAACCTGAGCCAAAATCAAGAGTCGGATGATCATCTGAGTGAGCCACCCAGGCACCCCAAAGGACATTTTATAGAAGAGGATGTTTTATTGCCTGCCAAAATAGAGATACCTCCTGTTTTTGTTCTGATTCACACTTTGCTTTTTTTGATGTCATGGAGATAGAAATGTCCTGACATCAATAGACAGAAACCAATCAAAGGGATTTCTATTCCCTTTATTCCATTTTAAATGCAGACATTACCAGATTCATTTGTGTCTCAAGGTTACTTTCTTTCATTTAGACAAGTATTCTGAGCCTGTATCTTGGCATCACTCATTCAGAGACCTGGGGGAAGACTGATGATAGGTCGTGTGCAACTTATACTTGTGTATAAGACCCAACTAATTAGGCTACTAACTATGGAGGGTGGAGGTAAGGGGACAATGATGTGCAGACCCAATTTGTTACTTTCCTTGAGGCAAAAATTTTGTGACCATGGTGATTTACATTCAAATTTTATTGCACCTTGGTCACTGAGGGACAGGTGTGTCTTCCTACCTACTACAGAAACATTAAAAAGTAACAAGGGCCTATTCTCTTCCCTATCCCCAATGCCCACACTCCCCAAATCAGAGACTTTAAAGAGGGAATTTGTAGACATTTTGTGTTTTCTTCCTGGTGTAGGACTTATTGGGTACCAGGAACTGTTCTTAGCACTTTAAAAATATTAAGATGTTTGGGGCACCTGGCTGGCTCAGTTGGTATAGCATGTGACTCAATCTCACAATCATGGGTTCAAGCCCCGTGTTGGGCACAGAGTATATTTTAAAAGAAATTAAGATGTTTAACACTCAAGATAACACTGTAAGATTGGTGCTGCTCTAAGCTTCATTTCACAAACGGGGAAGCTGGGGTACAAAGTCTAAGCAACTTGTTCAAGGTCACCCAGAGGTAGAGATTTGAACCCAGGCACTATTGTCAAAAGAGTCTTTCCTTTTCATTCCTGTACTATAAACAACTTAAGGATCTTGACATATTCTACAGAAAAAAATTCTATAAGAAAACCGGGCAAGAATTATAGTTTCCTAATTCTATTTGCATCCTTTGAGAAAGAAAAAGAAAAAAAAAAAAACATCACAGTAGTGCCAGGGCATCGCAGGCTCCCTCAAGTGGATTTTTTTTGTGCCTCACTTTGTCTGTAAAATAAAAATACAGCAATAATACCTGCTTTTGCTTATATGAGTATGGGTTGAAGAACTCCACCATGAATGTGGCAGTGCGAATAAGCACGGATAAGTGGTATAGATGCTACCACTAACTACTTAACTCCTCTGAATGTTCCCCCTGCACACTAGGATCCAGGCACACTGGCTGCCACAGGGTGTGTGTGTGTGTGTGTGTGTGTGTGTGTGTGAGAGAGAGAGAGAGAGAGAGAGAGAGTGTGAGGGGGCGTGGGAGGGGAAGAAAGGAAGAGGTAAAGCAGAAAAACATTTGTTTTAAATAAACTAAGCAATTTCCCACTGCTCGGGGCTTTTGCGGTCATCTTTGCCTTTGCCTGCAATGATTACCTCCCAGATATCTTCACGGTTTGTACCCTCACCTCTTTCAAGTCTTGGATGAAATGTCACCTTCTCATAAAGACGTCACTGGCAACCCTATTTAAAATTGCACTGTCCTCCCTGGACTCCCGTGCCCTTTCTTTTTACTTCACGGCATCCATCACCTTTCAACACACTATATAAATTGCTTCTAGTCTGCCTCCCCTGACCTAAGATGTGATCACTCTTAGGGCAGAGTGTTTAGTTACTTTTCTATCTACCCTCCATGTGTTGAATATGATCTGACATATAGTGGGAGCTCCATAAAAACTTGTTGAATGAATGAAAGATGTTAACCCAGTATCCCCGGTCAGTTACATACTGCTTAGTTGGTGTTTTGCTCAGATAAATAGATATTTTTGTTATAAAGGTAGATGCTCATGGTCATCCATCTCCACTCTGGAGGTCTGTGGTAAGGGATCTGAGTTTCATTTGCTAGTGAAATGAGGAGGACAGGTGGATGACTTATTCAAGGGGCTCAACAACTTAATGGACATGCTTTTTACCTTGTCTTAGGAAAGCCAAGAAAACGTTTTTTCCTCCTCTTTTGATAAGCCTGTGAATTCAAGTCAATGGCATTTTCTGCTACCATTTATCCCTTCACAGAAAGAGTTTTCGCTTTGTGTTTGCCCAAATCAGTGTGCATGCCACTTTGCCTTATGACAGAATAACATAGAAAAGGCAGAATGCCCAATAATTAGATGCAAATTTTATGCTTGTCGTTTTGAAAGGTTATGAATCCCCCTTTTATAAAGTTTTCTATAGAGGATACTTTAGGACACAATATCCTTTCTGTACATCAATATGCTGGTAATTCTGAAAAAGAACAACTTTGTAATTTGAAAGAATTAGTAAAAAGTACAGCATATAATGAATACACTTATCCCTTCTGCTCTCTATTGAAAGGAAATAGGTTTTCACTTATTGTCTCCTGAACCAAAGTTTCAAGACATAAATATTGACAAAATAGATTTCTCTCCCTTCCTAAGGGATGACCCCATTATTCTCCTCCAGTATATTTCTAGGTAAAAGTGGACCAATTCTACTGTTATCCAAAAAGTAAACTAGAAGGAACTGATGGTACTATGAATTCAACTGGTAATCAGAAAATCTGGATTCAGGTTAGAGCTCCATCACTGAGTATCTGTGTGACTTTTTGTAAACCATTTAACCTCTGAAAATCTTTAGTTTCTCATTTCAAAATGAGATTGGATTAAAAATCTGAAGTTAAGAGGGGGGCATGGGTGGTTCAGTTGGTTAAGCATCTGACTCTGGATTTCAGCTCAGGTCATGACCTCAGAGTCATGAGACTGAGTGCTGTGTTGGGCTCCATGCTCAGCATGGAGTCTGCTAGTGGTTCTCTCCCTCCCCTTCTGCCCCTCCCTCGCTCACACACTCTCTCTCTCTAAAATGAATAAATAAAAACTTTTTAAAAATCTGAACTTACGTTTGATAATAAAATTCTTTTTTTTTAAATTTATTTATTTGAGAGAGACAAAGAGAGAGAGCACAAGCAGGAGGCGAAGGGAGAGGGAGAAAGAATCTTAAGGAGACTCTACCCTGAGCGCAGAGTGCAGAGCCTGGAGTGGGGTTCCATCTCAAGACCCTGAGATCACAACCTGAGCTGAAACCAAGAGTCAGAGGCTTAACCAACCAAGCCACCCAGGCAACCCTTGATGGTACCATTCTTAAAATATCAGAATCTTGTTTGTTACTTTTTGGTGATAATGCATAGATAGCAATTGCCACTGCATATCATGGTGCCACTAAATACTTGGCTCTAATCTTAGAATATGCCAGCTATTTGCAATCTCTTATAAGTGAATTGTCTGTAATCTTATCTTTATCCATCATCAAGTAAAAGGAATATAGGACCAGTCAGTAGGGTTGTTGGTGGGGTGAGATAAGGCTTGGCAAGTGTTTTTACTTTACACACACCCTGGCCTTCTTATGCTCAATAATGGGTAGTTTTTATTGCCATTGTTCTATGTCTCTAAATAGAAGACACAGGGATTATGTTTAGAGAAAGGAAAAGTAGATTTGTAGTCTCCTAAGCATCTTTTTTTTTCACAGCTGAATACATCACTGCCTAGAGATGTGGTTGTTTGTCCGTTCTAGCAGGACTTGTGGATTTGGTCAGAGAATGATATAGGACATGGTCTGGCTTGGGTTTCCTTACCAAATTTCAATTAAAATGCCAGTGTCCCACCAAGGAGTCTCCTACCCTGAAGCCAACTGCCTGCCATGAACTGCATCTCAATTTTATCTCCTCCCCAACTTCATCAGGGACATCATGACAGCCATGTATCCTAAGCAACATATGTAAATAACCAAAGTAATTACACACCAGAAAGAGAAGCATACTAGATTCAAATTTGGTGGATCTTTCCTGTGAGTTTTGCTTGAACAGCTCCCAGATTACTCCCTTACACGCTCCCTAGTATATATATATATGTATATGTGTGTGTGTGTGTGTGTGTGTATAGATATAGATATAGATATAGATGCATTCACTATGTGCCAGATTGAAAACGTGAAACATTTAATGGAAGACAGACAAGGGGTATTTCAGCTACCAAAGAGACAGGTGCAAAGGTTCATGAATGTTACTTGAGGAGCCATAGTGCATGTAATGTGAAAGTGCCCCCTGCAGGTGTTCCATGTTCAGGCAATTTAATGTCAGGGAAGGCAATGGGGAACATAGGGTGTCATTGAGGAGATAAGAACACCAGCTATTAACCCCAGAAGGCCTTAAAACAGAGGGTCTCCAAGGAAGTGTGAAATTATCACTTAGTACAGAAGAGGCAACCTTGGTCATACTTTTGTTTAGTTGAGAATGAAGGTACTTTGGTTCTGGGAGGCTCAGAGTCATAGCCTGGGAAAGAGTTCGTTGTTTTTCCCAGTCACACAGAAACTTGGACAAATCTGTATTATAATATTCTTTTTTTTTTTAAAGATTTTATTTATTCATTTGAGACACAGAGATACAGAGAGAGAGAGAGAGAGAAAGCATGAGCAGGGGGAGAGGCAGAGGGAGAGGGAGAAGCAGGCTCCTCGCTGAGCCAGGAGCCCGATGTGGGGCTCGATCCCAGGACCCTGGGATCATGACCTGAGCCGAAGGCAGATGCTTAACCATCTGAACCACCCAGGCGCCCCTGTATTATAATATTCTTAAGACATAATAAGCAAAACATCAGGAGCCAAAGCAGATCTGTTACAATCACTTATACCTCCTATTGCAAAGAAGAATTTATCCCTGTGAACACCCTGCTCAGCCAAGGCATAAAAGAGAGGAATTTCCAGTATTTTTGATTGAAGAGCTAAAAACATGCTTTCTTTCCTTGGTTAAAAGTTCTGGTAGCCACAATGTGCCTGAAACAGCCTACTGTGGTTGCTGACATTCTCTCAATTTTTCTTTCTTAAATGGTGGCTCATGACTGTGGATCACCTGCATCTAAATAAGCTGGGATGCACAATTCAAATGCATATGTCTGTGCCCTTCCTCCAAATCTATCTATCTAATCAGAATTTTGAGGGGAAGGGGCAATTTAGTCCTGTATTCATTTTTAACTGGCTCCCTAAGAGAGTCTGTTTGCACACAAAGAATATATAAAAGCATATTATGAGCATTACCACTGTTGTGGATTAATTATCTCTTCAAAAGGCCACCATTAAAGTGTATGGATTTCAGCTAGAAGCTAAGAGTCTGGGGAATGGACTAACATACAGTTATCTGTATTTTTTTCCAACAGGAAATAGTGTCCTGTGGTGGGGAAGGGCATGGGGAAGACATGTTTTATGGGGCTTGTCATAAGCATCCAGAAATCAGACGAAGTGGAACAGTTAAAAGGAGCAGACTTTTAGGGAGCATTTGATCATAGGAGTGACCAGGTTGAGGTAGAAGCATAAAAATGAACGGTAGTTCCAGAGGGAAGATCTTTGCCTGCCATTTTGCTGAGGGCCTATTTGTGTGCATTTATACACATAGGTACATTTGGAGAATTGTGAAAAGGAAATTGAAAGAAGAGAAGGAAGATCACTGATGTGAATTAAGACATGGAATAAATGGATGTATATTTTCTATGCATATAGTTTCAGTTAGGAGTCACTTAGCTACAGCTGATATAAGTTAATTCAGATTTGCCTAAATAAAAGCAATCACTAGTTCACGAATCTGGGAATCTTAGGGATAAACCTTGCTTGGAACAGACCTGATTCCAAAGCTCAAATGATGTCATCGAAACTCAGCCTCCATTCTTTAGTTTCCTAGTGGCTTCCTTTGGTGTGTTAGTTCATTCTCTTTTTTTAGATTCTCTATGTGGAGGCATTTGGAAGCTCCAGGCTTTCTCCCTCCAAGCAATCCTAGACTATAAAAGGGAATTTTTTTCTAGTAGTTTTATGAAAAGCCCTGAAATAGAATCTTATCCAAACGTGCATTACATATGCTTGAGAATCAATTTTCCAGGAAAATGAAATATTAATTGGCCAAGCCTGAGTTACCTACTTCTCCTGACTAAGATAGAGGATTTTAGTCTGTCCAAACCACTTAGGTTAAGAAACTAGGGCACTTGGTTCACCAAAGAAAAAGTGGAATGCTCTTACCTTAAAGAGAGGTGTTCGATTCTGGGCAGGCAAAAACCATAGATATCTACTATATACTTATGTCACTAGGGAAATAATATTTAGTGAATTAGTGTCCCAAATATTTCATTCCAACTTCTCATACATATGCTTTTCATATTCTTATTTATGAATATAGTAAGTAGCTATCAGAAGTAAATAGTGATATATTTAAATAATAATTAAAGAGTTAACTATACTGGAGCCAGTAAACTATTCAACGAGTACTGTGATAGTGAATACATGGTATAAAGCATTTACTGAGACCCATAGAATTATGCAACACAAAGAGTGAACCCTAATGTAAACTATGGACTTCAGTAATAATGTATCAACAGGCTCATCAGTTATAACAAATGTACCTCAACTAATGCAAGATGTTAGTAATAGGAGAAATTGTTGTCAACATCAGGTCCCTTCCTTGTCTCCATGCAGACCTTGTTTCTTGGGTTTGGCCAAGAAAGAATTCGGAGCCAAACTCTTTTTTTTTTTTTAATTTTTATTGTTATGTTAATCACCATACATTACATCATTAGTTTTTGATGTAGTGTTCCATGATTCATTGTTTGTGCACAACACCCAGTGCTCCATGCAGAACGTGCCCTCTTCAATACCCATCACCAGGCTAACCCATCCTCCCA
>NC_138369.1:38281900-38313164 GCF_054177405.1 Leptonychotes weddellii
TAAGAATTCTTCATATCAGTGAGTTCATATGATACATGTCTTTCTCTGATTGACTTATTTCGCTCAGCATAATACCCTCCAGTTCCATCCACGTCGTTGCAAATGGCAAGATTTCATTCCTTTTGATGGCTGCATAATATTCCATTGTATATATATATACCACATCTTCTTTATCCATTCATCTGTCAATGGACATCTTGGTGGAGCCAAACTCTTTTTTTTTTTTTAAAGATTTTATTTATTTATTTGAGAGAGAGAGTGAGAGAGAGAGCACAAGAGGGGGGAGCGGGAGAGGGAGAAGCAGACTCCCTGCTGAGCAGGTAGCCTGATGCGGGACTCGATCCCGGGACTCCAGGATCATGACCTGAGCCGAAGGCAGTCGCTTAACCAACTGAGCCACCCAGGCGCCCGAGCCAAACTCTACTTGTAAGGAAGAATTTATAGCGGTTAAAGAGAAAATACACACTCAAGCAGGCCCAGAGGTGGCAACTGCCCCCAGGGTTAGAGGTTAGGGGTGTCTTTTCTTTTTATGCTTGCGTGGTTTATGGGGCAAAGCTAGGAAGGTCTGACTGAGATTACCTCCAATCAATCACCTAAGGAACTCCTCCTACGTGTCCTGGGTGGTGTCTGGGGGAGGGGGAGATTGGACTTATATGGTCCTTATTGGAACTGTCATAGCAGCCTTCCCCTGGGTGGGCTCAGGGCAGAGGGAGGAGTAAAATCTGCAATATAAATATATTATAATGAAGCTATGAGTTACTTTAGGACAGCAATTATGGGTCAGGGTGCATGCATGCTCCCTGGGGACTCTTCCAGCTGTTTGTGTTCTTGCGGTGGTTGTAGGTTTCCCTGCTCATACCTAGCTAACTGCACACTAGGTCATTGTGAGCAGGAGAGAAGGGATATAGGGGAACTTTATGTACTTTCTGTTCAATTTTTCTGTAAACCTAAAATTGCTCTAAAGAATAAAGTTTATTAAGTAAAAGATAAACTTACCTGATTATCATCTGGCAGTCCCCCTAGAAAACACACCCCATGAGGGCAGGATGGTGTCTACTTTGCATACTATATGTGCTCTACCTACACTATCGATATTGGCACATCATGTGGGCTAATACACTCTGATCAGAAACTGTTTGGGTCAGAAATGCTTGAGAATTAAGAATTTTTCTGAGCTTAGAAACAGAATATGGTCCATAAAATATACCCAGTGTTACATAACATCCCCAGCTGAGTCTGGGTCAGTACTCCATAATCAAACACATTTATAATTCTCTAGCAATATTCACACTAAGGCTGTATATAGCCTCACATCCCTTTAGGTCAGTTTTTGCCTCAAAATGAGTTGCAGAATATTTGCATTTGTTGAAATTTATCTTTATTTTCATAACTGGAACTTGACGTCAGAATCACCCATGTACTTATATTTAAAGGAGCAATGAATCCATTGTTCCTGAAATGTGTCAGGATTTGGAGTCAGGGTTCAGAGTAGGATATGCTGACCCATTCCCCCTTGTTGTTCTTTGCCACCCCTATGAATGTTTCCTTCAGCAATGCAGATTTTTTTTTTCCCCAACAGAGACAACTTCTATCTCCTCACACTTCCCACACCTCACCACCATTTCTAATATCTGGCATTACATACAATTAGGTCCTCATTATGTGTGACAAAATGTATGATGACAACAGCACTATTCTGTTCAGCAGGAAACAAAGAGTAGGAGAAGGGTTCATTTCTCATTTGGACTTTCTTTCACTTTCTGCCTTCAAACATATACCGGCTGTCTGCAGACTTCTCTGTTCCTTCCTGTTTAAAATGCTCATGAAAGGGGGTTAAAAGAAGGAAGGTGGAAGCAAGGACAGATGAAAGAAATATCTTGTCCTTTAAGCAGGCATGTCTGTCTCCTCTCATGTTTGTTTTGCCTCTGCTCTATTCAACTGAACAAGCAAATGGAACAAAGCAGATCCTTATTCAATAAAAATGCTGTGTGTGGGCTAGTGTCACACACAGGCACTTGTGTGGGGCCTTTGAACATCCCTTGCTATTTATGTTGAAAGACTAACAACACTAAATTGTATTTGTAATGATAGTTTGACAGCTGTCGAGTCATCATTTCTACAATCAATGATACAATTTTGGAGGAAAAAATATTCATATTCTAGAAAACCAGTTAAGAGTATTTCATTTGTTTTTGAATTACCATAGGTGATTGTCCATACATTTTGTGAGTAATTTTCATCCACTTAGATGCTGCTGACCTTACAGTTTCTTAGCCAAAATGAATCTCCATGATTGTGAGAAAGGCTGGAGGAGAAGACTCCCAGCCAGCACAATAGAGTGGACCCTGTGTATGTCTTTCTTAGAACACTCTGGTGGCAGAATGAATAATGTTTCTTCCCATTGGGCTTCCCCATTGATGCAAGTGCCGAGAGGGAGAAAGTAAAATACGAATGTGACTCTGGGAGCACACCCAACAAACCAGTTTAGCAGAAGAACTACCCCTTCCTTGTCCCTGGTGAAGTGGCTTTGGTCTGCAATCCAATAAGGCAACATGTTCACACTGATTACAAACATAGCATTGATGCTCTTGAATGGTCAAGGGCTTCACAGGATGCAGAGTAAAAAATACAGCATGACAAAGCCACTTTTGTTTGCATCAGGATGCTTCTGTGCGTGTATAATGTAACAAACTATCTAGCTTCCAGATGTGACCCAGATGTAACTCCCATCTAAACCCACAAGCTCATGTTCTGAGCTCACACTCAAACCCTTGTGTTCCCCATTAGGTGTCCTAGAGTCTACTTCCTGAATTGAGATTGTTGCCATTTAAGTGTTTCTGCCTAAGACCAGGTGTTTAATCAAAAGCCTATTTGATGTCGTAGGAAGACTGACTATATATCACAGTCCTAGATTCTTGACTGTTGTGGCAGCACTTCATACCTGCCATTAGGATTAAGGGCCTAAACAACCCCCAGGTGCAACACCTGGGAACTCCACAGCAATTACAACTAGAATCGAATCTGGTATTTTTAGTTTTCTAAGATGAGATCAGAGTATTGCATTTTTGTCCTTTCCCAGCAGAGTTGAGTCACTGAGTTTGCAAGAGATGAAAAATATTTCCAGCAGAAGTGAAGTGCATTGACCTAAGGGCTTTGCTAGAGACATGTGGCCTTTTACCCCATCCCACATGGTAGCTACAGAGTGATCTAGCACATAGAACAAAACTCTGCAGGGTTGTTTTTCTGTATCCTTAATTGGTTTAGGGCTGAAAGTCATCTGTGCTCGATTCATAACTTAAGGTACTACTTTTCAAACTGTAGAATGCACAATAATGAACAGTGGTGCTGAGCTCTGGTAGTTAAAATCTAGTAGGTCTGGCAGGAGCTCAAACATCTACCTTTCATCAAGCACCACCAGGTAAGGTGACATTGATGCAGGAGGTTTCTAGACCACACTTGGAGAAATAAGTTTAGGCATAGCTTGATTTTTTTTTTTTTTTTTTTTTTTTGGCTAAGTTGCTTTCTATGAAATATTTATCTTGAGATCCTACCAGCTGTCTGATATGGCTCAGGCCTTTAATGCCTTTCCTTCCTTTACTGGCTACCTTTTAGGATTGTTTACAGATGCCCTATTAAAAAAAGATCTACATTTAGCATTAGTGGACTTTTCCAAGCCATCCTACCCACTAGCTTGTTTCTTTATGCATGTTGTCTTTTCCTGACCTTGCACTTGGAATGGAGATTACACTCTACACTTGCTCCACTGTACTTGATACATGGGCCTCTGCTTTGCTTCCTTGAGTACACGATCCCCTGAGATTCGGTCATAGTTTTCTCTTCTCGGTCTCAGAAAAACTCAGGCCACCCATCCATTCCCATTTCTTTTCCTAATCTGGCTTCTGGTAGCCTAACTGAGCAGCATTTTGCTTGCCTAGGGGAGAAATTTGGGGAGATGTCAAAATGGGCCCAATTAATTAAAAAAAAAAAAAAACAGTAATATCATTGATTTTCCAAAGCTGCAGATGAAATAACTGACACCTAACTGTGGAAAGGTGTTTTATTACTGTATTTCTTAGAGGGTAATTTTATTTTTAGGTAAAAGTCATTTTTGTTTCCATTACAGATACAGTACATTTTTAGTCTGTGACCTGGGAAAATACATTCAAGATTAAATAATCTCTTTAAATCTAAAGTTCTACAATTCTATGCATCTCTTTCAGTACTCCAAACATTTTAAGAGTAGCCCTGACACTACATTTTGTTTCTGGAACATTTACAGGAGGAAGCAAGAAGAAATTGGCTGACAAACATTGATTTTCATCTCCCCCCAAAAATAGATTTTAAAAAGAAAAGAATCAAATGGGGAAAGGAGTTTGAGAATCATTTGTTAAGAACAGTGTTTTCCAATAACTTTAAGTATTTGATGAACAAAGGGGGAGAAAGTTTAAGGGTAGTCTGACCTTTAACCTAAATAAATTTCTGGTCATGAAATTTCTACTCTTTTCTGAAAACCCAAAGGTTTCCCAGGCTTTGTTGAAACATGAGAGGGAGCTTTCCTAAGTTTAGGTTTTCTCTCTTCTTTTTACAAATATGTGGTTTACTCAGAAACTAGTCCATGAGAATTTCTGTGATATGGAACTTGAGGGAATGCAGGTAGTATTGTAGAAGTAGGCTAGTGACCAACTGGCAGATAGTTTCCAAGCAGAGGGGAACCCAGGAAATCATGATGTACCAGTATTAGCTTCTGCACTAAATCCCCTAGGCTGGGGCTAGGATCAATGATCTGGAATTTGAAACACTGTATCTGGGCTATTGGCAACCTGGCTCCTCTCTTTTTCTCTTAACCATGATTTTCAAGAATTTCCAGGAGGATGAAAAATAATTGCTTGCTGCTCCCCTGAGAGATCCCTGATAATAATGTGAGTCCATTGCCCTAACTTCTCCAAGCTAAGTGAGTCATTGGGATGATTTTTCACCCTTTTGGGAATCCACAAGTTAAAACATCAATCCGAACATCCTGTCACTTAAATGAGGTTCATTTCTTATAAACAAAGGGTAGTGGTTACAGCAAGAATGTAATGTATATCAAGTGAGGGTAAGTTATCGCTATAGGTCAGTGGATTATTTTGTCACCCTGGGGATGCCTTTGCTTTGTCACATCAGTGCCTCTTCTTTGTCACATAGAACCCTTGGGGGGTTCTCACATTTAGCTGCTGGCATTCAACTGTGAGTATTCTAAGGAAATATTGGCTTGGTTTCAGCGTAAGTCCTGTACCTTGACAAATCCATCCATTTTCTTTGTTTTTCTTTTTTTATTATTATGTTAATCACCAAACATTACATCATTAGTTTTTGATGTAGTGTTCCATGATTCATTATTTGCGTGTAACACCCAATGCTCCATGCAGAACGTGCCCTCTTTAATACCCATCACCAGGCTAACCCATCCTCCCACCCAAATTCATCCATTTTCTTTGTGTGAGTTAGTTTTATCGTTTTCTGTTCCTATCTGCTTGCCTCTCAGCTGTTAGTCCAAACATGTGCTAAAAAGTCCTTCTCTAAATGTTATCAAGCAAAGATAAATTGGTTTGACTTTGCCCAACAGAGAAAGTTTAGGAATGTGTCTAAAGCCGGTGTTGGTTGATGTTCTGCTCTTAGGAAATGGAGAGCTAGGAACAAAAGGATCTGTGTTAGTAGTTTTAAAATTTTAGTGTGCAAAAGAATCACCCAGATTCAATTAGGTTAAAGACAAATTCATGGACCCTGGATTTTTCTGGTGCAGTCAGTCTGGACTGGGATTTAGAAAAACAAGCTCTGTACTTGCTCAATCCTTGCATGATATGATTACAATGCAGGTGGTCAACGGTCTAACTTTGAAACATACTGGCTTATTAAAACCTTGTCCTTTGTCATTTTCTGAGATGCTCCTTTACTTCTGTAGGCTGAAAATCATGGCTACCCCTCTGATTACATAGAACAAGTTACCATGACAGAGAAAAGGGTGAACTTTATCTTCTAGGCTTTACAAATGGCAAATGCAAAGTGTTTTATATGTACCTTCAAGCCTTCAAGACACTTGAAAGTCACTTTGTCACGACTACGCAAAAATAGAACAAACTTACTTGATGCCTCCCTCCATGTTTCATCTAAGAATTCATTCTGAGGACTCTGTTTCACCCAGCTTCCTCAAGGTTTGAGAGAAACAAAGCAACCCTTTAACTCTTTTTTTTTTTTTTTTTTGTCAAAAATGTTAGTGTAGTAACTCTAGGCTAAAGTTTTTAAAGTTAGGTTATCTGTTTTCTACACCTGCATTGCTAAACTTTCTAAAATCTCTCCCTCCATCTTTTTGAAACCAAACAGCTCATATTTGAAAGGCTGTGGATTTCCTTAGATGAAAACTGAAATACCATTCCCTTTATGCTAATGTTAATTTATAGGCAGCAAGCTTGGTTAACCAAGAGAAAATAAAAACTTTGGATGAAATGTGTTATTTATAGTGAATGCGAAGCATCGTTATTATCAATTCTTGTTACAAAATACACAGAAAAAAATACCATTTTTGTTATTTAAATATGGCATGGATACATTGAGAAATAGTACAGATGTTAATCCACAGCCTCTCAGCTGCATCCTGGATAATCATTATTATGTTTTATTCTTATTTGGAATTACTAGTAATAGACTGTGTATTTCTGTATGAAATTCAAATCAGGGAACACCAATGAATTGAGATGATTGATATTATATATATATATATACACACATAATTGTGGAATTGGGACAACAATAGAAATATTTCTCTCTTAGAGAAAAATCCACCAAGTGTGCTGCTATGTTAGTGATCTTGATAAGTAACATTTGTTACTTAAATAGATATGCCAAAAATTCACATAATTCTTCACATTTGAATTGAGCTAATCCTTGACCACTGTTTAAATTTGTTTTGAAACTATCTATATAATTGTTGAAAATCTGAAATGTAAATATCCGGATTTTGAAGTATCTGGCTTTAAACTATGAGTGTTAAAAAAAAAATAGATGTTTATGTACTTTCATTCTATGCTTTTGAGTTCTTTGGCAGATCCTGTTTTCTTTGTTTAAGTCTCATTAATGTGAGATTTTATACATCGAGTAAGGAGAGAGGATGGTGTTGGTAATATAATTCGTGTCATCTTTGAATGCAAATTTCACATGTATGTGCATGTAAGTTCATGGGCAAATATTCAGGGATTCTTTCCCATTCTTAACCAGTATAGAACCACTGACCTAGTCCAATCCTATTATTTTAGAGATGACAAAATTGAGGGCTAGAGAGACTAAGTGATGGAGAGCTAGGTCATGGATTTAGTAGTTGACCCAAGGCATTGAATCTCAGTTCATGGTTTTTCTGAATTCACATCCTGTTTTTCTTTTTTTTTTTTTTTTAAATTTTTTATTTATTTATTTGACAGAGAGAGACATAGTGAGAGCAGGAACACAAGCAGGGGGAGCGGCAGGCAGAGGGAGAAGCAGGCTCCCCACGGAGCAGGGAGCCCGATGTGGGACTCGATTCCAGGACCCTGGGATCATGGCCTGAGCCGAAGGCAGACGCTTAACCAACTGAGCCACCCAGGCGCCCCAACACATCCTGTTTTTCTTACCATGAGGTCATTGGCTGTCCTTACTCCTCTATAATAAAATAGAATTCTGTTTTGTCATCTTGTCTCCTTACATTTTCTTCTATCCCAGCCTCAACATATGGATGTTTTTAAGCCTGGGTTATAAGCCTCAAAAGAAATTACCTTACTTCCTGTCCTTCACCAAGATTCCCAAACCAGCTTTATTCTTTTTCCTCAGTCCTGATACATCTGCATGAATTTACTCTCATCTTATCACCTATCAACAAAGGCTGGTTATAAGGGTTTTCCAGGATAGCAGTTGCAATTCACACTCTTCAAAATAATCACACCTAAGCAGGGAGTGGATTGTCAGCTCCAGGGTGATATTCAGTATTATTTTATATCAAAGCCACTGGCCCTTCTCTCTGGAAATTCATCAGGCAATGCCTACGTCAGCTGATTGAATACATTAAAAATTACACACAAATAGAACAAATCCTTATAATGATCTTCTATGTATAAGCTACTGTACTTGGTATTGGTATCAGAACATACCAAAATGTGTACGATACATCATGCTCTCAAGGAGCTTACTGTCCAAAGCAGGAAAAAGCAAGGTACAGATACACTTGATAGAAAAAGTTAAGTGGCTAGAGGGAAATATAATTGAAGAATCATGTGGCTAAACAACGAAGATAAAGGTTGAGAAAAGCTTTCTAAGATAAAAAAAGAAAAAGAACTTGAACTGGATTTTGAAGAATGAAAATCACTTTCATGGGCATAGGTGGTGAGATGCATTTTGACTAATCTTTATTATGTTGTATACTCTAGAAACATGTACTTTATACTGCTACTTCAAGTTTGGTTTGTGGATTATTCCAGTCTTTAAACTTTATTGCTGTTTTGTGATAAAGTAAGTTTCATACATCTAGTCACTGTTAATTGAGAGAAAGCATTTAGAAACTCATACATCATTGTATACTCAAGTATCATTGAACTAGCTATAGACTAGTTTGGGTGTTATTGAATTTGTGTGCTGAGTCACATGGTTCCAGCTGTATGCTATTTACACGAACATACCCTCATATGGATCCCTAATAGGCTGGGAAAAAAAACAAGCTGGTCATTTACCAGGTAATTTGAGAATCATGACTCTAGGTTGTTCTTTACTTACATAGACAATTTAAGAAACTTTTATACATATTTTAGCAGTACAGAGATGTTTCCCATTATTAATGTATTTATGAAATCATCATTGCTTGTTTCCAATTATATTATCCCATTACAGAGCAGAGAAATTTTTAACTTTGTGACATTAGATGGTCTCCCAGGACGACAGCAGCACAAGAGCTGTAGAAGGCACAAAATGTAAACAAAGTAAAAGGGTGAGCAAAAGGCAGATGGAACAATAAGTAAGAGGAAAGGAAAGGGAATGTCAGGCATTCTGGAAATTGTTAATAAAAATAAGTTGTCAATATGAAATAGGAGAGTCTGTGTCTCCACTTCATTATAATCTATGAAGGATTAGTCTTCAGTGGGAAATTTCACCTAAAGGCTGAAACTAAATCTGTTGTTATTTTTTGTTGTTGTTATTTTACCACTCTTATTTTCATTTTGTTAGTTGTTTCCTGTTATTGTTCGTATTTGGAAGATGTTCTTCATTTTTGGGCATTATCTCCCCTCATTTCAGATGACTACACACTGCATGGCCCTGTTTTTATTCAAGAACCAAGTCATGTGATGTTCCCTTTGAATTCTGAGGAGAAAAAGGTGAAGCTCAACTGTGAAGTTAAAGGGAATCCAAAACCGCATATCAGGTTCGTTAATTTAAATCATATGTTTCCGTGCATACAAGTTCTGTTATTAAAACTGACAAGTACTTACAGAGTACTAATTACATAAAGATCTTTCAGACAGGCATCATAGGATATCCTGAGACACTAAAGAGATCATTGTGTTCATGAAATGTTTAGTGCCCAACTTCTGTTTCTGGCTGTCCTAGGCATTAAATATCCTATTTGACCCCCTCACTGAAAGCCTAACTATTTCTTAACATATTTTTAAATCACTTTTAACAGATGCATCAACAAACTGGTATCATAGTAAGAAGTACTCGGAAGTCAAAAAATAAGTGGGTTGGGAACCCAGAGAAGAAAACTGACCCCCTAAAAGCAGTTTTCACCTTGATGAACTATGTGAACTAGAGCCTTGGGTTTTGTAGCCTAGAGTCAACCAAGAGGAGAGTCTAACATGAGAATACCTCCTAGAATAGACCTGGGACCTAAAGGCTATGTACTTAGAGTGCCTGTAACAAGAAATAAGCTTGCCTCCCCAAAGAATTGTAAAACAAAAGTAATTGCCTATTTCAAACTTTGGTGCTAAGTGGTTTTAATAGAAGATGAGACACAGCTGAAAGAATTAGTAAATTGCCAGGTATATCTGAAGAAACCATTCAAAGGCAGCAGAAATAAAGAGAAGCAAAGGGAGAGTGAGAGAGAAGGAGGAGGGAGAGAGAGAGGGAGAGAAAGAGAAAGCCAAAAAATAGAGATTAATAGAAAATGTTTATATGTGTTTAATCAAAGTTCCATAAGGAAACGCAAGGGAGAATGAGGCAGAGGTAATATTTTAAGAGGAGGTTAAGAATTTTCCAAAGCTAAATAAAAATTCCATGCTATAAGAGTGCCTGGAGGGCTCAGTCAGTGGAACATGCAACACTTTATTTCGGGGTCGTGAGTTCCAGCCCCATGTTGGGTCCACGTACAGATTACCTAAAAATAAGATCTTTAAAAAAAAAAAGTTAAAAAATAAAATAAATTCCAAGCTATATATTTAGGTAGCCAAATGAATTTCAAGGAGTACAAATAAAAATAAAGCCTCATCTAGAATTATTATAGTGAAACAGCAGAACACCCAAGTTGAAGACACAATCATAAAAATAGTCAAGCTTGTAATATAGATAACCTTCAAATAGATGGCAGACCAGCAACTGACTTCTCAATAGTAACAAAAAATCAAGATGGCAGACAGAATCTTCGATATGCTGAGAGAGATTTAACTGTCAAATTTCAATATAGCAGAAATATTTTTTAGGAGAACAAAATAAGTGTGTTCTCAGGCATTCAGAAACTAAGGTTTGACTCGAACAAGGGTGCCTGGGTGGCTCAGTCGGTTAAGCGTCTGCCTTTGGCTCTGGTTGTGATCCCAGGGTCCAGGGATGGAGTCCCATATCGGGCTCCTTGCCAAGGTCCTGAGATCAAGCCCTGTGTGGGGCTCCCTCCTCAGAGGGGAGCCTGCTTCTCCCCGCCCCCCCCGCTCCTCTCTCTCTCACTCTCTCAAATAAATAAAGTCTTTTTAAAAAAAATAAAATTTGACTCCAGCAGACACACTTACTAAAGAAAATTTTAAAAAGATATAATTGAAACAAAATAAAAATGATCCCAGGTAAAGTATCTGAGATACAAGAACAAATGATAGTAAAGCAAATGGTGAAGGTTGATATTTCCACATTAAAATCAATTGCAATTATACTAAAAAATAAAAATAATAACAATATAGACTGTCTTGTGGAGATAAAGAAAAATTAGAAGTAATGACAATAATAGAAATAAATTTTAAAAAGATATACTGCACAATGGATTCATACACGTGGTTAAAAAAAGTGAAATAGAATTTGACCCCTCCCTGACCACATACACAAAGACCAATTTCAGGTGACTAGAAAGCCTACATGGGACATACACAGTTTTAAAAGAAGATAGGCATACATATCTATGACTTTGGAGAGAAGGAAATATTTCTCAAATATGACAGAAAAAGCACAAATCAGAAAAGAAAATATTTAACTTCATTAACGTTAAGAACTTCTGTTCAACAGAAATACTGAGATGAGTAAAATTTCAAGCTTCCAACTGGGAGAAGATATTTTTAATACATGTCATTGGCAAAGAAATAATATCCAAAAATATTTTTTAAATCCTCACAAATCAAAAAGTAAAAAACTTTCTTTTAGTATCCTAGTAGAAACATTACCAAAAGACTTGATTAGGTACTTCTAAGAAAAGGAATATCACATATCCATTTAATAGGTAGAAAGATTGTCAGTGTCATTAGTGAGCAGAAATATGCAAATTAAAACTAAAATGACACATTCTTGCAAACCTAGCAGATTAGCAGAAATTTAGAAAACTAAATTCAATATAATATAAATAAATATAACCTGGTATGTTCATACAAGGTAACCCCATGCAGTAGTGAAAATGATGAATTACAGCTGCAACATGATGGATCACAGGAACATAATTTTCAGCAAACAAAGCAAGTCACAAAAGACTAGTATAATTCCATATTTATAAAGTTCAAGAGCAGGTAAGATGGAACAGTTGTTTAAGGATACCAACATACTTGATAAAATCATAAAATCAAGGGAAAGAAAAAAGCAAAGTTAGAGATTATAATTAACCATTGAGAAGGGAGTCACTAGAATCAAAGCAGAAATGGAGACTTTAAAAGTAACATTACTTTTCTTAGACACAGATCTTTATTGTCTTGTGATTCTTTATAACGTTAGGGAGGATGAAATTTTCTTCTGTCCAAGATCCTTCTAGCTGGACTAAGAATTAAATTTACACGAGGCAGAGTAACAGAAGAAAATCAAATTTAAATTCATATGTATGAGGAATCTACACAGACATGAAATTCCAAAGACAGGCAAAAATATGGTATATATGTCATTCTGAACTAAGGAGAAGGGCGGGGTAGGGGTCTTGGGACTTCAAAGGGAAAGTGTGAAATTCACAGAAAGATAAAAAAGTAAATGTCTGGTGAATGTTTGTTGGGCCACACAGAGACGTGACTCCATATATCTTATAAATATGATTTTGCCTCTATTCACATTTAATGATAAGACTTTAAGCTAATAATATATAATAGGGTGTAAAAACCAAAATAATAGATAACATATGTCATAGCTTAGGGGAGGAAGAGATTGGATCATTAAGGATCCACAGAAGTGGGATATGACCTGAGATATTTAGTTTGTAAATTGGCAGAAGGCAAAGGACATCTGATACAAGTTAAAGGATGGTAGTATTAGTGTAGTAGAAATTATTTTAGAATTTAACTTTTGTGCCCATTCATTCATTCACCACTATATCGTCATTCATTACACCACCCAGTGTTTTTCAAACTATGAATTCTAGGTGCATGGAACTGGCTCAGCAATTACCCACAGTGAGTAATTGTAGAGTTTCTACCCAAGAGTCCACCATAGCAGCTCTCCTTTGAGTTGGGGTATGGATTAGGATTCTGAAAAACATGTGGTCCACGAAAGGTATTTGAAGCACTATATTAAGCCACTGTATTAAACCACTCTATTACCAGACACCACCCTAGGTTTTAGGTACTCAAAGATTAATAAACTGCATGTTCAAGTAGTGTGCTTTGGAGCACTGCTGAGAAGTGGGGAAGGTGGCTGCAGTGCTCTTCTGTAAGAATTGTGCTATCAGTGCTGGACAGGATGTCCAAGTTCTAGGGCATCCTGGAGGAAAGTCTACTTCAGGATGCAAGGGGACAATAACAGGGAAAGTTTCATAGAAAAGGAGATACTTAACTGAATCCGGAGGGCAAATGACGTTTTGCTATATGGATATTTTCCAAAGGAAGTGCATTACTGAAAAGAAAGGAAGAAAGAAAGAGAGAGAGAGAGAGAAAGGAAGGAAGGAAGGAAGGAAGGAAGGAAGGAAGGAAGGAAGAAAAAGAAAGAAAGAAAGAAAGAAAAAGAAAGAAAGAGAAAGAAAGAAAGAAAGAAAGAAAAAGAAAGAAAAGGAAGGAAGGAAGAAAAAGAAAGAAAGAAAGAGAAAGAAAGAAAGGAAGGAAGAAAGAAAGAAAGAAAGAAAGAAAGAAAAAGAAAGGAAGGAAGAAAAAGAAAGAAAAAAAGGAAAGGAAGGAAGGAAGAAAAAGAAAGAAAGAAAGAAAAAGAAAAGAAAGGAAGGAAGGAGGGAAGGAAGGAAGAAAAAGAAAGAAAGGAAGGAAAGGAAAGAAAGGAAAACCCTCTGTAATGGATATATAATTTATCATTCAAACCAGGACAGTTCTGAGAGTAAAAGGCCACTGTTAATAATTATTCTAGGAGAGCAGGTGTAAAACTACCACTGTCCTGGACAAACCAGAATGTGCACTTATTCTCCCTAGAATATGTTGAATTCAAGGTTAAATCAGATATTTTAAGATGTGTTATATAGTAAAAGATAAATGCAAGAGGCAAAGGTTCCTACATACATAAATGATGAGTTAAATGGGCCTATTTTTTAGTACAGAGCCAAGTGTAAGTTCAGATGTTAGCCATAAATGAAAACAAATTCTGCGGCAGAATTTGGCAAGTTGCTGCTTCGTTTTCCCCGCCCCTCCCCCCCCCAAACTGTGACCTTTAATTAGCATTGCTTTTATAACATTGTGTTTCAAGATACAGGGGCCTGCTTTGTTATTTAAAATAAGCAGTGGAACAGAAACCTATTATGTTTTTAAAGATTGCCTGGAAAAGCTGAGAAGAAAACTTTTAATCAAATGCACCAGCAGTTGGTTGCAGGGTACTGTGTTTTCCTTTATACCTTTGGCAGTTTCTCTGTAACATAATAGCCAGTTGCTACCTAGGAGCTAAAAACACCCTCTTGTTGAAGGAAAGAGTAAGGGATAGAATGGAGAGATAGGTATTTTCAAACATCTGTCTGGCTACACTTTTTCAGTGCTCAGGCTGACTTTGAGGAGGACAAACAAGTAGGAGAAATTCAAGGTGAACTCTCCATGGGGATTTTCAGCATTAGGTTTTTCCTCAAACACCACAACTGACCTCTCTTCTTTGTGTTTATTCCCTCAACTGAGCCTTCTCTTTTCATTGTTTCCTGCCCCTCAACTTTGAAAGGATTGACCTAGACCCAGAAAAATTTAAAAAGTGTTGACTTTTGCCAACTTTCCTTGTATTAGAGTTTCTTAAAGACTTGTGACATTACTTATTGCACTCAGCTTCCCTTTCCAGACAGAATGGACGTTCAAGTACTTGGCTGGAGTACTTTTGCTGTGAGGTTTGTGTTCAACTTAGTTTATAAACAACAAATTCCAAGTCACAAAGGTCTTGCCCATTCTTCCATTCCAAAGTTGAGACTGTGAACAAAGAAAGAGGGGTTTATTACAACAAATTCTATAGATAGCTTCCCAGCAAAGTCTGGAAAATTGTACCTCCCAGAACTTCATAGTGTCAGTATTTAGTTGGGCACAACCTGACTCTCTGGAAAGAGTTGAGTTATGGTTCCCCAAGTGATTCAGAAATCAGTTTATGAGACTAACTAATTTGTCCTGACCCCAGGGAAAATCTCTCTTTGCTCCACATGGGCATTGTCTCTATTACCAGTAGTTAAAAGATGATTCAAACATTGAAAATAAACTGTGATTTTTCAAGAGTGTTCCAGTATGGGATAGGATAAGGAATTCAGTGCAATCCACATTCAGTGGGAATGAACACTGACTGCATTGCAATAAAACTGGGTATAGTGCTTTGTAATCTAGTCTCAACTGCATTTCACAGCAAGCACTTTATTTTCTAAAAAATCCCTTTTCCTTTGCTATTTGTATGTAAAAGCAGGCAATAAAATAGATTAAGGGACTTTCTGCAGAGCATTTACGTTGAGATGACTAGTGTAGACAAACCTACAGAGGTGTTCTCATTATCCCCACAACCACTTTTCTAAAAAGGCTCACATGGTCCATTTCTAAATTCCACATTCTGCTTGCAGCTCACATTATATTGCAATTTCCTCTTTGAGTTCTTAGATTTGTCATATTAAATTGCTCCACTATCATTTGAAGTGAGAGTTAAAGCCAAGACGTGATCAGCTCACTCAAAAAAAAAAAAAAAAATGTCCAGGGCAGGCAGTCATTTCTAGAGATTCATGTTCATATAGACCTGCTAAAATAGAACCTGGCTTTCTCCTTTTATTACTTATTACTTTCATGTCTGTGTCAGAACACAGAATTACTGTCAAGCTTAAAAACAATGTCCGTTTCTAATACCCATCTTCTTATAAATGAACACATAAAGAGCTATGTCCCATTTTGTGATTTTGACCTACCTTTCCTGCCCCTCATGTCTCTATATTTTTACATTTCAAAGACATAGATGTGAACAAACATACACCACCATGCTGTAGTGGGCTAGAATGCTTCATAAACTGTTTATGCTCAAAGCTAAAATATACAGCAGAGAAGTAGAATATTTAGTCAGGTTCCACAGGCATTTATTGAGCGCAAGAAAGTGTCAAGGTCTAGACTGCTGTAGGGACAATACAAAAGTGATCTAGGCAAATTATCTACAGTGAAGGCAGAATTCCTACATAATAGAGCAGAGAGAATCCTATAGGAGACTGTGGAAAACTTCGATTAATTTTGACTAGGAATGCGGTGCCTGGGTGGCTCAGTCATTAAGCGTCTGCCTTTGGCTCAGGTCATGATCCCAGAGTCCTGTGATCAAGCCCCGCATTGGGCTCCCTGCTCAGCAGGAAACCTGCTTCTCCCTCTCCCACTCCCCCTGCTTGTGTTCCCTCTCTCGCTGTGTCTCTGTCAAATAAATAAATAAAATCTTTAAAAAAAAATTTTTTTTGACTAGGAATATTGAAAAATACTTCATTGGAAGAAGTGTGACTTAAAATTGACCTTGAAGTGTGAGAGAGATCTTGACAGAAAGAAAAGGATCATCCTTAAACTTCTGCTTTTGTGGATACCAAATATCCAAAATCTTGAAACAAACTGTATTGCATTTTTTCATTTAAATCCTTTTACACTGTACATACCAGCCGTAGTACTCCAGAATTTATGAGAGGATGCACAATGCGCGTGTATGTACACAAATACATTTTAAATGGCTTTTGTTTTTTACTGATTGAAGGAGATAAAAATGAAAGTCTCTCATTCTCAGTCCTGTTATTGTTTCTTATCAATTTCCTTTGTGCTTCAGTGTTTCCTTATTTTTTGGTCTCCCAATGTGATGAATGCTACTGTGAGACTGTTGATATTTCAGAAGTTTCAACTATGATATTTGTGTAGAATTCGGGAGGGAAGGGGAGAAAAAATAAGACACATAGCCATTGAATTGTATTAGCTCAAGAGTTCCTAAGTATTCAAAGGAAGACAATTTGGTTAAAATAAGCTCTTTTTGGAATGTTATTGGCTGCAAAAAAAGAGAAAAAAAAAGAAAAAAGAAAAAGAAGTAGATCTTGTTAGTAAAGCTTTACTGTTTAAATGTGTGAGTCCCAGTAAAATTTATTTATAGGGCCAAACACTAGAGTCAGATACAATAGATGATTCAAGTAAACAAACAGAACTCTTTGCCTCTGTTACCTAATGGCCTGATCTGCAGTTTACTGGATGGTTGATTGATGTTTCAGTGCCATTGGCTAAGATCTTCAAAGTGATCCATGGTTAAGACTAGTTTGGTCCCTAAGACAGCTTTAGATCAATAGAGTTCCTCTGCTTTGCAGTCAGCCATTTCAGTCATACTAAGGACCAAATCAAAGCAACTCTGCTGCAATTCCATCAAATACTCAGCAATCTACCTGAAAGTGGTGTATTCTGTCATATGTATATACCCATTTAAAGAATAACTATAAACTAGGAGGGGAAAAAAAAAAGATTAGCTTCAAACTAGAAAAAGGACTTTTGCTGAGGAGCCCTCTTTGAAGAAAGTTGTACAAGATGCTATGGGGATTAAAAAAAAAAAAAAAAAGTGAAGCGTGTGTAGTATCAGATTAACCAGAAAAGGAGGTGTTAAAATTTTAATATCATTGTTTACTGTAAAAGACATGCTCTTTCCATAGCACTTAAGTTGTCACCATTGCTGGGTAGAGCATTTCTTCTTTTTTTTTTTTTTTGCCACGGTTAAAAAAGTCACAGATGGTATTTCCTGCTATTTATAGTTTTTATATAATTTAGATGATTCAGAAATATTGATTAATATTACAAGGCTTTATCTACTGGCATTTCTATACTATAGGTGGAAATTAAATGGAACAGATATTGACATTGGTGTGGATTTCCGCTACCGTGTTGTTGAAGGCAGCTTGTTGATCAATAACCCCAATAAAACCCAAGATGCTGGAACGTACCAGTGCATAGCAACAAACTCATTTGGAACAATTGTTAGCAGAGAAGCAAAGCTTCAGTTTGCCTGTAAGTAGCAATTACATCATGCTGCAAATGTTACTTCGAGTTTTTGTGCCATTAAGCCTTTAAAACAGTTTCTTTTTTTTTTTGCATATTTATTTATTTATTTTTAAAATTATTATGTTATGTTAATCACCATACATTACATCATTAGTTTTTGATGTAGTGTTCCATGATTCATTGTTTGCGTATAACACCCAGTGCTCCATGCAGTACGTGCCCTCTTTAATACCCATCACCAGGCTAACCCATCCCCCCACCCCCTTCCCCTCTAGAACCCTCAGTTTGTTTCTCAGAGTCCATAGTCTCTCATGGTTCGTCTCCCCCTCTGACTCCCCCCTTCATTCTTCCCCTCCTGCAAACAGTTTATTTTTAAAAACTAAATAGATTTTAATTTGTTATATGATCTTTACCTTTTTTTCATATTTGGGTAATATCTTGCTTACAGGATAAATTGTAAATCTAAGTGGAAAGATGTATTCTGCTTTTATAAAGTTGAAGACAGTTTGATTATATGATAGTTTGTTATGGGACTCTCTATACATATATAAATTCACACACTCAAATTTATACACAAACAAATTTACATACCAAGAAATTATACACATAGACACACACACATTATAGAGTGTGTATAAGCAAGCAATTGAACTGCCTGTAATAGTCAATTTGAGAAGTATTTAACCATAAAGCTCAGAGTTGCAAAAAAGGTCGGTAGTCTATTAATCCTATAATTCTCCAGTTTTTTTCTTATTTTATAGATTAGGAAAATTTTTAAAACCACTACAATAACAACAAAAAGTAGAGACAAAGTGTTAACTTCTACAACATACCTTTTGTATTTCCAGTTTAGAACATTTAAAAAATAAATTGCCATCTCTTAAGACCATCATCTAATAAAAGTTCATGAGCAATCAAAGAAAGTGGAATTTAGAAATAGCAAGTTGAAAATGAAATCCACAGGCAAGAGCAGTGAGTACACATTTGAGTATAGATGCCTTTGAGAATTGATGTTCAGCTACATTTTTAAGGGTTTATGTATTTGCATATGATTATATATTTCCTTGTGTAAAATCCCAACTCATACAGCAGTGCATTAATGTCAAAGGTTTCATAATTACAAAGTCTGTTGGCAGTAACACTGTAGAATATTCTCATTAACAAAATTCTCTCTGGGAACTCAACATCAAATATATCTAATATCCAGTGCTTAATCTATTATTGCCATCAGGTGGCATTTTTACTAGTTGAGAAATGAAGTTTCTGAGTATTAGGCATATATAGGATTCCAAGATTATTTTGTTTGTGGATATTTCCTGATAGAATCTGCCAAATATTCTTAGATGTGCAGAATAATAGAAGGATAATATGTCCAATTGAGTGCTATAGAACCGAACTATTTCTCTTGGTTTAATGCAAGTCTAATACCTATACTTATTTTTTAGGAATGACAAGTAAATTTTGTTGGATTCATTTTGAAAAATAATCATAGAATCTTTGATTCTCAGAGTAGGGAGATCTCTGCACTCAGTGAGATTACTTCTTTGATTTTTGGATTTCGTAGTATAAGAAAATTTTTAAGATAGCAATAGTAACAACAAAAAATAAAGGTTGATAATAGCATTACTAACCCTATCTTTCTAATTTATTACATTGAAAAAAAAACAAATTACCAACTCTTAAGACTATCCTTTTGTAAGAGTCCAGGCATTTCTACTACCAAAACTATCCAAAAGACAGAATATCATATTTGAGGGTGGTCATTTATTTTTTTGTTTTTGTTTTTGTTTTTGTTTTTGTTTTTTTAAGATTTTATTTATTTTTTAACAGCGAGAGACACAGTGAGAGAGGGAACACAAGCAGGGAGAGTGGGAGAGGGAGATACAGGCTTCCCGCTGAGCAGGGAACCCGATGTGGGGCTCGATCCTAGGACCCTGAGATCATGACCTGAGCCGAAGGCAGACGCTTAACGACTGAGCCACCCAGACGCCTCTTGAGGGTGGTCATTTAATTACATTATTTTAGCCTACGGAAAAGCTCTGTCGTTCATTTTGTGGCTGAGCTGGCCTGAGGACCAGTGTTTGGAGTTCACTTTGCTTATCCCATTTAATGGGTAATGTAGGCATCCTGCCACTTTAAGAATCCATGGCTGATAGTTGTTCAAGAAGTTCTAAAAACAGAGATCTCACCTATTCATCACAAAGCATCCTGACCCATGGTAGACTGCTCTAGTTTTTCAAAAGTACAAAAACAGACCCAACATCTCTTTCTTAAAATTGGGCTAAATATCTAAATTTCCATCATTCTAACTGTAGGATTCTGGTTAGGCTTCAAATATGTGAAAACATGATCATGTCCCTTGATTTATAATAGTCATCTTTTCCAAGTATTTAATCTACAACTATCTTCTTCGTGACACACCATTTATGTAAATTTATCTATTAAATTGTGACCATATCAAAATGTACCCAATTCTATGCATGTGCCTTGACCTTTGCAGAGGACAGTGGGAACAGTAGTAGCTTACAATGTGAACTTATTTTTCAATGAATGCAGCTGACATTGATATTCATCTTTTTTTAAAGCCCCAGTCTCACATCGTAACCTTATTTTGAACATATGGTCCTGTAAAATCTGAGGATTGATTTTTATGGATGTCTATTAATCCCAAGCCACCCAACCATGTTATCTTGTTAACCTAAATTGAGAATATCATATTTACCCCTATTAAATTTACCTTCTAACTGATGACCCTTTGTTCCCTCACAGTTGAAATTGTTTTAAATCTTTTTTTTAATCTGACATATTGATTGTCCTCCTACTTTAATGTCAGCAGAAAATTTGATAAGCATGTGTACATTCAAATAATTGATACAACAGGTTGACCAGGACAGGGCAGCATGCCAGTCAGAACTTCCACTGAAACAAGATGAGATTGAACTTTTAAATCGATATTCTTTGCATATTCTTGTTCAGTTAGCCACAAATTTTCCCAAATATACTGTAATTGAACCCCAGTTTCTCCTATGTACTCTTAAAGTAGTGAGTATCTTTGTCAAATGCCTTGGTAAAATCAAGATGTATTGTTTCTTCAGCACCCCTCCTACCTGGTTTCTATGCATCTTCTCTACATCTTCTTTAACCATTTATCATAAAGCAGGCAGATTAATCTTTTAAACATGTAAATGAGATCATTCCACTTTCTGTTTTATGCGTTCTACTGCACTTAGAATAAATCTCAAATTCATTACCATGGTCTCATTTTAATTTCTTGAAAATGAGAATCTATCTTTTGCACTAGAGCCTTGATACTTTAATTCCCTCTGCTTTACATGCTTTTCTCATGATCCTTCACATACTCACTTTTCATGATCCTTCCTTCTCAATTTAGGTATGAGCTCCTAAGAGAAGGTTTTCACTTCACCCCGTCTAACCTAAGAAGTAATTCCTATCATTTCTGTTCTTCTCTTCTGTTTACCTTCTTCCAGCCCTCTACTTGTATATAACAGCATCCTCTCTTTCATTCATTAGGACTTAATACAACCTAGCATGATTTTATATATTTATTTTCTCTCATTATTTAATCGCTATGGTAGAATCTAAGTTCTAAGAGAACTGAGACTATTTTGTCCATCCTTATATCTGCAAAGTCTAGAACACTTTATATGTATGAATAAATGAATTCTTTAATTCATTTCATCTTTAGTGAAATAAAATTATTTTGGGAATGATGTATTTTTATAAACCCATACCTTTATATTCTAGTCATTTTCTAGAATCCAGCCTGTTGGTCTTCACTCTGCAGTTTCTAGACTTTTTTTCCTATCCTTTTTAAATAAAATTTTTTTTAAGATTTTATTTATTTATTTGACAGAGAGAGAGACAGTGAAAGAGGGAACACAAGCAGGGGAAGTGGGAGAAGGAGAAGCAGGCTTCCCGCTGAGCAGGGAGCCCGATGTGGGGCTCGATCCCGGGACCCTGGGATCATGACCTGAGCCGAAGGCAGACGCTTAATGACTGAGCCACCCAGGTGCCCTAAACAAATTTTTTAAAAAGATGTTGCCTTTATTCAAAAACCAATTTTAATTGTTTAGAATAAAATACTTTTCTTCAGTGATATAAGTCAACAATGACAATGTCATCTCCTGAATATTACTGACTAATTGCTTTCACCCCAAACATTTTCATAATCAGTGAGGGGAAAAAATGTTGTCTTTTGACCATACTTACTGCACCATAATATGCAAGTGAAAATACTTCTTCATTTTTAATCATATGATTTTATGGCTGAAACAGATCTTAAAAGATTCCTGGCCTGTATCATCTTAAAAATGAAAATTAAAATTAGAGTAACTGAATTACTCATGGTTATTTACACAGTGAATAAGTGACAGCCAAGGAAAACCAACCTCTGCTCCTAGTTCAGTGCACCTTTGCTCGCCTCTGCTTTAGACTCGCCTTGATTGATAAGAAAACATCCCTTCATCTTTATCTAACATGTCATACCTTCAAGTCTCATTTTTATACTTTATATAAATTTATCTATAGGGCAGTCTTATAAGGTAGACATTGTTTATGGATGATTTTTAAATCTTTTAATGCTGCTTTGTAGACAGAATTTGATAATCTCTTGTATTTAGCATTTTTTAAGAATGAATTAATTCACATAAGCAAAATATCTCATTAATGGGGATGATGCCTTTGAGAACCTACTCCTCCCCACTATTTTTTTCATTCAATATCGTTAGGATAGAAATCCTTTCTTATTAAAAAGCCATAGCATAATTTAAGTCCCTCTTGATGAGATGTGGACATTTTCATGAGCATACATTATTGTAATGCAATTTGGATCACGTTTTTTCAGTCCCCCTGCAATATTAAGCCATTAGCATTCATTTTTCTTGCTGTCACAAGACTACCCATACCCCTTCTACTGTTTACTCCTTCTGTTATATCTAGGACCACAAAACCTCATTGATTAATTTACCAGGGTTGGGGCACTTGCGTGGCTCAGTCAGTTAAGCGTCAGACTCTTGATTTTGGCCCAGGTCATAATGTCAGGATTGTGGGGTCAAGCCCCGCATCAGGTGTCTGCTTGGAATCCTCTCTCTCCCTCTCCCTCCTCCTCTGTCCCTTCCCCCACTCATGTGCCCCTGCACTCTATCTCGCTCTCAAATAAATAAGATCTTTTAAAAAAAAGTTTTGTTGTTGTTTTTTTTTTTAACCAGAGTCTACCCAGTACCCACCCCTTAGTGAACTTGCAATAATAGTTGTTAAATAAGTGAATAAATAATAAGAGTGGATGTTAAATTCATCAGGCCATATTTAAGTCATGATTTGAACCACTGAGTTCAAATACTTTCTGATGATCCTTTGGGAGTGCTTTGGAAGAGGGTGCAAGCATTTCCATCCTGAAGTTATGTGGAAGACAGTTGACATCTTATTCCAGATAAGGGTATATGTTGGGGCAGGAAGCCTTAGCCTAATAAAAAATAATTCATGTAGGGAATGCATCAAACATGCCATCCAACTCCTGAAAACTTGGCCTTAGTATATACTTAGCTTCAGTAAAATGTTTTAGGAACAGCCTTGCCTTAATCTCCCATCCATCCAAGGGGAAAAGCAGGTTGAATGATCTTTAATTCTTACATAGGCTGCTGAATCAGATGATAAGTCCAGGAGTGGAGAGACTTTGCGTTCATTATTTCCACCGCTTAATGGTGGGGATATTTCAAGATGCTTTGTCTATGCAGAATGAACTGCTACAGCCTCATCAGCCCAGCCACCCACTTCCCCAGACAAGTATCCCAAGTTAAATCTGTTTGAGAATCATCGTGCATGGTAATTCAGCAGGACAATTTTTTCTCAGACATATGGGCATATGTCTGAGAAATATATGGACATATATTTTTCAAAGTAAATTACAATACACACTTAGATACTTAGAATATAGTCAAATAACTATTTTTTTAAAAAATTGATTATGTGGGTTTGAGAAGCTGAGATACTATATTGCCTAAGTTTAGATGGAATGGAATGCTGTTCATGGTTCCATTTCACTTTAGGTGTCCATAAGGTTTCTAAAATTCAGACTTATCATCAACATTGTGAGGATAACCATAGTTACCTCTTAGGGTTGTTATGAAGATTAAATTATGCAGCATATGCAAAGTCCCAGAATATTTCCTTGCTTGAGAAAGCTATGTAATAACGGTTTCTCTACTTTTCTTTCTCTCTTCTCTTCCCTGTCCTTCTCTTTCCCATCTTTGTAAAATAAAAATAATAATCAACATTTGTTTATTTTTCTGCATTCTTTCAACTTTTAGAAAATATAATTAGACATTTAGTTTACATTGTAAAGTTTAATTTTTTATATTTCTAAAGTAATATATAATGCACAAACCATATATATGTATTTTTATATATGTACATATAGAGAGAGAGAGAAATTTTTTAAATCTGAATTCCTATTTCACCCATGCCCTTGCCTATCTCCCCCTCTGGTGACCATCAGGTTATAACTAACATTTATTAAGAGCTTAGGCCTAATGGATAAGATCACAAGCTCTGGAGTTAAATTTCGCTGCTTTGAAATTCAGCCCCTTCTATAATCCTGTGACCTTGGACAAGATACTTCTCTCTGCCTCAGTTTCTTTCTCCATAAAATGGGGTTAATAACCATACCTCCTTTGTTGTGAGGATCAAATGAATTAATCCTATTAAAATTCCTATATCATTGTCTAGCACACATTAAGGGTTTAATAAATGTTGGCTATTATTATAATGTTTATTATAATTTTATTACTGCTAAGGACTTTGGAAACATTGTTCCATTTAGTTCTTAATATAACCCAAGATTGTCCTATAGATGAATTTATACAAAGTATAAAAATAGACTTGAAGCTACGAAGTGATAGATAAAGATGAAGGGGTGTTTTCTTATAAATCAAGGTGAGTCTAAAGCAGAGGCGAGCAAGGGTGCACTGAACTAGGAGCTGAGGCTGGGTATTTTTATTTTATAGGTGAAGAATCTGAGAATTAGTGAAATGAGATAACTTTCACCGAGGATGCAGTGGGAGGAAGGGAACCCATAGGGACCTGATCACCTAATTCCTGAGCAGATACCCATTACATGGCATTTGCTGTGTATGGTTCCCCCATGACACCTAAAACTAAACTTTCCTAGCGGAATTCATGTTCAAACCATAGATTTGGGTGGATGATAACATACTTCCTTTAGAGACACAAACTTGGAATTTGTTTTTTAATTTTATTATGTTAATCACCATACATTATATCATTAGTTTCTGATGTAGTGTTCCATCAAACTTGGAATTTTTTAATGTGTTTTATAACCTTTAATATATTATCTCCATCATTAATTTTTTTGTTTTTAATTTTTTAGTTATAAGCTTCCTTGGTGTCATCATGATGTTGATTTACTGTTAACATCTAAAAGCATAATGTTGTATACTGCAATTATGCATACATTTGTGACTCTAATTTTAATATAATTGGTTTCATGTTCCATAATGAGAATAATTAATAACAATATTTCTGCTCTAAAAGTTAATATGCAAATTTTCCATTTATTATAAGTAGGTTATAAAACATTCTGAATAGTGATATTTTATGGTAAATAACCCTGGGTTGGTAAGCTGTATATCCCCAAGCAGTAAATGACATATTATTATAAGCTTTCTTACTCCCATATCATTCCTCCCCTACATGTGAAAAAGATGCACTTTAAATATAGATTATTATGAAGAGCTTCCAAGAGAATAATACAATAACTCCAGATTTTAGCCCATCAAACTTGATTGCTTCATAAATATTGTTTGGGGCCTTCATCCTGGAAGTTCAGCTGTTTTATAACAGTTCAGATCTTCAAAACAAAAGACTTAACACTCTTCATCATCTCAGGTCATGGATGACGATAATTCATACATAAGTATCTCCAAATTGCTCATAGTAAAATTAAATCATGTAACAAAATCCAGCCGCCTGCCTGCTGTGGGGAAACTGGAGCTGTCTTGGCCATGGGCGAGGTGGTGGTCTTTGAAGGAAACGGTTGAGTGTTACCTATGCTGATCTCTGTTGGTACCTTGACTGAGGCAGGAAAAGAAACTAGACTCATACACTACCCTGCATATCTACTTCCTGAGCTTGCATTAAGGAGAAGGAGACAAAAGAGGGAAAAGATGATAAAAGAGGAAGAAGGATGGAGATGATAAGTGAAGGGGTTGCTTAGGTGCAGAAGCCACTCCGTTTTGGCCTTCCTATGACCTCAAGCAATGTATCTATAAGGGTAAAGTAACTCAATAAACCAATCCATTCTAAGGTTAATTTCATTTAACTTTAGCAATTATGTGGCAGCCAACATTTTTTATGGTGAAAATATTTCATTGATGAACAGCAGCTGATTAGATGGTCTCATTGAAATAGATCTTTCTTATTGCTGCCGCAGTGAGCTTTGTCTGAGTTCTCCTTAACTTGGACACCCTCTGATGACTGCAGTGCTGATGGTAATAAAAACCAGAAAAGTGTATTAAATTTAGAATGTTGTACCATGTTCAAACTGGGGCTTTTGGCAACCTGGTTTTTTTAGCCTTGATTATTGCTTCTATTCACAGTAAATTTCAAATGTTCATTGCTTTTAATATTCAATAATTAGTGTATCTTTCATAGCCAAAGAATGAAATGTGCAGTCAGCCAGAACAATAGCTGGGGGGTTGATAGATGGCCAAACCAATGACTGGCTTGACTTATTTTTAATTAGGAAGTATGCTTAAATAGGCAAACTTTTGTTTCTGAGCAATAAAATGTTGATGGATGATTGTTTGGACAAATAATTTGTGAATATTTAGATCAATTAAAACTTAATCAACTAAGAAATATTTGGACAGTAAAACTGAAAACATTTATCAAGGCAGGGCTTTGATTCTCAGTAAAGGAGTACATTTTTCTCATTTGAATAGTTAGAAGCATTTAAACCGAAACTGGCTAAGTTCCTGAAATAATGCTTTTAGTAGATACTCTCTGTCACTTACTATAGTACTAGAAATACATTACTGGTGATAATCAATGTCCCTAGAAGATCTTATAATGTAAACCTTAAGAAGTAGTCAGATATGGCCATGTTATATATTGGTTCTTAGTGATGTGGGTAGTTGTGAGTTGTAGTGTAATTAATAATTGAAATTCACAGGTATACAACATAATCGTCACTTGTATTTTTTCTGTGTCTTCTATGAAACCTATTATTGTACAAATACTAGTTAATTGTGACTATTATTTTATTAGTTATTTCTCCTTCCACTCATCCCACAGTCCAATTTGGGTTCTACATGACTGACAAAAAGTTTATGACTGAATGAAGTGTGCAGATTTTTAAAAAACCAAGAACATTCTAAGAATACAGTTCACCTGAAAATTGGCAACCAAGACCAGATGGGTGTCCAAAGAAGCTTAATCAGACAGTACTTTAAAAAAGTCAGTAAAGTTAAAAATAAACACTTTGTGTTTTAACTAAAAAACAAGTTACTAAAATATCATCTCTTTTTGTTTCATTGTTGTAATTCAGTCAACAAATATTAAAATAATTTTGACTGTTTTTCCAGTTTAATTTTAAAAGAACAAGGATCCAGTCTTACCTCTTTCCACGGTCTTAACTGTGCTTTATGTTTGACTGTAGTTTTGGTGAACAAAAGTTTAGGTGTCGCCATTTAGTTGAAAGAGGGAGCAGTTTCTGACTGGCAGAAAATGTCAACTGCAGGGAATCACTCTAATCATGTCACTATCCGTTCTTTCTCAAGAGTTTTTGTTTGAGAGGTTATGATGTCACAGAGCAGATACATACTCAGTTATGGTTCAGAATTCAAAATCTAATAGACTACCTGTAGTGGATTGAATGGTAACATCCACCTAGAACCTGTAAATGTGACCTTATTTGGGAAAAGGGTCTTTTTTAATGTAAATTAAGTATCTCAAGGTGAGATCATCCGGAGTATACGGTTGGACCCTTAATCCGATGACAAGGGTCCTCATAAAAGTTAGAGGAGAAGACACAAAGAGGAGAAAGCAATGTGACCATAGGGGGAGAGATTGTAGTGATGTAGCCAAGGAATGCCAAGGATTGCCAACAGTTCTCAAAAGCTGGAAAAGGCAGGAAAGGATTCTCCCCTAGAGCCTTCACAGTGAGCGCAGCCTTGCTGATACCTTGATTTTAGACTTATAGCCTTCTGAATGTGAGAGAATAAATTTGTGTCGTTTTAAGCCACCAAATTTGTAGTAACTTGTCTACAGCCACCCTAAGAAACTAGTAGACCAGCATATGTGCAGTTCCTTTCCTATTCTTTGCTGACCACTTTCTTCAAGGAAAAATACAACCATCTAGGGAATCAGGCCGAAATCAGGTGTTTTTGTAACTTTACTGTATTAGGGACCGAAGTATTGAGAGGAATGGCCTTGATTAAAGTTGGGATTATCTGTGCAAGTTTTGTGTCCTGCCATGCTTTTGCCTCTGGTAAGCATAATAGAGTTTTGAACATTACGTAGTATGATTTGATGAAATAATGGAAAAAGGTAGCTACAGAAATTCAAAAAGTCACCTTTTCTTTTCTTCAGCACTTCCTACCTCTCACTTGAAATAGCCCTCTCTAGGCCTTCTCTAAAATAGGCAGGATTGGCCCTTTCTTCATAGGGCAGTGATGTGAAGTGATTCAGGGTAGTTTGTTGGCCCCAAATCTCTCTCTCTGGACTTCTTTTTTCTAGGTCATTTTCCCTGAATTTGACCCCTTTGTCTGGTACACTAAAGCCCTAGAAACTAGCAATTATCACATTTAGAGTGTCTGACCTACCTGTGGCTGTAACAGTTTGACCGTGGTCTCCCATGCATTGTTACCTTTCGTGTTATGACATTTCTATCTGCAGAAATCCCCTGTGCTAGCGAGGGCCAGATTCCATTGTCCACTCAGGCAGCACCTTGCACTGAGTAGGCTCTAATCTACACAAGCCATTTACCTCCTAGCTGAATGTATTTTATGCACCACACTATCTAGTTTTTTTACTTCACAGCTATAATAGTGATCCTTTTACAGAACAAAGCTTGCTTTAGAGTTCAGAGGTTAAATCTCAATTTAGGAGCATCATGAAAGGGTGTGTGTGTGTGTTTTCCAAGAACTAAATTATGCTGTTAGATATTCTACTGGAGATTAAATTCTGTACTAAGCACTAAACACTCACTGGATGGTACTGATGATCAGTAATTTATCCCTGATATATGTATCTAAGCTATATACCAGTTATGATCAGAGTATTAATTTGCTGCCAAACATTTGAATTGTTGCTTATCATTAGCATTTCAGATGTGTTCATTTTTTCATAGCATTTATCGTCTGCCAACCCCTCCCACCAAATTCAGTGCCTTTGTTGTGCTGTGAGCAATCTCTTAACTTGGCCTCATAAAATATAGATTAATTATACCTTAAAAACCCTTCTTTAAGTAGCCCACAATTATGTTAAAAGGCAGTGATGGGGCAGTGTGAGAGAGTCAACAAATGGATTTCCTTCTTTTTAGCCTCAGTGATTACCTTGTTCTATTTTTTTCAAATGTTATCACCATAAGATGAGGGCAGGTATATATGGACAGGTGCTGAATAAATACTTATGGAATCAGTGAGGCTGAATGCATGTAGGAACCAACCAATGAAAGAATACAAGAGAAACATAAATGCCTTGGCTTTTACCAGTTTATGAGGTAATTCTTCCTCCTAAATATTCTATTCCTTGAACTGGGAAGTATGTTTTTAAATTTCTAAAACTGGGAGGTGCCCTCCATAAAGTTGTATATTAAATATGGTTTCTCATTTCTTTAAAAAAAATCATTAAAGAAGTATTGTCTCTTACTTCTCATACCACATTTTCTTTTGATACCATCAGCACTGTCTAATTTCAGAACATTGTTATCACCTTAAAAAAGGAGCCCTGGGGGTGCCTGGGTGGCTCAGTCAGTTGAGTGTTAGACTCTTGGTTATGGCTTGGGTCATGATCTTAGGGTCCTTAGATCCACCTAGAGTCAGGCTCTGCACTCAGCAGGGAGTCTGCTTGGGATTCTCTCTTCCCTCTCCTTCTGCCCCTCCCCCACTCATGCACATGCACACTTGCTCTCTCTCACCCAAAAATAAATAAAATCTTTATTTAGAAAAAAAAAGGAACCCTGTACTCATTAACAGTTACTCCCCAGTTCTCTCATTCCCTGACAACCACTAACCTATCTTTTGTCTCTATGAATTTGCCCATTCTGGATATTTCATGGAAATGGCATCATACATTATGTGGCCTTTTGTAACTGTTTCTTTCACTTAGCATAATATTATCAAGGTTGATCTATATTGCAACATGTATCAGTATTTTATTTTTCTTTATGGCCAAATGGTATGCCATTGTATATGTTGATATAGGGGTCCAACTTCATTCTTTTTCTATTTTTTACAAATCATTATTTTTCTTTTCCCTTTCTTCCTTCTTTTTAAATTGAGGTATAATTGACATACAACACTGTATTAGTTTCATGTGCACAACATAATGATTCACTATTTCTATATATTGCAAAATGATCACTACAATAAGTCGAGTTAACATCCATCACCACCCATAGTTGTAGAAAATTTTTTATTAGGATGAGAACTTTTAAGATATGCTTAACAACTTTCATATAAGCAATACAGTATTATTAACTGTAGTTGCCATGCTGTCCATTACACCCCTGTGAATTTTTAATTTTGAACTGAAAGTTTGTTCCCTTTGATGCCCTTCACTCCATTTGCCCACCCCTCTATCCTCCCCTAGCACTGCCTCTGGCAACTACCCATCACTTCTCTGTATCTATAAGCTTGTTTATTTGGGGTTTTTTGGTTTTTTTTTTAGATTCCACATAAAAGTGAAATCATATGATATTTACCTTTCACTGTCTAACTTATTTCACTTAGCATAACTCCCTCAAGGTCCATGCATGTTGTCACAAATGGCAATATTTCATTCTTTTTTTTTCTTCTTTTTTTATTATTATGTTAATCACCATACATTACATCATTAGTTTTTGATGTAGTGTTCCATGATTCATGGTTTCCATATAACATCCAGTGCTCCATGCAATATGTGCCCTCTTTAATATCCATCACCAGGCTAACCCATCACCCCACCCACCTCCCCTCTAGAACCCTTAGTTTGTTTCTCAGAGTCCATAGTCTCTCATGGTTGATCTCCCCCTCCGATTTCCCCCCCTTCATTTTTCCCTTCCTGCTATCTTTTTTTTTTTTTTAACATAAAATATATTATTTGTTTGAGAGGTACAGGTCTGTGATTCAACAGTCTTACACAATTCACAGCGCTCACCATAGCACATACCCTCCTCAATGTCTATCACCCAGCCCTCCCTTCCTTCCCACCCCCCACCACTC
>NC_138369.1:38313664-38388802 GCF_054177405.1 Leptonychotes weddellii
AAAGCAGTAATTATCAAGACAGTATGGTACTGGCACAAAAACAGACACATAGATCAATGGAACAGAATAGAGAGCCCAGAAATGGACCCTTAACTCTATGATCAACTAATCTTTGACAAAGCAGGAAAGAATGTCCAATGGAAAAAAGATAGTCTCTTCAACAAATGGTGTTGGGAATATTGGACAGCCACATGCAGAAGAATGAAGCTGGACCATTTCCTTACACCACACACAAAAATAGACTCCAAATGGTTGAAAGACCTCAATGTGAGACAGAAGTCCATCAAAATCCTAAAGGAGAACACAGGCAGCAACCTCTTTGACCTAAGCCGCAGCAACTTCTTACTAGAAACATCACCAAAGACAAGGGAAGCAAGGGCAAAAATGAACTGTTGGGACTTCATCAGGATAAAAAGCTTTTGCACAGCAAAGGAAACAGTCAACAAAACCAAAAGACAACCGACAGAATGGGAGAAGATATTTGCAAATGACATATCAGATAAAGGGCTAGTATCCAAAATCTATTAAGAACTCATCAAACTCAACACCCAAAGAACAAATGATCCAATCAAGAAATGGGCAGAAGACATGAACAGACATTTTTCCAAAGAAGATTTCATTCTTTTTTTATGGTTGAAAAATACTTCCTTGTATATATGCCACATTTTCTTAGTCCACTCATTTGTCAATGGACATGTAGGTTATTTCCATATATGGGAATATTGCTGCAATGAACATAGAGTACATATGTCTTTTTGAGTTAGTGTTTTTGTTTCCATCAGATAAATGCCCAGAAGTGGAATTTTTGGATCATGTGGTAGTTCTGTTTTTTAATTTTTTGAAGAATCTCCATACTGTTTCCTAAAGTGGCTGCACCACTCTACATTTCCACCAATTTATTTTCCCTTCTCTCTACATCTTTGTCAACACTTGTTATTTCTTGTCTTTTTTTTTTTTAATTTTATTTATTTATTTGATAGAGAGAGACACAGTGAAAGAGGGAACACAAGCAGGGGGAGTGGGAAAGGGAGAAGCAGGCTTCCTGCAGACCAAGGAGCCCGATGAGGAGCTCGATCCCAAAACCCTGGGATCACAACCTGAGCTGAAGGCAGATGCTTAATGACTGAGCCACCCAGGTGCCCCTATTTCTTATCTTTTTTATTATAGTCATTCTAACAGGTGTAAGGTGGTATCTCGTTGTGGTTTTGATATGCATTTTCCTGATGGTGAGTGATGATGAGCATCTTTTCATGTACCTGTTGACCTCTGTATTTCTTCTTTGGAAAAATGTCTATTCAGATCTTCTGCCAATTTTTAATATCAGATTGTCCATCCTTTGGCTATTGAATTGTTCTTTATATATTTTAGATACTAACCCTTTATCAGATGTACAATTTGCAAATATTTTTTCTCATTCAAAAGGTTGCCTTTTTATTTTGTTGATGTTTTCCTTTGCTGTACAGCAGCTTTATAGTTTGATGGAGGTCCTACTTGTTTTTTTTTGCTTTTGTTATCTTTTGTTGTCAAATCCAAAGAATCATCACCAAGACCCATGTCAAGGAGCATATTTCCTATGTTTTCTTCTAGGATTTTTGTGGTTTCAGGTCATACATTCAAGTTTTTACTCCAGTTTGAGTTAATTTTTGTGTATTGTGTAAGATAGTAGCCCAGTTTCATTCTTTTGCATGTGGCTGTCCAGTTTTCCCAACACCATTTATTGAAAAGGCTGTCCTTTCCTCACTGTATATTCTTGGCTACCTTGTCAGAAATTAATTGACCATAAATTGGTGGGTTTATTTCTGGGCTCAGTATTGTGTTTCATTGTTCTATGGGTCTGTTTTTATTTCAATACCATACTGTTTTGATAATGATAGCTTGGTAATATAGTTTGAAATCAGAGACAAATTCTTTTTGTATGTGGATATTCAGTTGTTCCAACACAATTTGTTGAAAAGGTAGTTCTTTCCCCATTGAATGATTTTGCACTCTTGTGAAAAATCAATTGACCGTAAATATAAGGTGTATTTCAGGGCTCACAATTTTATTCTGTTGATCAGTATATCTGCCTTATACCTCACTGTGTTAATTAATGTAGCTTTGTAGTAAGTTTTGAAATCAGAAAGTGTCTATTAATAGCATCTTAATCATAAAAATATAATGCATATAGCACATAAACTCTAGACTCCATTCTGCTTTCACTACAATTAAGCATATTGTCTTTGAGCATGTAATAAACAATTCAGTATCAAATTCTGAGTTGTCTGATCTTAAATGACATCACACTTTGAGCCTTGACAATCTAATCCACTGTTTTCCTCACATTTGAGTTGGAACTCATTTATCCTTATTCCTCTTAGCAGGATCTCAGTTCTCTTTTCCTCAAACAACCACTCAAGAAGGCTTGTGATTTCCCTTTTTTTTTTTAAGTTTTATTCATTTATTTGAGAGAGAGAGAGCAAGCACAAGTAGGGGAAGGGGCAGAGGGGGAGAATATCCAAGACCCCTGCTGAGCACAGAGCCTGACACAGGGCTCAATCCCAGGAGCCATGAGATCAGGACCTGAGCCTAAAGCAAGAGTCAGATGCTTAATCAGCTGAGCCACCCAAGTGCCCCAATGAATGCTTGTGATTTCTTAAGAGCAGTCACTATTTTACCAGCCAGGCACAGTCTAAATCCGTAGATGAGAAATATTTTTCTTTAAGGTGATGAAGTTCTATGAGAACTATTCAATTAGCAACCAGACCACTTAACACTGGCCATCACATCTTTTCTAACTCTTCCAAGAACCTTAGAGAGGTAATTGTACATTTGCAAAACTAAACATCCCTTAGTGGGTTTTCTCAGAACAAAGAATACTCTTGACCCAGGGTTTATTTTAAAATGTTAATTTTCCTATCTCCTCCAGAGTACTTTATAATAAGTCATTTCTTCTCAATTTGCTTAGCCCTTTCAATCTGCTCCTTGGCTTTGTGTCTGCTGTTCTCTGGTATGTACCACCTAAACTCTATATGACCTTGAAAAAGTTCTACGTTCCACTCAATCCTAGTATCCTCATTTATAGAATTGGGCATAATGACAGTAATTCTAAAATTATGAGGATTTACTATGTCGGGGAAATGTCACATGTATGTTTATGAACATGCCTTTACCTGCTCATGCATAGACTGTACATTAATATGTGAATGCTATGCTTTCTTATCTCTTTTGCCTATGAGTGCTCCAATATTTATTATGAGGTACTAGAATTGAGCATATGGTTTTGTCTGGCTCTCTGACTAGTCCATATATAACCAGAGAACTGGATCCATATGTCTATATTTTGCTCAACATTAAACATGGTTCTTTGTACCTAGCAGATGTTCCAAGATTTCAAACACAGTTATCAATTGCTCTAAGATCCTAAGCTTCATTTTACTGTAACCAGCCATTTATCCTACATATAATTCAATGTCAGTAATCACAGCCTGAGATTTCTACTAACTAATTACCTCTTCTGTCAAGAATTGTTAATTCTCCTACATATTTGAAAAATTAAGGACTTTTGGAAAACAGCACCACATCGTCCAAGTAAATGTGTTGTGAAAAATTGAATTATCAATACTCAGTGTGGAGATTTCCTTTGTAGGCTTGTTTTTCCTTTTCCCCATAAATAGTTAATGTATACCAACTAAGTAGAAAACACTGTGTTAGATGAAGCGGGTATATCAGTGAACTAGACAAATATGAAGTTTATATCCAGCAGGGAAGACAGATATTGAGCAAGTAACCTCAAGTGTGGTGAGCGTTCAGAAGATTGAAGGTCTTGAATTCTTTTTTTTTTTTTAAAGATTTTATTTATTTATTTTTTGAGAGAGGGAGAGAGAACACATGAGAGGGGGGAGGGTCAGAGGGAGAAACAGACTCCCTGCTGAGCGGGGAGCCCGATGCGGGACTCCGTCCTGGGACTCCAGGATCATGACCTGAGCTGAAGGCAGTCGCTTAACCAACTGAGCCACCCAAGTGCCCGAAGGTCTTGAATTCTAAGGAACAAATGACAGCAGCAGCAGAGGGAATGAGAGATGGTCTGAAAGTAGTGTTTTTTTGTAAGGTAGTTGATTGGGCATATGTTCAAGGAGAGATAGAAAGTGGAAGGGCATAGAGTAAAAAGCAAGGCAGTTCAGGAGAGGAAAACACAAACTGTATATAGCATTCATTCATTCTGTTGTTTTTTTTTTTTTTCTGAGTGGCCTCTCTGTATTGGGCAGGTGAAGAAAACAAGACCTAATCCCTCATCTTACAGAGTTTGCTTTCTAATGGGGGAGGAAGATGTTCATCAAGTAATATTGCAAGAAATACACAATAACCAACTGAGATAAATGCTGAGAAAATGGTGGTGGTACTATGACATTTGTAACAAAGGGTATTGAGAAACATAGACAAAGGGTATTGAGAAAAACTTCCCTGAGGAAGACTATAATTGAGATCTGAAGGATAAGTAAGGATTAAAGGGGAAGCATTTCTCAGACAGAAAACACAGTGTATGCAAAGGCACTGTGGTAGAATAGTGCATGGCACATATCGGGAAATCAAAGCAGACCTGCCAGGGTGGCTGGAGTGCACAGAGCAGTGAAGTGAATGCAGCAGAATAGAAGATGGTGGTAGGGAATAAGAAAAGAGATTATTTATTTGTTCTGTGTTTTTACTTCAAGATTTCCCGGGGTCACTATACTTAGTATGTTACTTTACTGACTGAGGATTAGGAAAATTCTCATATACTCCCGTAAAACCTGCTCAGTGTTTTGAATTCTACATGGTGTTCAATACACGAGGCTTTCTATAAATGCAATCATCAGTTCACACATCTCCAACCAACCACCTGTAATAACAACAGAGCTAACAGTTCATACTTGCTTTGCATATGCCAGGCATTAAAATAAAAATTCTCTCTTACAGTCCTTAACCTCAGCTCCAGACTCGTGTATTCTTGATAGTCCCATTTCACAAAAGAGGGAACTGAGACATGAAAGGTTGTATGACCTGACAAAGTTCAAACAGGGAGGAAGCTGAAGAGCCAGGGGCTGATTCCAGGTTATTTGATGTCAATATTTGTAGTATTAATCACTACACTCTACTGGCTCTCTGTTATTTCCACCACAGTGAAAATGCATCTTCATCAGAGGCACCAGTTGGGCCAAGAAACTCAAAACTGAGTTTGGAATGTGATGCTAAGGAAATAGCCAGGCTCTATTTCTAAATGCCATATTGTTAACTAACCTACACTTGCATTCATGTGTGAAAAGACAAGGCTGTAGTTTGTTCATTAGCTGGTAATCAGCAGTCCTGAGTGCAGTGCAGAGAGACATACAATAGGATTTCAATTCCACTAATATTATTTGTCATCACCAAGTTTCTACACAAAAATAAGAGGATAAGATTGAGGATGCTAAGAAGTCAGAAAGAACCACTTAGCAGTGCTTGGAGCATGGAGCTCACATGATGCTATTGGTGTTCTTTCTGTCCCAATTAAGGAGCCATTTCTCCTGGTCCCCCTTCCTAGAGTATTTGCCTCAACTGGTTGTTGTAGAATTAAGAGTATCTACAAAATATCTGATGTGTAGTAGAAATGGGGAACTATTTGTTTCCATATAGTTAGACAGCTAATCAGATATTACTCTAATAGCCCCATTTGTGTTTTTAGTTTTGTTTAGCAATTTTTATTAATCATCAATGAAATATGATTAGATATAATTAAATAGTGTTATATTACACAAAGATTTTATATCTGTGAATAGCTGCACATAAGATCCTTTGTCCTTCTTTCTTGGGCTCTAGTTTTAAAACAGGTGTTCTCGGTGATCAGACCATAGATTTATAAGCAAGTGCCACTTGGACAAACCTACTTCCTTCTTTAGTAAATCACCTTCATTGGCCAAGAAGTACACAGGCATTTGTTAAATTTGAAAATAATTCAAAAACAAATATTTGGTGACTAGTTCTTCAGTAATGGTACTGTACCACATACATAGAAACTAACATTATTGGGTGCCAGAAAGGACAAACCACCAGCTTTAAGGAGAGAGAACACTTTTAATGAGCTTAGGGATTTGGGCAATGGAAGAGTAGGAACCTCTCAGAATTTTATCTCCTGTCTGTGGCTTTTCCAATTGAATCCTATTTTTGTTTTCTCCCATGGGAGGACATCTATTATCACCACTTCTTCCAAATCAGTTCAAGTCCAAAGTCACAATAAGATGCATGGAGCGTGGGGGCAATGCCAAGTTTTCTCACATCACCTGCTTTTACCACGCTGGCCCAGTCCTGTCTTTTTTATACCTTGTTGATTTTCATTATGTATCACTGTGATAGTTTATAATCTTATCCATCAGTCTCTTTTGTTTCTCATACCTACTAGAAACTCCACCATTTATTGCTTTGTTCAATAAATTTTTGTTGCATTAGCAAGCTAGTGAGTCATTCTACATGGAAGCCAGGATCCCAAAGAGAAGGTAGTAGGAACGGCAGCCTTGAGATTTTTAACACTTTAGAGCTCAACATGCAAAATAAACTCAGAGACAAAAATGAGTGTCTTCCTTTTGGGAGAGATGGGATCTCGGGGAAGATGGAAAAGGAGATCTCTCAAAGACTTTATTTCCTTTGTTATCAGGTGATTATCGTGAATGTGACTTTTTGATCATAGGTAGGATGTAGCACTAGATTGACAGTTCTTCTACTCTTATGGGGCTGCTGTCTTATAATTGATTTTTAAAATAGACCCATCATTTGCCTTGGCTAATCAGGACATAGTTAGTATATATCTTGAAAAAGGAAATTTATGAAAGTCTTCTTGGGGCACTTGGGTGGCTCAGTCAATTGAGGATCCAACTCTTGATTTTGGTTCAGGTCATGATCTCAAGGTCCTGAGATCAAACCCCACATCAGGCTCAGGCTCTGCGCTCATGGGGGAGTTTACTTGAGATTCTCTCTCTCCCCCCCCCATGACCCTCCTCTCTCTCTCTCACAAATACATAAATCTTTAAAAAATGTTCTTTATTACCTTTAAAAATTTTTCATTTAGTTGTCCCACCAACAGAAAATAGAGATAATAATTAGTTCTTGGAATACTTCAGGGCTGGTTGGAGAAAAGTTTGTGTGTGATAATACCAAACTGGGAGTTCCAGACAGAGGTTCTGACCCCCTTACTGTTTCTGATTTGCTCTGTGATCCACATCTTAATAATGATAAGAAGAAAAGTCTTCAATGTGAGTTCATTGGTGGTTGCAACCTATCCTGATAGCCCAACATGGAATACCTCCATAGACAACAGGTGCTCAATAAAAGCTCTTAACTAGTTTGCCATCTTAGTATTTATGTTTTTTTTTCTTTAATTGGCTAGAGGGAGGAAGAATTAAAAATATTGTCACATAGCAGTGCATGTGTGTTGCCCCTGTTTGCCAACCAAATGATGAAGCTGGAAAACATTTGCATATAAATGTTAAATTGAGTTGAGGTTTTCAAATACTGAAATGTAGGTAAAATGGTCAAAGAGTGGCACTTAGAGATGAACAAACGTATTACATCTGTGGAGCCTTCATATTTATTACTCTGAGTGTCATTGCCATTTCCTGCTGAAAATTAAGCATCACAAATGTATCCTTCATTTGACCAGGTGGCCTTGATGCCTCTAAAACGAATGGTGAAACCAGGAATATAAATTATAATCGCATCATAAACATTTTCCTCTTACCTTTAGCATTGAAGTAAAATAGTGCATTTTTAGCTTCTTTTGAAGGTTAAGCAGAAAATCTTGTCTTGGATGATTAATATTTCAATAAAAATCAATGTTGCTACAGTTAGCAGGTAGGTAATCTACCTAATTGGCTCAATATTAAATTTGTTAACTATAAATTGTCTTGTAGCTGAATTTTGTTTGTAGAAAAATGGAAATCAGTGAGGTATTTACTGGATTTGTAGCATGTCTTGTTACGCCGGCTGTAGAGAGCTCATGATTTAAATGTGGAAGCCATAGGAACTTGTCCTCCTCTTGCCTCCAGAACAATCCTTTTGATTTTCCCTAACTGCTTTGTCACACATGGTACCAAAGACTTTAAAACTAAGGAAATGTTTACCATGTTTGCAGAATGTATGTTGCCCCTTTCTGTTCACTGCTTCACTTTCTCCTTGATAATCCAAGATACCACTGTTACACCTTGGAAAAATAACAATAGCTAAATTGTGTATACAATTTTACTATTTAGAAGGCACTTTCAAATCTATTTCTTTCAATCATTATACAAGCCCCATGAGGTATGATTTATCATCATCATCCTCATTTTACTCAATGTGGAATGTGCTCAGAGAGGAGAAGCAGCTTCCTCAGGTCTGTGATACTAACAGTATCAAACTTAGGAGTCAAAATTCAGACTTCTGACTTCAAGTCCTGATGTCTGTTCACTACTGTTCACATTGCTATTTTCTTTCTTTTTTTTTTTTTAAGATTTTATTTATTTATTGAGAGAGAGAGAGGTAGGGCAAGGGGCAAAGTGAGAGGGAGAGACAGAATCCCAACATGGATCCCGATGCGGGGCTGGATCTCACAACCCTGAGATCATGACCTGAGCCAAAATCAAGAGTCAGACACTTAACCAACTTGGCCACCCAGGCACCCTCACCACACTGCTGTTTTCATTTGAAATAAGCTCCTTTCTTAAACCAAAAAATGGACCTTTCCTAGCTGGGTATCTGACACCTGTCAATATTGTGTGAAGAAGATATTTTAGAGTATACTGGTTCTCAAAACTAGTCTCTAAGAAACTGTACTAAGTATTTCTAAGAAGACATAGTTTAGAGAAAATAAAGAACAGTTTTTGGGGTGCCTGGCTGGCTTAGTCGCTTAAGCATCTGCCTTCAACTCAGGTCATGATCCTTGGGTCCTGGCATGGAGCCCTGCATTGGGCTCCCTGCTCAGCAGGGACTCTGCTTCTCCCTCTCCGTCTGCCTGTCTCTCTCTCTCTCTCTCTATCAAATAAATAAATATAAAATCTTTAAAGAAAATAAAGAGCAGTTTTTCTCCTGAAATTATACCCTTCCCATGATTTTTTTAATGTTGGAAAGTTACTTTCTTTTATGAATTAATGATGGTAGAAGATAGTAGCGGCAGTGACAGTCGCTTTAATAGTCAACACTTAGAAATATCTTTGTTGGTCTAATATACCTCCTTTTTTTCCTTAAAATTCTTTTGCTCCATTAAATCCCAAGTCTATATGCCATGGTTTTAAAAACAGCATGCAGCTGATAGAACAGGTAGCAGGTAAAAGTGTTTCTCTCCTCTAGCTTAAGTCCTTAGAAATCAACAGCAGAGTCAAAGGTTCACAATAAGGGACCAAAGGTACCAGCCCAGCAAGCAAACTTTGTCTGGGCATCAATGCCTGGCATTACGGTGTTCCCTGGAGGCCATCTCTTGGACCTTAGCACCTATCGTATTTTCAAGGTTAGATTAATTGTATCCTGTTGCTGAAGAAGACAAGAGTGGCTTATCTTCCATCTCTTCTCATTTAGTTTTGGAGGCAGCTATTAAAGCTTTACAACCATTTAGGATAAGGTAACTTTGCCTTTTGCATCCACATATGTCCCCATCCTTGAACTAGGCTAATCTTTTCCCTTCTTCCTGAGAGAGGAAGCACTTGTACAATCCCTTATAAATCTGACTCCCCTAAAGACAAGGAATCATAAAAGCTACAGATTTTTGTGGAACATTAGCTCCTTTTTCCCATGTGTTTCATGCACAACTACTACATATGGCTCCCAGCACTTACACATAAGGATTAAGCAAAATAAACAAAGGCAAAGTATCCAGAGTTAGAGATAATCAATGAACTGGACTCAGCAAAGGGATATAAAATTCGAGTGTCTTATGACTAAGAGTTGCTATTTGAAAAGCTGATGCAGTGGGGGGTGCCTGGGTGGCTCAGTCGTTAAGCATCTGCCTTCGGCTCAGGTCATGATCCCAGGGTCCTGGGATGGAGCCCCGCATCGGGCTCCCTGCTCTGCGGGAAGCCTGCTTCTCCCTCTCCCTCTTCCCCTGCTTGTGTTCCCTCTCTCACTGTGTCTCGCTCTGTCAAATAAATAAATAAAATCTTTAAAAAAAAAAAAAGAAAAGCTGATGCAGTGGGAATAGCAAGAGTTTAAAAGCAGCACTCATCAGTCAGTAAGTGGTCAGGGGGATTCTGGTACCATATGAGGCACAGGCTGAGGGATTCTTCTACCAAACGCCATAGATTATCCCCAGAAACACAGGCAATATATACCCTGGTGGTGGGATCGAGAGTATATTTTATTGTGTTTTCCTTATTTGGGGGGTTTGCTTTTCTATTAAAATTTCAGAGTGAGAAGCAAATGTGCTCATAAAATACTGCTTCTCCTTCACTGTAGTGTCTAGAAGCACTGAGTGTTCTGGAATAGAAAGAGCATGATAGAGTCTCACATGTCTTCCAGAGATATGTTTCCAAAGTCAGCACTTAAAGCAAAATGCATATAGCTGAAATTTCTGTAAAAATTCCCTTAAATTGTGGGTAAAGGTGCCCACGTTGGAGACAAGTATATCATTTTTTTTCCACCTGGATTAGAATGTACAAGTAACTGTTTCCTTGGTTCAGTATCAAATGAATAAGTTAGCTTAAGTTTAGAACCATGTTGTATGAGAAACAGATATCTTTAAATACTAGAAGACATAGCAAGGTACTCCCTCTGTGTAATTAATGAACCTAAGTAATAAGGTAGATTTGGGTTTCCTATCTTTAATGCTGTATGGAAAATTGATCAGCAAGTGGCATGGTGGGTAGAATTACCCACATTATTTATGTGGCTAGCTCTTCTGTCTCACTTATGCCACCCCACTGTGAGCCATCTGACAAGCCATTTTATGTCTCTAAGCCCCAGTTTTATTCTGTGTATAATGGGGGTGATATCAATATCAATGACTCTTTTAAGGATCCACCAAAACAAAATATGTGAGAATATTCTCTTCCAATTCTAAAAGTAAGATGTGCATTGTTGGAAAAAGAAAATAGGAAAAGATCTAAAGCAAAATAGTTAAAAAGTAAACATAACTAAGAGGGATCTTGCACACTAGTGGGGGAGAAAGGCAAAAGGTATTAATAAATTATTTATTCTGGGATACAGTGTGATAAATGGAAAGACAGCAAATGTGCACATTATGTCACGGAAGCATGAAGGAGAAACATGTAACATACCCTGAAGTGCCCAGGGTATCCCCAAAGAGATGATGACTGAGCCTAATCTTAACAGATAGTTGAAGGGGCCAGGAAAGTTGGCCGGGTGTCTCATGCAGGGCAGGGGCCAAACAGGCAAAAAAGCTCGACTTCAGAGATATTCAGGTCATGCACAAACACTCCATATCTCAAGGTTGTCAAATATGAAGTGGGGAGTGAAAGGCCCTGGGGCTGGAGAGAAGTAAGGATCGGGTCAAGGAGGGCCTGCTTGCCGTACTAATGAGCTTGACTTAGCCTTTCGGTGAGTGATGGTTTTAAGGTTTTAAGCAGTGATATAACCAAGAGTGACATAACCAAGTTTATATTTCAGAGATTGATTACTACAGCTTCATTTTGGAGGGTACATTTAAGGAACTGGAATGCCGGAGCTTAGGAACATACTTAAGGTGACTTTTTTTAATATTCCAGCTAAGAAATGATGAGTCTATCCTAAGACAAATGCCTAGAGAAGGCATATTTGGAAAGTATTTATGAGGTAAAATCATCAGGGTTTGGTGGATGGTATAGTTAAGGGTGGGGAGAGGGAGTGAAGAATATAGAATGACTCTCAAGTTGCGGTCTTGCATGGTGGCTTACCACTGAGTGAGCTTGGAAGCAAGTTAGGGTTGGAGATCAGTGGGTGGCGAATTTAAGATATACCAGGTTTTATGATTTATCATGCAAAGTTGGGTACTTATGAGTGTGAAAAAGGCCATTATAAATAATTTTGCCAGGACAGTGAATGTAAACCACAACTATCTCAGGAAAAGTAGGATTCAAGTATGTACATCTTTGCTAATCAGACTGTTGAACATATGAGGATAATACATCTGCAGGATTGAAGATTTGCAGTAAGTAGACAGAAGCATAAAGGTTAGAATTAAAATCATGAAGAGTATCAGATTACCCATGAGAGTCTATCAGAAAGGGAAAAGAGCAGAAGCCAAGGCTACCATGGAGAACGCTAGTGTTTAAAGGGTAGGCAAAGTTGAGAGAACCCACAAAGGAGACTAGAGGGTAGACACAGAGGAGGTAGGAATTATAGGAGGGCAGAGAGCTAACATTTTCAGAGAGCCGTTGAAAATGTGCAATGCAGCAAAGGAATGAGAAATCAGAAAAAAGAAATGAAAAATGCCTATTGGATCTGGCAACACAGAGTTGACTTTTGCCAGAGTGATTTCAGGTAGAACTGAGGACAGTATTCAGATGAAGGTGAAGTATGCATGGACTGAAGAGTAGAGGGGAAGTGAGGAAGTCGAGAAAGCAAGGGCACACCAAAAGAAGGAAAGAGAAAGACAGGCATAGCTAAAAAGAGTATAGAGTCAAAGGAAGTTTTACTTTTTCTTCAAGTTGAAAGAAATTTGCATATTTTAATAGGCCAAAACCATAGGTTAAAAGATACAATTTTCATTCATTAGTAGTACTGACTTAAGTTTTGTTCAAGTTTAAAGATGGTACTCTCTTTATTTTATGATGGTATTAACTCATTTGAGTTCTGTTTTATATATTGCTCTTGTAAGTAGGTAGGGAAGGGAATTGACCATTCTTATTGGGTATTATCCATGACACGGTGCTGCAGAATTATTTAAGAACACCTGGAAAGTGGAGGAAGACCTCAGAAAGGTGATGCATGTGTGATTCTGCATAAAGATGAGACTGAACAACCGGCAGGCATTGAGAGCTTGGGTGGTTACCGAAATTCTGGTGTTGGGTAATAATGAAGCTTTCATCTCAACTCAGTCGGGTTTTGACTGAGACAAGTGCTAATCCAGAAGAGAAATGTCGGTGCAGCTCCTCTGTCTGCATTTTATATGCCAAGCTTGTTGCTGTCTGATCAACCTACCATTTCCACAGCAATTCCTCCTTCTCTCTTTCCCATCACTTTGATGTTGAATCTCCCTTCTCTTCTCTACCTTCAAAGTAACCAGTCACTCATTTTCTGCTTGTGCACACCAAAGTGAAGAAAGGACTCCTTTCCTCTACAAACTGACTGACAAATAATTGTTACCCTTCACTCTGGTAGCTCTTGTCAGATCTAGACACCAACTGATATTTTATATATTTTGAGTTTTAGAAAGCCTTCAGGAATATCAAACTTTGTCCTGTGAGCCAGACATAAAAGGGGAGGGAGGAAGGCAGCAAAATAGAACATATGATGCTTTTTCATACTAGCAAATTTTCCCCTTTGCTTTCATTTGGGAAGATGAGAGAAGAGATGAACGTTAGCAGAGTTTTGGAACCAGTGTGTGACCATAGAGTATGAGGCAACATCACTTGGTTTAAAGGTGTTTATTTAATACTATTTTCTTATTTTCATTAACCAGCTAAAACATGAAACCAGTGTTTTTGGAAAGATTTACAAAACAGCCTGTTGTTCTTGCGAGATTCCCAGGATTCTTAAGTCAATTCTCCTTCAACCATAGACTGAACAGCTCTCTTTGGAAGTAGAGATGGCTATTTCAGCTTTGCAAGAAACTGGCTATGCTTGTAAAGTTCACCCAGCCACCTGCTGGTGCTCTTTATTCATCATATGCTCTGTGGGACAGTAATGACTTTCCAGCAGGCATAAGTGATGGTTTGCTTTTGCCATCTTAAAAGCATTAATCTTATATGATATGACCCATATGCTCTGTACAGTGACTGTAACAATTAAATGTTCACATGGATTCCTTTAGGGCACTGCTTTAGCTCATTTCAGAATTCAAATACTGCTTAGTGTTTTTATTTCCAGCCAGTTCTTTTTTTTTTTCTTTTAAGATTATTTATTTATTTGACAGAGACAGAGACAGCGAGAGAGGGAACACAAGCAGGGGGAGTGGGAGAGGGAGAAGCAGGCTTCCTGCGGAGCAGGGAGCCCGATGCGGGGCTCGATCCCAGGACCCCGGGATCATGACCTGAGCCGAAGGCAGACGCTTAACGACTGAGCCACCCAGGCGCCCCTACTGCCAGCCAGTTCTTTTTTGCAGATCTGTTTCAAGCCATATTCCTTCTGCTCCTCTTTTGTCCCCATCCTTACCCTCTCCCCCGCTCTTCTGTATGTAGCATACCTGTGGTAGCACACTATTTCTAACCACCCTCTAAAAAGCCATGTCCCACCATTTCATCTCTAGAACCCTAAAAATTTTTCCAACAGAGCAGTAATTATCATACTCTCTGATCATTTCATTTTGTTCTTGTTTACTAAGTTATTGTCCGTCTCCTTCACTGTAATATAAGCTCCGTGAGAGTAAGAACCTTTTCTTTTATATTCACCACTTCAGTGATAGCAATGCCTAGCATTGGACCTGACTCATACAGGCACTTAGCAGATATTTGTTAATCGAGATAGTGTTCTACGGGTAGAACTGACCACTTTCTGCCTTACATTTTGTACAAACTTGTATCATAACATCTTTATTGTGCAAATTTGCCCTCTGCCCTCAGTAGACTTGATAGACTATGAATTCTTTGAGGGAAAGGGATTATGTCTTCCTCATCTTTGATTTCCTAGTACCCAGGCTTTGTACTAGACAGCCAGAGCTCAATAAATATATGATGATAATGTAGGTGTTAACTGCATTAATTTTATTTAATGAGTTTTGCTGAGCCCGTTGGGTGCAAAGACCTAGGTTATCCCTGTTTGCTAACTGGAAATAGACTTAGCTTCGTCATTTGATCTCTTAGGCAAATGACGTAGAAAACAAAAAAATATGTGATGTATTGGGAAACCCTAATTTTTATTCCAAGAGAGACATGATAAATCTGATTTAAAGATCCTTTATGTTTTCAAGAAAATAAAAATTTTTATATAATACTTAAATAGAAATTATTTCATTCATGATTACTTCTGATATAAGGGGAAAAAATAAGACTACTCAGCACCCTATAGCTATCTCAAATTAGGTGTGCTTTTTTCCCCTAAATTTAGTGAAGAGGGATTAAAAATAGTAAGAGTCATGGTTACTGTTGGAAACATCTTCAACTAATATTTCCAATACTGTGTTTGGAGTCTCTACCAGGAAGTACAGCTGTTCATCGGTCTTTGGCTGAATAAAGGTTTGCTTTAGTTAATGTGCCTGGCATCGATTACCCATCTGAGGCCAGGCCAGGTATACCTCACCCTCTCTGGCAGCATCAAAGGGCAGGAAGACCAATTGATGCCTCAATTCAGGTTACTCCGATTACTCTCAGCTTCCTTCCTATAAACCGAGTCTCCTCAAAAGTAAGCAACCGAGGGCGCCTGGATGGCGCAGTCGTTAAGCATCTGCCTTCGGCTCAGGTCATGATCCCAGGGTCTGGGTATCGAGCCCCACATCAGGCTCCCTGCTTGGCGGGAGGCCTGCTTCTCCCTCTCCTACTCCCCCTGCTTGTGTTCCCGTTCTCGCTGTGTCTCTCTGTCAAATAAATAAATAAAATCTTTAAAAAAAAAAAAAAAAAGTAAGAAGCCAAGTTGGCTCTGCTGATCTGCAGTGCAGGATTTCTAATACACGGCATGTCAAAAGGGCTTGCCCAAGACATCCTCAAGCAGACAGTTCTAATGTGTGTTCTCTTACACAATACAAATTCTTTCCAAAATGACCAACATAATTTCGAAATGTTCCTAAGCACATAAATGCTCCTAAAATGTTTCTCAGTCAGTGACTTAACCTATTACTTTGTATTTTAACGTAATATTTTTTCCCGATAGTACCTATCTTCTAGCTTTAAGAAAAATCTATTCCAGAAATTCTTCATATCATCTGTATTCCAAGTGTGTGTAAGAGAAAACCATGATACAATTATTTTAAAGATTTTAAATTTGATTACTTAAATAGTATTCCTCTAGGCCAAACAATTCCTGTTCCCAAAACATGAGCCACCAATACGATCTTTTAAAAGCAAATTTGTGCCTGAAAATCTCGTAAGCTCTCAGACCTAAGACCACTCAAAGTTCACTACTGTTTTTCCCTGTTTATTGCAGATAGAACCCTTTACAATCTCTCTTGCTCTCCCTCATATCCATTATAAAATTTTTAATTTACTCCAACCATGACTACATTTAATAAGTGCTGTTTCAGACAGGAAATGGAACTATTACAGTGATGAACTCCTTTCCCCCAGTTATTAAGCGAATCTGTTTTTATCATGCTGATTCTTTTCAATGTATTACAATGCACAGAATAACCAATACAGTTGGGTTCAATATAATGTGGGAGAGAGGAGAAGAAAACAACACACACAATAATAGCTGACTTTTAATGAGAATTCTTTAGAGCTTTGACCAAGCAGATCCAAAATAATTTATCTATGATAGTAGCAAAAGCAAATTACTCACAACATTATACTGTTAAGGACCGTCGCAATATTCCCAAGGCTGTAATACTCCCTTTTATAGATGTGGTAGAATCAACTTTATAACTTTCACTATTAGTTGCTAAGAAACAAATTATAATTGCAGCTCAGATTCTTTGCTATGTTAGCCTCTTAATGCCCCATGGTGGCATTTCTTTACTTCAGATGATTAAATGATCAACAAAGTTATTGTTTTAAATATAATTGACAATGAAAGCATTTTCAGAAAGCAGGCCATGTTTGTGTGATTTTTATTTGGGGGGCAGGGAGTTAGAGTAATAATTTCATTGACATCAACAGGTTGAAATGATTGAGACTTTGAAAAAATTCTGTGGCTTTCTTTTCTGGCAGTTGGTTATTAATTAGAAGTCAATTTTACTTTTTTTAAACAATTATGTCAGAGGAAAAGGGACATTAGGAGGAGAAACTTTGGAGTGAGGCCTGTCATCACATGGTGGCTCTTTCATTTAGTTGATGTGGCTAACTTTGGGTAAGTCTTTTAATTTTCTCAAAACCTCAATGTTCCTTTCACATGAATGGGTATAATAATACATACCTGCAAAGAGAAATAAACAGGATTATATTTTTTCTAGTTTTATTGAGAAATAATTGACATACATCACTATATAGGTTTAAGGTATACAGCATGATGATTTGATTTACATATATTGTGAAATGATTACCAGAGTAGCTTTAGTTAACATCCTTCATTTCATATAAATACAATGAAAGTGAAAGAAAAATTTCTCCTTGTGAGGAGAGTTCTCAGGATCTACTCTCTTTTTTTCTTTTGTAATTGACATAAAACATTATATTGGTTTCAGGTGTACAGCATAATGATTAGACTTTTGTATACATTGCAAAGTAATCAACACAGTAAATCTTGTTGCCATCTGTCACCATACAAAGTTACATATTTTTTTTTCTTCTGATGGGAACTTTTAAGCTTTACTTTCTTAGCATCCTTTAAGTTTGCAATACAATATTATTGACCATAGTCACCATGTTATACTTTACATCTCCATGGCTTATTTTATAACTGGAAGTTTGTACCTCTTGATCACTTCACCCATTTCACCCACCCTCCACCTCCCACCCCATCTAGCCATCACTGTTCTGTTCCCATATCTATGAGTTTTCCCTTGTTTTGTATTGTTTGTTTGTTAATTTTAGATTCCACATAAAGGTGAAATCATATGGTATTTGTCTTTTTCTGTCTGACTTCTTTTACTTAGCATAATAGCCTCAAAGTCCATCCATGTTGTTGCAAAGGCAAGATTTCATTCTTTTTATGGCTGAGTAGTATTTCCACTGTGTATGTGTGCGTGTGTGTGTGTGTGTGCATGTATCCCACATTTTCTTTATTCATTCTTCTGTGGATCATCATTTAGGTTGTTTCCATATCTTGGCTATTATAAATAGTGCTTCAGTGAACATAGGGATGCACATATATTTTTTAATTAGTGTTTTGGTTTTCTTTGGATAAATACCCAGAAATGGAATTGCTGGATCATATGGTAGTTATATTTTAAAAATTTTTTTAAAGTAAGCTCTATACCCAGTGTGGGGCTTGAATTCACAACCCTGAGATCAAGAGTCCCATGCTCTACCAACTGAGCCAGCCAGGCGCCCCTTATATTTTTAATTTTTTGAGGAACCTCCATACTGTTCTCCTAAGTGTCTGCACCAATTTACATTCCCACTAGCAGTGCAGGAGGGTTCCCTTTTCTCCACATCCTCGCCAACATGATATCTATCGTCCTTCGATAAGAGCCATTTTGACAGGTATGAGGTGGTATCTCACTGTGGTTTTAATTTGCATTTCCACAGGGGTATTACACACCCACCACCACAGCAAGTTAGAGGAAGAGTACAAAAATGGGACCTACCAATGGCAGACTAGCAAGGTAGAGGGAGAACATAAATTGTCACCCACCAGCAGCTCCATCCCCAAAGAGAGTCTTAACAGGCTCCTGCCTTTCTGAAGAATGCTTTAAGAACAGCAGATGAGTTTCCTGTATGCTCCCGGGACTTTTCAAACAGCTGCTTTTGTGCTGAGTTCTAGGGGGAGTGAGTATGATCCTAAGCTTTTTAAGAGCAGATTCTGTTCCCTGGAGCCCTGTGGTTCTCCTGGACATAAGCCCCTTTGGTTTTTGAAGCCGGATGTTTTGGAGACTCATCTCTCTGTTGCACATGCCAATCATTGAAGTCCCTGATTTGGGCATAAACCCCTCTACTCCCTAGGGGAGAAACTCCATAATTGTTAGATTCCCTCACTACTGTGGGTCACTACACCAGGGTGGCAGGACCCCTTTCTGTCTCTCCTATGGTCTAGATCTGGCCATATTATACTGTGTTATGGAGGAACTGTTCAGGTAGTTTTCAGTGAATTATTTTATATGTAGCTGTGGATTTATTGTGTTGGTGGAGGGGGTGAGTTCAGGATCTTCTTACCCTGACATTTTGAACTGCTTCCAGGAATTACTCTCTTAACAACTTTCCTAAATATGCTATAGCACTGTTAACTACAATCATCATGTACATTACATCCTAGTACTTATTTATCTTATAACTGCAAATTTGTACCTTTTTACCACCTTCCTACAATTTTCCCCTCCCATCTTTGGTAACCATAAACCTGATTTTTTTCTATGACTTTAGTGAGGTTTTACTTACTATATTCTGCATGTAACTTAGATTTTACAGTATTTGTCTTTTTCTGTCTGACTTATTTCACTTAATATAATACCCTCAAGGTCCACCCACGATGTTGCAAATGGTAGGATTTCCTTGTTTTTACAGCTAAATAATTTCCGTGTGTGTGTGTGTGTGTATCACAACATCTTTATCCATTCTTCCATCATTGGATACTTAGGTTGTTTCCATGTCTTGGCTATTATAAATAATGCTGGTATGAACATGAGAGTGCAGAGATATCTTTTTGAGTTAGTATTTTTGTTACTTTTGGATATATTTCCAGAAGTGGGATTGCTGGATCATATAGTAGTTCTATTTTTAATTTTCTGAGGAACCTCCATACTGTTTTCCATAGTGGCTGCATCAATTTATATTTCCACCAACAGTGTACAAGAGTTCGCTTTTCTTATATCCATGCCAGCATTTGTTATCTCTTTGTCTTTTTTATAATGGCCATTCTAGCAGGCATGAGGTAATATCTCACTGTGACTTTGATTTGCATTTCTCTTATGGCTAGTGATGTTGAGCATCTTTTCATATGCCCATTGGCCATTCATTTATCTTCTTTGGAGAAATAGCTATTCAAGTCCTTTGCCCATTTTTTAATTGGATTATTCGCTTTTTTTGGCTATGGAGTTATATGAGTTTTTTATGTATTTGGATGTTAACTCCTTAACAGATACATGGTTTGCAAATATTTTTTCCCATTTCACCAGTTGTCTTTTCATATTGTTGATAATTTCTTTTGATTTGTGGAAATTTTTAGTTTGATTTAGCATCACTATTTTTTTTTATTTTGTTGCTTATGCTTTAGGTGTGTTTCCAAAAAATCATTACCAAGGCTCATGTCAAGGAGCTTTTTTCCTACGTTTTTTTCTAAGAGTATCATGGTTTCAGTTCTTACATTTAAGTCTTTAATTTTTTTTGAGTTAATTTTTCTAAGGGATGTAAGATAGGGGTAAAATTTTATTCTTATACATCTGAGTATCCAGTTTGAATCCATAGGTGACTTTTAGTAGTATTGAAATTTTTTTTTTAAGATTTTATTTATTTATTTGAGAAAGAGAGAATGAGAGAGAGCAAGCACATGAGAGGGGGGAGGGTCAGAGGGAGAAGCAGACTCCCCGCTGAGCAGGGAGCCTGATGCGGGACTTGATCCAGGGACTCCAGGATCATGACCTGAGCCGAAGGCAGTCGCTTAACCAACTGAGCCACCTAGGCGCCCAGTAGTATTGAAATTTTTTAACAGTATTAATTAATTAATACTAATTCTTCAGATCCGTGAACATGAGATACTTTTCCGTTTATTTGTATCTTCTCTGATCCTTTTCATCAGTGTCTTACAGTTTTCAGAGTAGAGATCTTTCATCTCCTTTGTTAAATTTCTTCCTAAGTATTTTATTATTTTTAATGCTATTATAAATGAGATCAATCTCATTATTCCTTTTGCCAGAAAAGATGGGGTGGCTGGGTGACAGACATTGGGGAGGGTATGTGCTATGGTGAGCACTGTGAATTGTGTAAGACTGATGAATCACAGACCTGTACCTCTGAAACAAATAATACATTATATGTTTAAAAAAAAAAAAGAAGAAGATAGTAGGAGGAAAAAATGAAGGGGGGAATCGGAGGGGGAGACAAACCATGAAAGACTATGGACTCTGAGAAACAAACTGAGGGTTCTAGAGGGGAAGGGGGTGGGGGGAAGGCCTGGTGTTGGGTATTAAAGAGGGTACGTACTGAATGGAGTACTGGGTGTTATACGCAAGCAATGAATCATGGAACACTACATCAAAAACTAATGATGTGTAATGTATGGTGATTAATATAACATAATAAAAAAAAGAAAATTGTTGATGTATAGAAATACTATAGATTTTTGTATGTTATTTTTGTATCTTACAACTTTACTGAATTTGTTGGTTCTAACAGGCTTTTTTTGGCTGAGTCTTTAGGACTTTCTGTATATAAAATCATGTCATCTGCAAATAGAAACAGTTTTACTTTCTCCTTTCTAATTCTAATGCCTTTATCTTTTTTTCTTACCTGATTTATCTAGCTAAGACTTCTAGTACTATGGTGAATAGGAGTGGTGAGCGTGGGCATCCTTGTATTACTCCTGTTCTTAGAGGAAAACCTTACAGTCTTTCATCATTGATCATGATGCTAGTTGCAGTGTGTTTTTCTGACTTATACTCTGAGTATTATATATGAGAGTATTGTATATGAGAATAAGATAAAACTAATTGCCTATAAATCCACATTGTCAGGGCCAAGTTGAAAAAGAATGATTCTAAATATTTTCAATTCAAGCTCTAGTAAGTACTACTAATGTCTTTTCTTGTATTATACATTTAGTGCCTGAATACATGTACCTTTTCAGTGTAAGAGATCATTTATGGCTGTTAGGCTCTGTGAAACTAATTCCTCATCCCCAGTGTGTTCCTCCAATAAACACCTTTTTGACTTCCAAAGAGTTCTGGACCCTCCCACACTCCTTGATTTCAGTATGAGCTAGTTTTAATTTTTTTATGTTTTATATTTGAGGTTCTGCCTAAAAATAAGGATTTTTTAAAAGTAGTTTCTCCAGAAGATAATCTGGATTTCAAGTTTCTCTTAAAGATATAGAATTTCTAGCAACCATGGCTGCCACTGAGCTCCTCTAGATGGGTGTATTCTTCTAACCACTTTGTCTTTTATGTAATATGGAGTTAAACCCAGCCTACTTCACTCATTTAATGTTTGTTTTTTACTCCTGTAGGCAAGTATATTTCTAGTCCTTGCTATAGCCCTACGCATACTCATGCTCTTAAAATTCCATCCTTGCATGGGTGGAAAATGTACCACTTTCACATCTGTAATAATACATTTTCATTTCCTGAGAGGGAAAGTTGTGATGCTGTTTATCATACAGAATTAATCTTCTTTAGAGTTCCTGCATTATAAAATTTAGTCAGTGTGAATTCTTTGCCGATTTTAATTGTCTTTCACAATTACAAACCCAGGTTAAGTAGGATATTTTGATCTATGATCAAAAACCCCTATGGATATTTTGAACTCTGAAAAGCAAGAGGAAAATTAGATATGATCCTGCCAAAATTTCAAATGAGTAGGAAAAGGAGAAATAAAAAGAAAGAAACATGGAGTGCTTTGCCTCAAATAAGGAAGAAAGAAACCAGTATGCCATAAGATCAATCGAAATAGAGTATCTGCCAGAAACCTAAACAAAGAATAGAGGTACTTTTAATCTTAATTCCAGTGAGTTCTAACTTGCTAATTCAGTAAATATCATTTATATTCTTTATTCTTCTATAACCTTCATTTGAAACCTCCTTTTAAAACTATAGGGAAAATACTCTGCCATCTTTTAAGGTTTATCATCATTAACAAAACGAATATAAAACACTCCACAAAGTTAAAAAAAATGGAAAAAAGACCAAGCAATAATACTGTATTGTGAATCAGGTCTAAGCTATATCCTGGATATATGCATGAAGTGAGCAAGATAGCTGAGAACACTGTATTAACCCTCTTAGTCTTCCTTCCATGGAGCACCTTTGCATTAAATGGTTTCCTAGTAACAATAAAGAGTTCAAAGAATATATATCCATAACCGATTCCTACCTTCTGATTGTATGGGTTTTAAAATTTTATTTATGGGGAGGAATATATACAGTTCATAACAGGTCCTGCCTCCCTTACTAACAAATAGTTAGCCTAAGTTCCAGAAAATTCTGGCTGTTTCTCTAAGAAGTTATGATACACCACTGCGCAGACAGTGCGCAGACAGGTGTCATGATTCAGTTCAGGGACCAAAGTCAGTACCATTTTACTTTGAAAACCATTTCAGTGCTCATTTCCCATGGTTTCCAGGATAAGCTATGACTTTATCTTTCTGCTCTTTAATGCATAATAAAGAAAAGAAAAAGAAGACATGTATCCTAGAGCCCTGTGGTGAGGAAAAGCAACTTGATGTTTATGAAGTGATTTCAAGGGAGATCATAATCTTAGGGTAAAAGAGTGACCTGGAATCAGTTTTGTGTTTCTCTTAAATGTCCTGGCCTGATCCATGACTTTACTTGGCTATGTAAGAGATTCCTTAGAACACTGATCCAGTTTCCTAATTATAAAGGCAAAGGCAATTGAGGCTCTAGAGGCAATGCATCTTGAAGGTCACAGTTGTTAGCTGGAGTCCCAATGCCGTTATTAGGGTTTCCTATTCTCCCTTTCCCCCATTATGCCTATGGTGTTCACATTGCCCCCCCAACACACACACCTTATCTCCAGAGGTATGTCACTGAGGTTTTCATGGGGACCTAAGGATTAGAAGGAATGAGAGGAGGAAGTAGGAGCCAAAAGGAATAGATAGAAAGTAATTGTGATTTTTCTGTGTAGGATTCAGGCTTTTAAACTTTTTTTTAAAGATTTTATTTATTAGAGAGAGAGAGAGAGGTAGCGAGAGAGAGCACAAGTGGTGAGGAGAGGGAGAAGTAGGCTCCCCCTTAAGTAGGGAGCCTGACGCGGAGCTCGATCCCAGGACCCCAAGATCATGACCTGAGCCAAAGGCAGACGCTTAACTGAGCCACCCAGGCACTCCAGGCTTTTAAACTTTTTAAAACTTTTCTCTGGATTACTTAAAAATACCAATATTTTAGTGCTGAAAGGTTTCTAATGCTTAGAAAAATTCAAACCAATCTCATGTGTCCCATGTTATGAGACAGCATTTAGGGTTGGTTGACATTTAATGAATGTTCATGATGAATCCATTCTCTAGTTGGTTGAACCCTGTAATTTCCTTGCTTCTTTTTCATCTTACAATATTTATAATAAAGGTGCCATACATAATTCCTTTGGAAAGGTCAGTATAGTCTTTGATTAACCATAACCCTTTCTGGTTTTCTGGGTATATATTTGTCAGAGAATAGGCTATTGTACCATGATTTTAAATTTTAGGTTATATAGATTGGTTATATTCATGTCATTGCCTGCTAAAATATTTACTTGCAGACATTTAGAAAATAGGGTTAATAACAACCAACACTATTTATTGCTCTCTCAGAAGTTAGCAACCCAAACCCATGTATAGCCCAGACAGGTAGCATGAATGGGTGGAGGATGGGGATGGATATAAGCCCAAAAGAGGGGCAAAAACTGTGCTAGACCAGAGCAAGCGTGCTCTCTTTTTATAGTACTCAATGTTTTGAAAGCATTTTAATTATTATATTTGGCAGGCCCAATGCATCTTGGGCTGATTCTCCCACCCTTTAGGTCTACAAAATTCAGCTTATCAGTTTGCTGAGAGACATGACAACCAAGAAGAAAAAAAAGTTGATTCTTTCTGTACTTGCACATGTATTTCTTTTTCTCTTTATGCTTTAAAATTTTTCCCAATCTATCAGGTAGATCTTCACTCTGTGTGATGTTGTATCCTTTTAGTCTTAATGATATTGACTCAGGATCCCTAGGAATTTGCCTGACCTTTTGAAGGAAGTCTCTAGAACCAGATTGTATAGGATCAAATTTTGGCTCCCCTTTATAGCTGTATGACTCTGGGCATATCCTTTACTCTGAATCTGTTTCCTCATCTGTGAAACAATAATAACAACAGTAGTGGTAACAACAAAACCTAATCCATGGGGCAGTTGCAAGGATTAAAGATGTGACCCATGTAAAGTATCGAATAGTGTTATTATTGTTGTACCATCCTCATTATTAAGTTGTCATGCCTGAGAGGTCTTAGCTCTGACATGGTTGCCCAAGTGGATGCAACTTACAAGTTTCCTTCTGATAGAAAACAGAGGGAGTCCAAAAAACAATGTAGAGAGGCAAAGGGAAAAAGAAACTAAACTAAACAAGACTTGGAAACGTACATGTCTAGTTGCAAGATGAAGAATGGATTTTTCATTTTGAACCCAACCTGTGATTCTGGCTACATCAGACGAGGGAAATGTTTATGATTTTCAGCCATTTGGTAGGGTTTATTAAGTGAGGTAGCTTTTTCTTTGAGAAGGTGGAATTAATAACGATGATGATTATGATAATAGGAACAGTTGCCATCTAGTGCTTAGCATTTACCAGATGCCAGGTTTCACAATTTACCAGCATAATTTCACTCCATATTTAGGGGGGCGGGGAATCATTTTCTCTTTTAAAAATGAGAAAGCCGATGGTAAACTAAATGAAGTCATTTATCTGGAGTCACACAGTATGTGGTGAAGTTAGAATCCAAACCTCAGTTTATCAGATTCTTCTGTTCTCAATGCTCCTGCCTCTCCTGGGCCAGGTTCCCCCTGCAGTATTTGTAGCCATTTGAAAGGACTCACTGTGGCTAAGTGAACTAAAATGAAAGAGACATCAAGCCATCATAGATTTTGGGAGATCAGCTAGGCCAGCTTGCTTCTTTCCATCAGGTGAATGACTCAGCCATCTAGGACAGATGCTTGCTTTTTTTTTTCAAAAGACCTTCAAGGATAGTCACTTCACAACCTCCTCAGAAGGCAGAGGAACAGAACTGGTCAAGCATGCAAAGTAAGGGCCTAAGTGGGCAGATGTGTTCTATGTGACTCAGGCCCCCAGCTGACAAACTTACTGTGAGATGTCCTGCTTGAGAACGTTCTGTTTAACATGCTATGCAAACCAGTCTCCAGGTCGTAAGTGTAGGGAGATCGCTTTGCTTTCTGTGATTATTGTATGGATTTATCCAACACCTTTTTGTTATACCAGAGTGAGTTTGATATTTATCATAAAATGATTTACCTTCCACAAAAGCAGTTCAAACAATGACCAGTGAGTTGTCTCTTCCTGCCATCTATAACTTGTACATTTTCTTGACTTTTTTCTGTTCCATGGAAAATCTTATCTTTGGTGCAAATTCTATACATGAAAGAGATAAATACTTGATGATAATCAGCATCTGCCACCACTAATTTGCACTAATGACAGGTATTATTACTTTGGTTTACTTATAAAATTCAAATGAAATTGGATTTAGTTGTTTATTGAACATTTGTCCTCCCTGCTAGACTGCAAACTTCACATCACCAGAGCTATCACAGTGTCCTAAACATATTATGTATTCAATGACAAAAGGAGAAGAAGAAGATCAAGGGTTGAGTCTCTACAAACTCCCGGTTTCAACAAGGATGAGCCATTCTATTTCTCTGAGATTCTTACTTAATAAGAGTTTTATAACACAACTCACAGGATTATTGCTAGGAGTTAAGCAAATGGTGGTGTTAATGTTATTTATTATTATTATTATTTTCATTATGTAGTTCATAAAAATACTTTTCAAAAGATAAGGGAACTGAGGCTTACACAAATACTCTTCCCCCAAGTTCACATAGCAGGAGAATGAAAACCTGGTGCATTAGCTTCCTGAAGCTGCCCTAACAAATTATCACAAATTTGATGACTTAAAGCAACAGAAAGGTGTTCTCTCACAGTTCGGGAGCTCAAAGTCCAAAACTTGGTAGGCATGCACTCCCTCTAGTAGGTGTAAGAAGAATCTCTTCCTTGCTTCTTCCTGCCAGCTCCTGGTGGCAGCCCCGCCATTCCTGCACATCATTCTCATCTCTGCCTCCATCTTTACATGACCTCTCCTGTGTGAATGTCTCATCTTCCTCTGCACCACTCTTATTAAAAAGACACTCAGGATTGGATTTAGGTCCTACCCAGATAATCCAAGATGATCCTCTCCTCTGAAGACCCTTAACTTAATTACATCTGCAAAGACCTTTTTCTAGGTAGATTTACACTCATAGTTTCTGGGGCTTAGGACACAGATATACCTTTTTTGGGAGCCACTATTCAGCCCACTATACCTGGTCTCCATATATTTAGATGCTCCCTATGCTCTCCCAGCATGGATCTCAATTGGACATTTTTGCAGTGAGCACTCATGGACTACTTGAATCAAACAGAAGAGATTTCTAGTACATAACTTTGTTGATAATGACTGTATATAATCTTTATTTCAGGGATGGGCAGGTCAACTAAATTTCAATTTAAAAAATCGTAAAATAAAACCAAACTCTCTTTTTCCATTATAGATGGAAATAAAGCCAAATGTTTATAGGTAAAAGCAAGAGTTGGAGAAACATTATCATATCACTAATAGTACTAGTAAGGTTTTAAAACTTGCTTTTGGACCTCATCTGCCAAGGTCTTGTAGGTTAATAGCAGAGATTAATAGTCTTGCTGAATAGATGAGATGATTAACTAGCCTTCTTATAGCCATGGGGAAAAAAAACGTAAGTGTGATAGGAATCAGGAGTGAAATGTGTGATCTCTGTTTCTAGCAAGTAAACCTGTTTCCGTTTAGGATGAAACTAATTGTGAAGTTTTTTTCATTTGAACTCTGGCATCCTGTTTACAGCGTTTTATACAAGGTTAGCTTTCTTCATTTCATTGCCTGTAATGTGGAAATAATTCATCAACTGAACTTGCTGCTCCCCAGCAACCATAATGAAAACAATAATACTTCCCCAAGGAGGTTACATGTCTCAGGTCATTGGTGGTGTGACAGAGATGTCCCTATCTTTTACGAAAGCTAAGCTCTGCTTTACAAATCTTTATGCACTAGGGGAATGTTCCCATGAATACTGGCATTTCAGAAACTGTGTTTTAAAAATACAAAGTACACATATACCCCTATATTAATTTTATGGGTCTTATACTCATTTTAAAACTAAAAATTAAACTAACGATCTTTCTCTCTCTTTCTCTCTCAGGGAAGGGAGGATCCAGAGTTAAAACAAAATACACTTTAATATTAGAAGTGATTGCTAAGTAAATGGAATTGGTTGTGACAGGTGTCTCATAGCAAGACGACTTCTGTAGCTGATTCTCTGTGAAGGACTTCCACATTTAGCACAATAATGCTACGAGAATTCAAGTGCATTTGTTAATTCACTTTTGCTTAGAAAGTTCACAGTCTGAATTAGTACATATTCAGCAGCAAACTAAAAGATGCATAGATCAATTCGTTTTGGATGCTTTAAAAACATATCATTCAATGGGGTGCCTGGGTGGAGCACTCAGTTAAGTGTCCCACTCATGGTTTCAGCTCGAGTCGCAATCTCGGGGTTGTTAGAAGGAGCCCTGTGCTTGGCTCCTCGCTCAACTAACCAATATTACATTAGTTTCAGATGTATAACATAGTGATTTGGCAACTCTATACATAATGCTGTGCTCACCCAGTTTGTGCTCTATATTTATGGTTCTAGTTCTGCTTTTGTTTGTTTTGTTTTTAAATTCCATATATTAGTGAAATCATGTGGTATTTGTCCTTCCCTGTCTGACTTATTTCACTTAGCATAGAACCCTCTAAGTCTATCCATATTCTCATCAATGTCAAGATCTCATCCTTTTCGATAACTAATATTCTATTGTAATATATACCACATCTTCTTTATCCATTTATCTATTGGTGAACACTTACATTGCTTCCATATCTTGCTATTGTAAATAATACTGCAATAAACATAGGTGTGCATATATCTTTTTGAATTAGTGTTTTCATTTTCTTTGTGTAAATACCCAGCAGTGGAATTACTGGATCATATGATATTTCTATTTTGAGGAACCTCCATACTGTTTTCCATACTGGCTGCCACAGCTTACATTCCCACCAACAGTGTACAAGGGTTCCTTTTTCTTCACATCCTTGCCAACATTTGTTTCTTGTCTTTTTGATACTAGCCATTTGGGCAGGTATCAGGTTTTTGATTTACATTTCTCTGATGATGAGTGATGTTGAACATCTTTTCATGTGTCTGTTGGCCATTTGAATGTCTTCCTTGGAAAAATATCTATTCACGCCCTCTGCCCATCTTTTAATTGGATTATTTGTTTTTTGGTATTGGGTTATATAAGTTCTTTTTGGTATTGGGTTATATAAGTTCTTTATATAAGTTCTCTATTAACTCCTTATTAGATATATCATTTGCAAATGTTTTCTCCCATTCAGTAGGTTGCTTTTTCATTTTGTTGATGGTTTCCTTTGCTGTGGAATAGCTTTTTAGTTTGATGGAGTCCCCAGAGTTTATTTTTGCTTTTGTTTCCCTTGCCTGAGGAGACATATTCAGAAAAATGTTGCTAAGGCCAGTGTCGAAGATATTACTGCCCTATATTACTGTTTTCTTCTAGAAGTTTTATGGTTTTACATCTTACATTTAAGTCTTTCATCCATTTTGAATTTATTATTGTGCCCAGTGTAAGAAAGTGGTCCAGTTTCATTCCTTTTCATATAGCTGTCCAGTTTTCCAAACACCATTTGTTGAAGAGACTGTCTTTTCCTCCACTGTATATTCTTGCCTCCTTTGCTGTAGATTAATTGACTGTGTAAGTGTGGGTTTATTTCTGGGCTCTCTATTCTATTCCATTGATCTATCTGTCTATTTTTGTGGGAGTACCGTACTGTTTTGATTATTATAACATTGTAATACAATTTAAGATCTGGGATTGTGATATCTCCAGCTTTGTTCTTCTTTGTCAAGATTGCTTTGGCTATTCAGGGCCTTTTGTGATTCCATAGAAATTTTAGTATTATTTGTTCTAATTCTGTGAAAAAATGTTCTTTGAATCTTGATAAGGATTGCATTGAATCTGCATATTGGACAGTATGGACATTTTAAAAATTCTAATTCTTATAATTTGTGAGCACAGAATATCTTTCCATTTCTGTTGTCTTTATTCTTTCACTAATGTCTTATACTTTTCAGGATACAGGTTTTTCACCTTCTTAGTTAAGTTTATTCCTAGGTATTTTATTCTTTTTGGTGCAATGGTAAATGGAATTGTTTTCTTAATTTCTCTTTCTGCTACTTCATAATTAATGTATAGAAATATAACAGGTATCTGTATTTTAATTTTATATCTTGCAACTTTACAAAATTCATTTACTACCTCTAATAGTTTTTTGGTGGAGTCCTTAGGGTTTTCTTTGTAGAGTATATGTCATTCCCAGGTGCCATGTTTCTACTTCTTCCTTACCAATTTGAATGTCTTTTATTTATTTTTCTTGTCTGCTCTGGCTAGTATCCCTCCTACTGTTGAACAAATGTGGTGAGTGTGGACATCCTTTTTTGTTCCTGATTATAGAGGAAAAGCTCTCAGTTATTCACCACAGAGTATGATGCTAGCAATGGGTTTGTTATACATGGGCTTTATTATATTGAGGTGTTCCCTCTAAACCTACTTTGTTGAGAGTTTTTATCATGAATAGATATTTAATTTTTTCAAATGCTTTTCTGAATCTTTTATTTTAGGATTGTGGGCCCTTAATTATTGATGGTATTACCTTTATGAAATATGGTATGGTGCTGCTTTAATCAAAGATAGTTGCAGCTATCAAGAGCCTAAATGATTTTTCTTTTACGTTCTGGTTCACTACTATTTGGGGGACCCTTTTTAGTATTATTTCTTCTTTACATTTCCTAAGAATGGCTTACTCGTTTCCACTGCCAAATTTCCAGACTTCTGTGATCACCTTATTTGTGGCTACCAGCATGGAATTATCTTATTCATGGTATGTAGTAAGAAATAGTAGGGAGAAAAGGTAACCATTTTTTGCCTTAATCACAGTTACTAAGTACCCAGCAAGGAGAGAACAGCAAAGTCACATGGAGCTTCATGTTATGAAAAGTTGAAAGGACTCATGTAACATTCAGGTTACCCTTTCCTATGAACAAGTCTTGGAGACTGAGTAACTCACATTCATATCTGAGAAAAGTGACAAATTTTGCCTACCATTTTTCTGGTAGATTATGAATAGTTGGGAATACCAAAGACAAACTTGCAGTGCCATTCATGTTGTTGTTTAGGGCATAAAGTTTACAGCATAAGGAAATCTACTGTGTTTCAAATCTACCATCTCTTTCAGGTATATTTTCCTGTCCATTCACCAATTTTGACAGTTTGGAACAAATAATGAAAACCATATGCTGTGTTTTAGATTCTAGTCCTCAAAGTTGATTAACCCATCAGAGATTGTGTAAGACTGTTGAATCATAGACCTGTACCTCTGAAACAAATAATACATTATATGTTAAAAAAAAAGAAGAAGAAGAAGATAGTAGGAGGGGAAGAATGAAGGGGGGGAATCAGAGGGGGAGATGAACCATGAGAGACTGTGGACTCTGAAAAACAAACTGAGGGTTCTAGAGGGAAGGGAATGGGAGAATGGGTTAGCCTGGTGATGGGTATTAAGGAGGGCATGTTCTGCACGGAGCACTGGGTGTTATACGCAAACAATGAATCATGGAGCACTACATCAAAAACTAACGATGTAATGTATGGTGATTAACATAACATAATAAAAAAATTTTTTTAAAAAACCATCAGAGAAATAATTCACCTTCTGTAAATAATATTTGGTTAGAAAAATACTAGCATGATGTTCCACTGTAGCAGTTCTCAGTGTAGGCTCAGGAGGACACTGATTCTAGGGGAGATTAGCAATGAACAGTTCACAGCCTTGTTTTCTGAGGACTTCTGGGAATCTTTGATGCTGTAATGTGCATTGTATATCCCAAGAAGGAGATACAGTAAATAGTAACTCCCAAACTCATTTCATGATAAATCTCCTTTTTGTTCATAGAAAAGCAATGTTCTCAGAACAAACTTTGCAATAACTGTTATCATAGTACAATATAATGTTGTAAAATGTCAGCTTGGGTCCTTATTCTGGCTCTGCCACAAATGGGGCACTTCAAGCAAATCACTTGACGGCTCCAGGCTTCAGTTTCCTTTGGGAGTGCAAATAAATGATGTTTTGAGTCCTTTGAAAACTTGCATTGCTATAATTCTCTGCCTGTGGGTAACAAGGTTCTTGTATAATATCCACATTTCATTCTACAAGTTTGATTATGTTGGTTCTGCCGGTTTCAGTAAGAATCATCAACCCCCCTGGAATATTTAAATGATTAAATAATCTGGAGAAGGTTAATATTTTGAAAGTATCATAGTCATGGACAAATAATCCAAATTAGATCAACTATCAGAATTGAAACTGGCAGGCTGACACTTTGATCTATACCCAAAGAAAGAACTGGACAAGATTTTGGCATAGACAATGTTTTTGGGAAAGTGAGTAGTTGAGACAGTGAAGGGCTTTTCCTTAGGGTGTTAGCTTATACATCCATCTCCTTCTCTCCAAGGTCTGGTGCCAAGTGGTCTCATATATGTACTCCCCCCGCCCCATTCTCATTTGTATTCTCCTTCCTTCTCTCCAGAGAATATGGAGAGAAATGTGTGTAATTGGGTTTTGGTGGGATCCCAGAGCCTTATTTCTCCCCACAACTCAGATGACATTCCCAAAGGAAAGCAGAGGGGACTTTCTATAATATATTTTGTTAAATAGGTAAGAAGCATCTCGTCTTATTAACAGCAGTCTTATTTTAGAGTAACAGAAGGGTATCTTTTTGTTCAAATTTGTTTCATATCAAAAAAAAAAGTATGTATGATCAATTCAAAAACTAATCAGATTTTTTATAAAATGATTCTGGGTAATCTTTTTATTGCACCTAATTTTTATGTGTTCATTACTGCAGAAAATCTAGACAATGCCTTCTCAGACTTTTGAAAATTACTTTTCTTATCCTTTCATTAATCACAGAAATAGCTGGAGAAAAGAATAGGATGTTTTGTTCTCACTATAGAATTGTTGGTTAATATCTTCTTGACAATTAAGATATTTAAAGTCTTAAGAAATTAAGTTTGTGTTTGTTTTATTCTTTTAAATTAAATCCAAGCACATTTCAGTTAGGTTACATACTTGGTTTTTGACCCCAAAAAAGGGACCTAAACTACACTATAACTTGAACATCTGAATTTGGTAACTTTCATCCTCTTTCCTTATTGCAGTTCTTAGTAAAATGGAATTATTGAGAGATGTCTTTTATAGGATTATATTTGGAGATACTCTAGAAACCACACGTGGAAACTTGAGGAATTCATCAGTAAGGCTGACATGAATTTGAGGATTCTTAAAGCCAATCAAGTAGAATCTTTTGGCCTTCCCTAATCTAAAAATACCACTTGATTAAATTCACTTTTCAATATCCCTTTTAATTCCATATTATGGTCTTTAATACACCCTTATTTCTCTGAGAAAAAAATGGAAATGAAGAGCTGAAATCTAAAAATAAAATCCATACTTAATACACAAGCTAAATATACCCCCAAGTTTTCTCATTGCTACATTAATTCAGTGAAATCTAATTTAGGCTAGTACCACTGTTCTGAATAAAGATGAATTAAGTATTACCAGTTCACATTGTGTTTCAGCTTCTTTCTTTAAGACTTATCAGAAGAAATGTTAATTGCTTAAGTCCTTACATAATATTGAGTGTTCTTTAAAGTTTTCTGGAAGAAAGATTAAATGAAGGGTACAAATTACTTTGCATTTAATTTTGGCCTCATCCTATTCTGTTGCTATACCCCCAAAGTATTTGTTCTGACTTCATACTACTCTGTAAGAGTTAACTTTCCCAAATCTAGATACTATTATGTTGTTCAACACATCATACCCACTCCATACCTAAATTCTTACTATAGCACTTGCTTATATTATTGTTCCCCAAATTGGTGAACTCTGATTCTACAGGCTATTATTAAAGGTACCTCTACAGTGTACAGAACTCACATAAGTTTAGGAAATGATGGGTTAAACAAAGTTAAACAAGTTTCTTTACTGTTGGATTTTTTCTGCAGTACGAATGTGAATCTCTAAGAGGTCATTATGTTGGGTTTTTTTTTAACTTTTGCAAATAAATCGCAAAATATTTTACAAGCAGTTCTATTTAGTAAGATTACTGTGTGGAAAACCAAATGCAGGTCTAGGCTGTTAGCAATCTCTACAGGATGACCCTTATCTACCTTCCTAGTTTCATGTCTCTTATTTTTGTGCAGACACCTGTCGGCCATTTGGTGACCACGCTACATATTTTTAATGCCTCTTGATCATTGTGTGTGCTGTCCCTTGTCAGCCTTAAAAATTAAGCAAGAGAGGTTATCAAGCAGCAAATGAGTTTATTCAGGAATAGAAGAGGAATCATAATCAGGGTGCAAACTGCAGTGAACCATAGGCAAGTCCAGAGAACAAAGGGGGAGAACATCCTTTTATGAAGGAAAGGAGAAAGTTGGGAAGGGTTGTTTTGAAAAAAAGTTCACTGGAGACATATCGGAGTTCAGAGTGTTGGCAGCTTGTCATTGGTGGAATGCAGTCAAAGTGGTAGCTGTTTCTCATTGGCTGCAGGTGAGAGAGAGCATCTTGCTGTTGCTGGGCAGAAAGGAAATCTTACTTCTTCCTGCTGAACTATGCAAGGTGCAACAGTAATAGTGCATGAGAGCTCCCTGTTCATTGCTTCTTGACTCCATTTGGAATGAGGTTTCCTTTATTCATTTTCACACTCTCATCCTGACATTCTTTCCTCTCTTTTTTCTCCTCTTGAAATCTTATTTTTTTGACACCAGATCCGCATATTATATACTATTATATTTTTTTCCTGCAGGAAAACTATTTTGCTTTCTCCTTGGTATTCCCGTAAGTACTTTGTTTATACATGTGCTAAAGCTCTTGCCATTGTCTGTTTTGAATCAGGTAATTGTCCACATCTCTCTACAAGATGGGGAACTCTTCAAAGCAGTGGCTTGTTTTAATTTACCTTTACAAATCTTTTGATTCTTAACACTCCACCAGGCATGTAATGGGCAGTCATTCTGGTCGAACGGAACTGAGTTGACTAACCACAAAACCTTAAATCAAACTATGTCACTCTTCTGCTCAAAAACCTGTAGTGTCTCCATTTATACTCAGAATGGGAGCCAAAGACTTTACAGGTGTCCACAAAGCCCCAAACAGTCACTCATTCTCCCTGCCCCAAGACCTCCTTGACTCCATCTCTTAACTGCTCTCTTCCTCGTCCGTTCCACTCCAGTTAAAATGGGCTCCTAGTGTTCCTCATAGGATGGTTCCCCCTAAGCACTCACCGGGTCAAATCTTTTACCTCTTTCAAGTCTTTGCTCTAATGTCACCAAACTCCTCAGACTTACCCTGAACCCGTTATCTAAAATTGCAGCTGTCCTTCCAGCTCTCCCAGTCTCTCTTACTATGCTCTATTTTTTGCATCTCCCACAGCTTCACTACCTTCTAACATACTTAGCAATTAAAATTTATCATGTTTTTTATTTTCCTACCTCACCTGGCCAGATGTAAATTCTGCAATGGCAGGGATACTTGTCTGATTTGTTTATTGTTGTGTCCCAAACCCCTAAAACAGGGTCTGATGAATATTAGGCATTTCATAAATATGTTAAAAGAATTGAATAAATAAGTATGATATTCATCCCATTTTCTACTACAATGAATTTGTGATGTCTGCTTGTCACAATATATTCATATGGAATTTAGTAAGATCGGGGTAGTTTTTATTAGCTTTTCTTATTGAAAAATTGTTCTCTGCACTTCACCTCATTCAAGCTATGAAGGCAGTAAAACATTGCATCAATTAAAATATTCCAATTAACACTAATCAAGAAGAGCAATATTAATAACACAGCTGAACTGGGTTGTTGAAATTTCGTAGCCTCACATATCACTCCAGGCACAGCATGTCAATTTCAAAAGGTAATTTTTGTTCCCTTTCATGAATTTTGGTAAAATAATGAAGACCTTTAGAGGAGAAAGAGAAAGCATTAAAAAAAAGTGGGTCTCTATTTTAAAATGCTCTGGTTCTGCTCTTCAATCCAAAATAACATTGCTTTCATCATCATCATGGTTAAGAATAACATTTCATGGCATGTCCACTCATCAGAACATTGGGATAGATTTTGGGAGCCTAAGAAGTGTGAAATGGCATTCTTGCCCTCAAGGAATTTGCAATCTCCACCAAAAGTGTTTTAGAGTCTAGGCTCAGATCATTTACTTATTATTTTCAGCTTTATTGAGATATAATTGATATAACATTGTGTAAGTTTAAGGTGTCAATGTGTTGATTTGATACCTTTATATATAGCAAAATGATGACTACCATAGCTTTAGCTAACACCTCCATCCGATCACATGATTACCATTTCTTTTTTTGCAATGAAAACGTTTAAGATCTACTCTCTTAGCAACTTTCAACAATCTAATAACATTATTGCTGACTATAATCACCATGCTGTATATTAGATCCCCAGAACTTGCTTGTCTTAAAACTGGAAGTTTATACCCTTTAACCAACATCTCCCTATTTCACCCACCTTCCAGCCCCTGATAACCACCATCCTATTTGGTTTGTATGAGTTTGGCCTTTCTACATTCTACATATGTGTGATATCAAATAGTATTTGTCTTTCTCTTACTTATTTCATTTAACATAATGCTCCAAGGTTCATCCATGTTGTCATACATGGCAGGATTTCCTTCTTTCTCATGAATGAAAAATATTCCATTTTATATATATATACATACATATATGTATCACATCTTCTTCATTCATCTGTTGACAGACACTTAGGATATGAAAATAGAATCTCCAGTTGATATCTGTACTCCCATGTTTATTGGAGCATTATTCACAATAGTCAAGATATGGAACCAACCATATAATTTACTTATTGAAGGTATAACTTTGAACAACTCTCTTAACTTTTCTGAATTTCAAATGTTGCCCTTCTATATACAGCAGTGAGTACTTAATGCCATCACTGTCTACTTTACAGAGATGCTTTCATAATCAGATGCATTATTATGAGTAATTTCTCTTTTAATTTTTAAAAATAAGGAGTATACAAATTTATAGAGACAGAAAGTAGAATGGTGGTTGCCAGAGGCTAGGGGCAGGAGGAGTGGAGAATAGGAGGTTATTGTTTAATAGGTACAATTTCAGTTTTACCAGATGAAAAGAGTTATGGAAATAGATGGTGATGATATTAGCACATTAATAATTTATTAAATACCACTGAACTATACACTTAAAAATATTTAAAATGGGAAATATTATGTCATGTGTGTTTTACCATAATAAAAAACTGGGAAAAAATGCACACCCCAAGGAGTCCATTTTGAAGAACTACATTCATTTGTGTATGTAGTTCAGGTGGCTTTGATAATTAAGATGGTCCCAAAATTCGGGCGCCTGGGTGGCTCAGTTGGTTAAGCAACTGCCTTCGGCTCAGGTCATGATCCTGGAGTCCCTGGATCGAGTCCCGCATCAGGCTCCCTGCTCGGCAGGGAGTCTGCTTCGTCCTCTGACCCTCCCCCTTCTCATGTGTTCTCTCTCTCTCATTCTCTCTGTCTCAAATAAATAAATAGAATCTTAAAAAAAAAAAAGATGGTCCCAAAATTCATGAAAACTCAACAGAAATAAAGCAGTTTTTTAAAGTACTATAAAAATATAAGGAAACATATCACTGATCTAGTTGCTACTATTATTACTACTATGTCTAATAGTTTTATTGTCATTGTTACTGCTAAACTCTTACTGTTATTACTGTCATTATCATCATCATCATCTTCTTCATAATCATATATTACCTGATGCATGGTCTAGGGAATAAATTTTTTATATCATCCAAATTTAAATTCTGTGTACAATACCAAATATTTAACTATGACATTTACTGAATGCCAGCAAAGTGCCCAGTCTGGAGCTAGATGCTGGGTGCAGGTTGAGGATCTCTGAAATGTATCAATAACCCCCAAATCAGTATTCTTAGCACCTTTATTGTCCTCCATGAACATGTGCTGAATGGCAAAATATTTGAGCCTTTCTATATACTTTCTCTGATGAAGTCGAACGAAGTGATGTTCTGCCTTCTTGTTTCAGCTCTCATACTATAAACAAATGTCCTTTTGGCAATCTCCTTATTGCCATGGTTTTTTTTTTTGCATTTTTGTGTTCTTTTTTGCTAATTTCATTGTTTAAAATAGCCCAAAGTGTAATGCTGGAGTTCAGTCTAGTGTTCCTAAGTGCTAGAAGCCTGTGATGTGCCTTATGGAAAAAAAGTATGTGTGATAGATAAGCTTCATTCAGGCATGAGTTAGAGTGCTCTTGGGTATGAGTTAGTGTTAATGAATCAAGGTTATATATAGTAAAGGTCCAAAATACCTTCATTAACTTACCCAACTACACACACACACATTTCAGGGACATTTAAAAATGTCTCTGTCCTTTGCCCTGTTCTGTAGCATCCTGATAATGGTGGCTTCATATACAGTGTTTAAAGAAGTCTGTGGAAATTTGAGCACCACAATGAGGTTTGATGTGTGGAATTTCTTGGTTCAGAAGAGCAACAAGGGTCACGTTGGATTCTTCTGGAAACTCCAGCAGATAAGTAATGAGGCAGAGACATCAGAATGGAAAATGACCCCAGGAGTAACACTGCAAAGATGGAAAGATGAGAGGCAAGTGCTGACATGCAAGATGAGGCTGTAGCTGGAGATGAGCTTGTGTCATATTTTTTTAAAACAAGAGTACCAGGAATTTCAATGGTTGGCACAGTTGATTTGAGTAACTGAATGTGCTTGATGCTAAAGAACCCAGTGTCACCTTGCAGTAGAATGAGGCTGCCTGTGTGCATTGACCTGCATTAAAAAAAGTGGGGAGACTGAACAGTCCTGCAACAGGGAAGGAGAGGAGCCAAGTCATGTGTGCTGACATAAATTAAACCCAAGATCCAATTCTCTTGGTACTCATACACTTTGATTCATCATCTGTGCAGATGGAATGTTGACTGGATGATTTACCCCCAACAAAAAGTACTTCCTTTCATCTCCCATAGCACTTCCTCTCTACAGCTCCGCAGCATTGATTACCTCCTTTATACCTTGCAATGGAATTATTTATATGTCTGTCTAATGTAGATTGTAAACTTCTTGAGGTCAGGGACCATGTTTGATTTGCCTTCATATTCTCTGCACCATCTACCACATATGACATAATAATATTTATGGGGAGGAGGAAGGATGAGGAAGGGAGCTCAGACTGAAAAAAGGATGGTGTTATGGAATAAATGTTTGTGTCTCTCTAAAATTCATATGTTGAAATCCTAACCCCTAATGTGATAGCAATAAGAGGTGGAGTCTTTGGGACGTGATTAGGTCATGAGGGTCGAGCCCCCATGAATGAGATTAATACCCTTATAAGAAGAGACAGAGAGAGCTTCCTCTCTCTCCATTCTCCACCATGGGAGGATACAATGAGGAGATGGCCATTTGCAAATCAGGAAGCAGACCTTCAGCAGACACCAGCTCTGCCAGCACCTTAATCTTGGACTTCTCAGTCTCCCAAACTGTGAGAAATCAATGTTTGTTGTTTGAGCCACCCAGTCTGTGTGTATTTGTTATAGCAGCCCAAACACACTAAGGCATTAAGATCATCCCAGCTCTGAAATTCTCTGGCTCTGTAGGATTTCTGAGACAGAAAACAGTAGCATTGTCTAAAGCAGCACATAAATTATCATAGTACTGGTTTGGTGATTGTCTTCCTTTAGGAAATCAGGATATATTTAGTATGCCTGCTCATTTGTTCCTGCCATTTCTTCAGTTATTTAGTTATTTCTAGTTTTATGTTTGTTTTTGCTGGGGAACTGTGTTCAACTTTTAGATACAAAATAAAAATATTTATTAGGCTTCTCAGATGTTACTTGTATTAGGTGACTTCAACTTCAGTTATAAATAAGAACGTACAGAACTAAATCGAGACTGCTGTGCCACTTGGCACTACTTTGCACCCTTCTTGGCATCCTCTGTGGGGGCCAAGAGCTGAGTTGGCAGAAGGAGAGTGATTTATTCCTTCACATTTGGAAGTAGGAAGGGAAGTAAGAAGATTCTACTTTTACATGATCTTCCTCTTTTAAAAGTTCATACCAACATTACTTATCCTATTTTTTCCTATGTTTTCCTAACTTAGATTCCTTTAGCCCCTATCACCAGACACTAAGTGTGATTTATTTAATTTGCTTATGGTCATTTTGTCCACTTTAGCCTCTTTGAGAGGAGAATTTTTTTTTGTTCAATATTCTATTCCCTGTGCCTATAATAGTAGCCGACATATAATAAGTGCTCATCTTAAACATATTGTAAGTATTGATTGACTCTGTATTAGTTTGCATCTCCCTTAACAGTGCATTTAAAAGCAAGAGGCTTGAGTGATGGCATTTCCAAAAATCAGCAGGTTTACCACACTGCAGCCTTATCTCTGATTTCTCTCTGTGAAATCAGCATCTATAGCAAATTCTAAATAGATGATGAACAAACACATAGCTTACATGTATATTTGATGATGGTTTTATTTTCAAAACTGTAATGAGATAAAAATATATGGTTGAAGTTGCCAAAGCAACTTAAATTCAACATAAATAACAGCTGCTGTTCATCTGGGAATTTCATTTATATACAGAACTTTTATTTTATGCCCTTAACTTTTTTTAAGGAGTATACTAGATACAACTAATTAAGCATCCAGTATCCCAAGATATGTTTTATACTCAAAGAAGAGAAAAAGGGCAGAGAAGTACACTTTTTGAGCCAGTGATTAAACAAACCTGTTAGTTCCAATAGCTTTGATTTCCCCAAAGTAACTATATGGCAAAGCATGTCCAATTTTTTAGAAGCAGTGACTATATGAAGACTGGCATTTTTCTTTATGAGTCACCATTCCCTGTTTTATTGTGTCAAAAATCCTAAACTAAGTATGTAGTGAGGACTCTTCGATTTGCTTTTAAAGCAAAACTTTATTTCAGAGCATAGAGTGTTGGGAAAAACTGATGAAGTATGCCTCTCCCTTTAAAGTTAACAGTCAGTGTAATTTCTTCCCAAGCTCCTTGGGAAATATGCCTACTTTTTCGGGTAGAAATAAGAGAACATTTAAATATATGAGCACCTACCTAGTTTCATTTATGAGCAGGAAGTGAGAAACTGCCCCTCTTTCTTAGAGATTGTACCCACTGCCACTCAGTGCTAGGCATACTTGAAGGTGAATTCATTGCTCAGGCTTGTATCCCTAAAAGGTTAACAAAACAAAAGAAATGGAATGAAAAAGTTTGAGATGAAAAGATTTCTTTTACTTTAAAGCACAGTGTTTTCACAACCAATTGTATGGCTGGTAGATTTGTGGTCTCTAGGGTTTGATCATGATCTGTGGCCCATATATCTCCATTTAGTAATATCTTCCCAAGGTTTTTCCTAGAGATTACTGACTTTACAATGGCCTCCTGATACATTCCTTTTCAGCATTTCTTCAGAGGATATTTATTCTAGTATTAGTTGAATGTATTTGATTTGCCCTCTAGGGTTGCCCATTTTTTAAGAAGACTGGTACAATGAATTACAACTTGCTAATTTTAATTTTCAGAGGGGAGAAGAAAAGGCTATGCAGTAAAAGTACAAAATGAAGAATCATGTTTCTTTCTGTCAAAACTGTAATGATCGTAAGTCTATCAAAATACAGAATTCTTACACTAGATGAAAAACAGATAATTGTATGCTATGTCACTGACTAACTGATAGCCCTGATCACAAATAACAGACCCATGCAATTTGCATAATGTTGTTTGATATTTTAATCATCTTGGGCATTTCCTGAGCCTCAGGGGTCAGCGGGTGGGAGGGTATTTCTTGTACCAAGCAGTGAATTTATTTCATACCCTGATTGTATTTCAGTCTTAGTGAGTGTATCTCTAAGATTTCATATTTAGGTGTGGTAGGTGGCTCGACCCCTACAGCCAAGATGTTGGGAAATGGTCTGTCATGTGCACAAATACAAGAAAGTTCACTCTAGGCCAAGTCTTGCTGACTTAGTGTGTGAAACAGGAGGGAGAGCAGTGCTCAACAAATACAAATTAAGTACCTACTATATATCAAACACTGCTTGGGGCACTGTGCTACAGACTGATAAAGACTGAAAAGATTCCTGCCACGGTGAGCCTTTATCTTGGGTAGGGATGGGGGTTGTTGGGGAGACAATAAACCAAGTAGCATATAAGCAAACAAAGTCATTTGCAGATGGTGGCGATGATTGCTGTGTAAGACATCATAAAGAGGTGATGTGATGGAAAGTGTCTGGAGCCAGGTGGTGGTCTACTCGAGATAAACCCTCAGAAAGGCTACTCTGAGGAGGTGACATTTGAATTGAGTCCTGAGGGATGGGAATAATGAGCCAAAAGATGAGTCAAGTGCATTTCAAACAAAGGGAACAGCAAGTTCAAAGGTCTTAAAAAAAGGATTAGTCTTAAAATGTTTGAAGAACAGAAAGCAAAACATGTTTATTATGGTTTAAATAAGGAAGGTAGAAAATAACAGGAAATGGGACTGGGTACATAGGCGGGGACCAGATTTCAAAGGGCCTTTATAGAATACAGTGAAGATTTCATATTTTATTTAAAATTTACTAGGCCAAATGCTTTTCTGAAACCTTTGTTTCTGTTTGTGTTCTGTAAACATGAAACCAAAGATAGGGAATGCAGCTGCCTAACCATTGACACTCCTGAGTCAGGATGATATGCAAAAAGAGATGAGCTCCTATGGAGAAAAATGCTGGTAATAATAGCTTGTATTTTAGAGCACCTGTCTCCAAAGGAGAACAACATTATTTATGTTGCCATATCACACTCATCACAGTAACCTTGTGAGTTAGATAGGTTCAGGTTTTTATGGAACACATGGAGAAACTCAAACATTTTAAATTGAGTTGTTCTTTGACTTATTAAGTAACACAAAGGTCTAGATAAAATAGAATATGCCAAAAAAGTGTAGAAAGAGAAAAAAACTAATATGAGAAATAAAAAGAGCTACTAGGAGAGAGTCATACACTTAACAGAGCAAAGGGCAGCAAAGCAACCTTTATTTTCTCGAAAAGTCAAGAAAATAATAGTAGAGGGATGAAAAAGCGAAAGTCTCAAATAGTCAACCAGACAACAAGTATGGTTTCATTTTTTAAATTTAATTCTGTGTAGAAAGAGGCTAAGTACTTCTGGATTAAGTAAACCTGAATTATAATTCATTCCCTTATACTATATCTTTGATCTTCGGTGTTAACCTGGGTGTTTCTTTGTATAAAATGGATTAATAATAATACTTTATAGAGTTGTTGCAAGGATTAAATGAATGAACACATGAAAAGTGAGAAATTGAGTTCTTTATGGAAGCTAGTTAAAACTGGCATTCCACTGTGTTGTTGTTGTTGTTGTTTGCTAATGAGTTAGAATTTACAAAAGTGATTAATTTCCCAAGCAGTCCACAGAAGCCTCCTTAACACATACACACATTTTAAGTTCTTGCCTAGGTTTTGTTGCTGAAAACAAAAAATGATGTAGTAATGTGGTGAAAGGGAAAGAGGAGCATAACCTCCTCTTTTGCAAAATGCAAGATTGCTGACCCCAGGCAAATTTGTCTTTGACAATCTCTACACACCTTTCCTCATCGTGTTTTTTAGGTCATTAATTTCTTTTTGAGCTTTCTCAGCCCTATTTTACCCTCCCCATTACTTCATAGATAACATTTTCTTTTGTTTCTTCTTTGGTTAATCAAAACTCCCATTTGAAGAATCCCTACTGCTCTTATTTACTTATTAAGAGGAAGCAATCTGATTGGATTAATTCACTCTTCACTGTAAATGACTACTTGCAAGGTAATGCATTTATAGCTATTTATGGTTTTAAAGTGTAATTTCTGTAATTCCGAAGTAATCCCTAAATTATAGAGTTTTTATCTGGCATGACTAAAGAGGGTAAGAAAAAAATTCAGATATTTGGTGGGAGAACATTGTGTTGTCATATTCAGTACCTGGGAGAGCTCCCACAGGCTCTTCCTTTGTACTTGGAAATAAGTGCTCTGAGAATTTTCGTAGGGATGTCCATAGTAGCAGCATTAGGACTATGAAAGAACAAGGTCATAAGCCAGTTCTATGAATGAGTCATTTGTAAATTGAGTGTATGTTAACTTAGAAATATTAATAAAGCCCTTTTTATCTATACAAAGATCTCCAGGAAAGAGAGTTGCTTTCCTTTTCAATGTCAGATCGCCACCTTGAATCAGATTTTGGTCCCTTACTTTAGACTGTCAACAAATTAGGATATTTAATATCAGATATTTAGCATAGACATACGTTTTTCTTTTGTTTTGTTTTACTTAGTTGTTAGAGAAATAAGATACCTGACATCAATACTTGGAATAAAAGAGGAACTCAAAAAATATTTGCTGAAGATTGGATAAACAAATGGGAAAGTTAACGACATAAGGAAAAGCAAGATAATGACAAGCGTATCTATCAATATTTTATAATCATATATACATATATTTCAATTTCCATTTATAGCCATTCTATTCCCATCTGGTATACAGTGTGAACTTCCAAAACTTTAAGTTCAATGAGTAAATTTATATAATCAGTAAATAATATGTTTCATAATTTATTTCTGTTTCAAACATCATATGTCTGCATCCATTGTAGAAGATAAATAAACATCAGGTTTTTGCTGTTTTATGAAAATATTTTCCACCTTTACATTAAAAAGTAACACAAACTTTCTCAGATCATATCATCATAAGAAAAAGTTCTTAAAGAAAATAGTCTGAATCCATTATATGTGAGTGTATCTTAATTGTAAGTCATATAAAGAATACAGTCCATTCTCTGGAAAGGATAAGGTAGCCTGCTTACTTCAGCTCCTGTCTAGACTTAAAAACACAATTAAGATTAACAAAAAAAGATCTGTTTTAAGCCCTATTAGCATTTTTTGCCATGGCACGATTGACTTGACCACTCTAGTGTTACCTTATCTGGTGGAAGTTTGGACTCACGGGCTTTCCCCCAGTAAGTCACTTTTTGTACAGTTTCCTTTGATGGCAAGAAATGATAATGGTATTGTTAACATCTATAGGCTACTGACTTTGCATCAGACAGTATGTGAATACTTCATATGCATGATCTTTATCTTTAAAGAGCTCTATGAGATAAGGATTATTATCCTAATATTAGAGATGAAGAAACTGAAGTTCTAGGAAATTAAATAACTCACCTACCACCATCATACAGAAAGAAAGTAAGAGTACCAGATTTGTACTCAGGTCCTTCTGACTACAAAGCCAGTGTGTTAAACCATTATGCAATTCATTCTCTTGCTGTATATTCTCATTGGGAAACCCAATCAACCATGCCAGTTTCACTAATGGTTTCTTCTTTCTTCCTGAGTGGAAAGGATGTAAAAGATACAGCTTTGCAATGCCTAAGGTTTTATAAATTTAGACTTGTTTTCAGTAGGAGTCTCTAGAATTCAAGAAACCATGCAAATGTGCATCCACAAATGCATACACTCAGGGAACAAATGGCAAAGAGTAAAGACATAATTTTATTTTATTTTTTTATTTTTTTTTAAAGATTTTATTTATTTATTTGAGAGAGAGAGAATGAGAGAGAGCACATGAGAGGGGGGAGGGTCAGAGGGAGAAGCAGACTCCCTGCCGAGCAGGGAGCCCGATGCGGGACTCGATCCAGGGACTCCAGGATCATGACCTGAGCCGAAGGCAGTCGCTTAACCAACTGAGCCACCCAGGCACCCAAGACATAATTTTAAATATGCTGCATGATAATCAGCTTTTAAAGTTATGCTCCAAAAATAGCTCTTTAAAAAAAAAAATAAATGGTGCAATCATCATTATGGAAATCGTATTATAACAAATGTATTGCTTGACCATTTTTCCAAGCTGATATTGATTTCCTTATTGATTGCTACTTTCAAAATTGGAGGAAGCAATAACAAAGGAAACTGGTGATGGAAATTTCTTGTTCTAAGGACACTCTATAAGAATTATTAGGATCCATGCCTACCCAAATCAGGAAAAAAAGTGAATTGTTGTTGTCCCTTTTTAATTTGTAGTGACTAAAAATATACTAAAAATACATGCATTGCTTGCATAGTTTACTGTTTCATTCTTCCTCTTTCCTTTTCTCCTGCTTCTTTGTAGATTCTTAACAAACATGATGTGTGTTATGATCTCATTAACCTCTCTGGCCATTTTAAAACTAAACTTTTTTTTTTTTTAAGATTTTATTTATTTGACAGAGAGAGACACAGCGAGAGAGGGAATACAAGCAGGGGGAGTGGGAGAGGGAGAAGCAGGCTTCCCCCGTAGCAGGGAGCCTGATGTGGGGCTCGATCCCAGGACCCTGAGATCATGACCCGAGCCAAAGGCAGATGCTTAACGACTGAGCCACCCAGGTGCCCCAAACCTAAACTTCTTATACTCTGGCTTGTCCCACCTTATGAATGGCTTTAGCTCTTCCATGTTCAATGGGTAGTCCCTTAATGATGGCCTGAATATGTTACTCTTTCTTATTTACTGTTATTTCTCAAAAAAATATCTTGGGCGCTCTTGATTTTGTTTTCTCTAGAGTACCTCCAGGTTTTTATTGTAAGGTATCTCTTCCTTTCCTCTAAACATTTAATAACTTTACAGACAGGAAATATGTAGAGATTTTTCCCTCTCACTCTCTGATTTATTCACAGTCTGAATTCTAAGTATTCTCATATATTAAGGCCTTTTATTATTTATCACATATTGCAGCTTTAAGACCTTTGTATACTTTTACTCCCTCGGGAATTTAACTGCTAAATCATTTCCTCCATGCACTCAATACACATTCCAAGTACTATAGCATATTTTCTAATCTCATTTAAAAATGAAATGCTGATATTACATTCCATAGCAGAATAAAGGACAATTGTTTCCACAGAAAAATATGATATGAAAACACATCTGCCACAAAATTGTGCATCCCTTAGCATATGATTTCTGGAAAAAATTATGTAAAACACTGATGAATGAAGTCAACACCAAAAAGTATAGCCATTTATTTTTTAAAAGTCTACGAACCACGTGTCAGTGAACCATATACAGAGCTGGAAAAACAAGCTGTTTTGAAAAGCCACAATACATGGATATTAATTCCTTGTCACACATATACATCATTTATTCATCCATATCTTTAGTAACTGACTGCATTGTTCAGCTACCTTCCTGACAATGCAACAATCATGCTTCTTAATGAAGTTATTTCTTTTTTCTTTTTATTGTTATGTTAATCACCATACATTATGTCATTAGTTTTTGATGTAGTGTTCCATGATTCATTGTTTGTGTATAACACCCAGTGCTCCATGCAGAACATGCCCTCTTTAATACCCATCACCAGGCCAACCCATCCCCCCACCCCCCTCCCCTCTAGAACCCTCAGTTTGTTTCTCCCATGGTTCGTCTCCCCCTCCGTTTCCCCCCCTTCATTCTTCCCCTCCTGCTATCTTCTTCTTCTTCTTTTTTTTTTTTAAACATATAATGTATTATTTGTTTCAGAGGTACAGGTCTGTGATTCAGCAGTCTCAATGAAGTTATTTCTGATTGTTTTCTCTTTGTTCAATTTCATCCTTTTCACCTAATGTTTAAAAATCCCTACATTGAGTACTCACCCACAAGGAAAAGCAAAGGAATAGAAGATTTGGAATCAAATGTACCTACTCAATGCTTTGTGCATTCAAGTGTGGATTTTCTTACATGTTCACTAAAGAGCTTAATATTCAGTCAGTCAGTTATTTATTTATTTATTTATTTTGTCTCTAAGATAGCTAGTTTGAATGCTCTTTTTCACTGGCTTCGCTAAATCAGTGGGGAAGCCATAGATTCTGGTGTTTGAGAGCAGTAGCTTTAGAGGGAGACAGATACGAATTTGTATTTTTCTGACCACTTCCTAGGTGGGTGAAGATAATACTAAACATCTCTGAGCTTCACTTCTATCGCCTTTAAGTTGGGAATTTAAACTATGATGGAATTAAATGAGATCTATATGAAAAGTGCTTGGCACATGGTATGACCTCAATACATTTTGCAGGTAGATGCTATTATTGCTATTAGAGCAATGGTGATGGTAAAAGAGCGTTATCCATAATATATTCTGTCTTGTAACGTCTGTTGCTAACCATCATTACCTAGTACCAAGGCTTTAGAAATAAAATGACTCTTAGAAAAATAATATATGTGGGAATTTGTTGAGAAAGGCCTGAGCCATGAGTATATAAGCTTCAAAAAATACCATTCACACACATAGTTCTTTGATTCCTACAATTATCATGCTGCTAGTAATTATGATCTAGATGAGTAGTTATATCTAAAAAGGCCTGTTTTGGACATGAAATTTTTCTTTAAATGTGCTTAAATTCAGTGTCCTTTGTTTAGCTTCTATAGCTCTCTAGAATTCTCTCTAGAATTCATTTACTATTTGGAACACTCTCATAAATAAAATGATTGGGTTATGATTTGCCACTGTATTACAGCATTTTTCAGTGGACAGAACAAACATATACTGAACACTAAACTTGTAGCATGACAGGCATTGTGTTTGGTCTTGTGCTTTTCAAGTATTACCTTATTTAATTGTTGCCCATGACTCTTACTTGAAAACAAAGCACATTTATTCACATTTATTTATGAGAAACTGAAGACTTGCCCAAGGACAGCAACATGGCTAATATATGGCAGAGTTGATTTCAAAGTCAAATCTGTCTAAATGCAGTCTTTTCATTCCCTATGTAAGTAGGGTTTCCCATGTGGAATTTATTTCAACTAACTACTAAGAAATATGCCTAATATTTTCTCAAATAGCAGATTAATGTGATTTATTCTGACTGCCCAATCCTTGTAGAACTGCATGAATTCATAAACCAAAAAGGAAGAAAGAGAAATCTAGTTTTTTAAACTAAGTAAGGTCAGTTAAAAATCATTGCATGTGTTTCTCATTTTCTTTCCCATTTCTTAATGCCCCTTCTCTAGTCATAACCATGGTGCATTTTGCCTAGGTAAGACTTGATCTCTATTATCTATCAGCCCTTAATTTTTCATGCAACTCTGAAGATTGGATGGGATGTTTGTGCAAAAACTTAATGATGTATTCTAAGAACCTATGTGGAGAAGTGACAATTCAGAGTGATTCACTGTCACTTTTAGGGATAATGGTTTACAATATTAAACCATTTTCCATAATAAAGTTTTTTAAATCTCTCAGTTAATCTCTTTTGAAGAGCCATTTCCTTGAAAGAAAATATCCTGTTTTAGTCTCACCTGATACTCCTTGGATTAAAATAATTGTATTACAGCAGAAATGTAATTCAACTTATAGTACTTTTCTGTATTGTGCTAAATATGTACATGTCCTCCAGGCACCCTGTTTCACACCTTAACTCTGACATATGTTTGGCTTTCTCTGATTAAGTGTTACCTGTCAGTCGTGCCCACTACACTCTTGGGTCCCTACAGGACAGAAGCTATAGAGGATACAGTGTTTGTATCCTGAGCTGACAACCAAATCATGTTTAATGAAATTTTTATAAGTACTCCATTGATAAAAATAATAATGTATGATCTTAAAATTTGCATAATTCCAGAAGTTGGTAATGAAGATATGTATGTGTCTAAATTTTTTAATATCCTGACCTCTCCTTAAAGTCAAGCCTGACTGTAGAAACATCCCATTTTGTAGCTGCAGGAAGCTGTCCTCTTTCTCCCCCTGGCTTCATCACTCATTAATGTAGCCTTTAACAAACCTCATGATGCCTCTTCTTTCTAGCCTGTAAAATGGAGATATTAATGGTAATTAGCTCATATAATTATTGTTAGGATCACTTCAGATAATTGTCATAAAATATTTACCAAAATGGCCAACATGGAGGAAATAGTCAATAAATGTACATGTACTCTAGTGTGCATATCGAGATGGCCTTGCAACCCTGCAGAATATACTTGGCTTGGAACAATCCTCAAATCCGATAAGAGGTTATTAAATCAAATGTTTTAGATAACAAAAAAATGAAATGGTACTTAAAATACTTCTTGTTGAGAGGATTTACATTTGGGAGGACGGAAGAAAAACCATTTTTTTCAACAGTAATATGTCACTTTATTAGACATATTTTTTACATTAACTCATTTTTATTGGCAACTGCTTATTCGCTGACTCAAACTGTGATCTTTGGGTTTGTAATGTCTTATCTTTCTAACCAGACTTGACCTCCTTGACAGAGGGGAACTTTTTTTTTTTCCAAACAGAACCTTGGACAGTACCTTATAAATTTTTAAAAAATATACAAGAACTTTGAAACAATTATGTATGTGTGCTTATGTCTGTTTATATATTGTATATAATGTGTGTGTGCATATATAGGGAGAGTCATATTCTAGGTACTTAGAGAGTGACACATATAATTGCATATAATAAATGGTTTGGGAAGTGAATAGAATTGAGCATCAGATAACATGAATTTACATCCTGATAATGATATTTAAATACAAAAAAGATGTTGGTGAAGTCACTTAACATAATTAAACCTTGGTTTCTTCATTTAGATATGCACTGTCCAGTAGAACTTTCTTCAGTGATGTGAATGTTCTATTTCTCTGCTATCCAATATGGTAACCACTAGCTACACATGGCTGTTGAATACAAAATGTAACTAGTATAGCTGAGGAACTGGTGTACATTTTATTTAATTTTATGTGTTTTAAATCTAACTAGACACATGTGGCAAGTAGCTCCATTACAATATAGATATAGAATCAAGGATGACAGGACAATATCATGTGAAAAGAGGCTATGCTGAATTTCCTTGGTATGGGTGATACGAAGGCTGATTTTCAGCAGAAGACTATCCTCTTTTGAAACAACTATACTATCCCATAGGATCTTAGGCCTTTTTAATTTAAACCCTTTTCCTTTATTTCCCTTAACAGATCTTGAAAACTTTAAAACAAGAACAAGAAGCACTGTGTCTGTCCGTCAAGGTCAGGGGATGGTACTACTGTGTGGCCCACCAGCTCATTCAGGAGGTAAACTATAAATGCACTGAAATGTCTACACTTCATTCGCTGCTATTTTTCTTGCTGATTTTCCGCCCCACCCCCACCCCCCGGCACTAGCTAAAGGAAAAGTGTCATTTGCAGAGATTCCCAAAGTCCCTCCATGTCAAGGAAGAATCGTTGTCAATGCCTCCCATAATTAGGATAGGAAAATATCAGATTCTACAAATGTTCTACCTGACTGCTATCTACCTGGCACAAGGGGAAAAACACCTGAGTCCATTGAGATCAGAATTCTGTTGCTTGGTAAGGCAATGTAGGTAAAGTTACCAGTACTTTCTCCAACTTGATTGGTTTCAAAGCTGACGTTGCTTTATTTCATCTTGTGTCTGGTCTGGAAAAGGATAAGATCCAATCCAGGATCACTTTGTAAAGACTCATAATAACTGGATCAGTTAGGAATCCATTTGAATTATTTTTGTTTATTTTTCCAAGTTTTTATTTAAATTCCTGTTAACTAACATAGTGTAACATAAGTTTCAGGTGTAAAATTTAGTGATTCGTCACTTACATACAACACCCAGTGTTCATCACAAGTGCCCTCCTTAATACTAAATAAAAAAATAAATAAATAATAAATAAATAAATAACTGAAAACCCAGCTAACACAGGCTTCAACACTGGAGTTTGTGTTGTTCTCACACACATTTCCAGAGGTATGTAATCTAAAGCTGATACCACGTCTTGAAGATGTTTTCCAGGATGCAAGCCGTTTCTTGCATCCTTTTCTATAGTCCTTAACATGTGATATGGCTAGGGTACCTAGGTCCAGTCCAAACAGGAAGAAATAGAAACAGTCAAGGACCAAAGTCAAAAGTCTCCATCTGAGTTTGCCTTTGTATTATGAAAGGTTTGCTTTGCCCGAGGACTTATACCTACATGTCACTGATCACCCCCAGTGGCAAAAGAGACTGAAAAATCAAGTATTTTATACAGATCAATTTGATAGCCCTGAAAAAAAATCATAATTTTGTAATAAGGGAGACTATAGAGACATGCTGTATAGACAACTTACAATGTCTGCTAAAAAGACTAACGATGACTGAAAGGCAAATCTGACTTCCATAAAGGGCTCAGTAGTGTGGAGGTTGAATAGATAATGGCATTTATTAGGATTCCTCTAAAGCTTGAGGTAACAAGATTGATAAACTCTATTCTTGGGAATTCTGGCTAAAGTTGAATTTGCTATCTGCTATCCTTGTTATCTTAATTTTCTGTTTGGTTTAACACATGATGAAAAGAAAAAAAAATTTTTTTAACTGAGAATTTGAAAACACCCTTTTATTTTTGCCCTGTATTCTAAAGTTGTAACTTTTCCTTGCTCATCTAATACCCTAACTAACCTTTCCAGCAGGAAATAACAATTAGCAAAATAGCTAAAAGACTTGTACTCTGACATGACAAGTATAAAAGCAGATGGAAGAGGCTAGATTGAAGACATGGAATTATTCAAGGTTCTGGTTTTTGAAGACTGGCAGAGATTCCAGATTAAATTTCGGTAGTTTGTGTTCTGAGAGATGGGTTTACTCCTTAGGGCTCCCATTTTCCCTTCAAGTTAGTATCAGAAGCATTAAATTTGGAGTCCAGGACATGAGTTCCAGTCCTGACTCTCTTTCAAATCATTATTTGATATTGAGCAAATATTTTCACTCTTCTTATCTATAAAATGAGGAGATGAAAGGAAATCTCTCAGATCCCATTTAGTTGTATCATTACATGGTAATAACTCAATAAAGACTAAACATATTTATCCAGTAGGTTTGCATTATTGAAGCTCTGTCATTTATATGAAGAAGGCAATTAACTGGACATATACTTAGGTTAAAGTCAAGCTCACTCAGACTAACTTTTCTCTTCCTATGATGAAATTGGATCAAAATAAGAATTAAAGGTTTTGCTGATTTCTTCTGCAGTCTACCTCATAGCATTAAACTTTCATAACATGGCAGCAACTCTAAAAATTAATCTTGTAGGCATATTAAGAAACAAAGTGCCCCACCTCTCCCTGGTATGCTAGTATCTTTGGGAAAGGCAAAGCACCTGGAGTGTTGCTGTGCCGCTATGCAGTGAGACACCTGAAGACTTTCCCCTTCCCGCAGAGAAATATATTAAACATTTTCATAGACATCCCCTGCAATGTGCTTGTCTCTGCTGGCAGCAGTCAGCAGCTCTGAAATCCAGTTTCTTGAGCTGTGCTGACATTCCTGACAGTCCTGATGGTGAAAGACAAGGAAATAAATATTCTCATTATGGGCTTTATCAGAACTTGCATGCTCAGTAACACTGTGGGCAAGGCAGGCAAGGCAAGGAAATGTGCAAGAAAACCGAGAGGATCTTGAAGGGTGTGAGAGAGCATCTCAGACAGCCATCAGTTTGAGGCAGTGGAGTCAATGATTATCTGATAAAATCCCCCCAATTACTCAAAACCTTTCAGTGCAAACTGCACCGCAGTGATTCTCTCGTTGCTTCTCCAGGCTGTGTATCACCTGAAAGCCGGCAGAATCACCATGAGCCACTGGACATACTGAGCGTTTTAGACCCAGCATATGGTATCCCAGTTTCAATTGTAACAGATCATGCAGAGGGAAGGAAATGAGTCAGCCTTTTACTGTGTCAGTGGGATACTGAGTAATGGCGTGAAATCCATTGTAAAGGATGCTGCATGTCCTCTTTCAAAAGCTGTGCAGTCAGACCTTCTTAGGGTAACATAGAAATGAGCAACAATTAATCTATTTTGAAAAGCATTTCAGTCAGCAGGTATATCCAGTACTTTACCAATCACTACACGTAGCATCTTTGTCATCTTTTGGTTAATAGATACGAATTCATTTGTGATGTCATTGCATAGATTTTACTATTAAATCTTAACACAAACACCAAACAATAGAAATCACTGTGATGGGCTCTGGTTGTCCATGGTGTCCCTTCATATTAGAAACAGAGTTTATTGAGATCCAGAATTTTCTCCTTGCTTTCCATCAACTCCAAGGTCATTTGGCACCAGGAATTCATGATGCTTAAGCAAGCTCTCATTAAATAGCAATAGAACCAAGGTACTTTGAGATTCTTCCTGCCACTATACTAAAATTGTATTATTCACCAGTGAATTCCTCATGAACTGTTCAAGGGAGGTTTTTGTTCTCACCTTCCTTTTATATGTCACCAAGATCCTTGCTACTCAAAATGTGGTCCCTGGGCCAGCAGCATCTGCCTCACCTGGCAGCTTGTTAAAAAGACAGTTTCAGGTTCCACCCAGAGCCTAGTGAATAAGAATTCACATTTTAATAAGATCTCCAAGTGATTCATATGCACATTACAGTTTGAGAAGCCCTGAGCTATATCTGATTCTCTCACACACACATCCCTCACTTCTGGCCAGTGATGGGCAGGAAGCTGAGGTATAACCAGGGCAACATGTTAAAACCATAGGTGTCCCACCACTTCCCAAGGATATTCTGATTCCACAAATCTATTGTTTTAGAGACTCTAAGGCAGCACCAGATTTAAGATGCACCCACTTTGATCACCTTCTACAAACCCAGTCCAGATTCACACTGCTGAGATAGAGGACTTTGATTTCCACATCACCCAAGCAGAAGGGTTGAGCACTTTTGTTTTAAAAGAATTTAAAATAAAATATAATCACCTCAGGATTTACCTTTACTTCGTGTATTTTTGTGGTTGTTGATAAGGGAGATGAACAACCAAGAAAAACTGGCTTTTTCTTAAGTATTTATCTTCAAAAATAGCATTTTGTATCTGTCCAACTTTTACTACATTATTATTAGTGAAAGTATGGTTTCCTAGAGTACTAAAAAGAAACCACATGATTCTGATTCTAAGATGATTTTCATTGTTACGGGTTTTACAGAAACCAGCTATAATTGTCATCATTAGATGCTTTTACACAGAACACATTCCCATTAAAGTTGGATTCTGTTCACATAGCATGAGATGCAGGGACCTTATAACAGAGCATCTGTAGAGTTCTTCATGGTGTTTATAATGTTTTAATTTCCATTATATTATCTCTGATCCTCACAGTAATCCTTTAAGAAGTAAGGGCATGTATTTCATAGATAAGGAAATCGAAGCAAAGAGATTATGTGGGGTCACACACTAATCAATGGCAGGGTCAAGAGTTATCTTTGCCTAGAACGTGACCCTTTTTTTTTTTTCCAGTTCAGGAGACAACAGTAGAAACAGGTACTAGATTCTCTATGCCAGGGGTTCTTTGGGCCCCATTCCAGATCAATTAAGTGTGCCTTTCTTGAGAGAGGTCCTCTGGCATCATTTATATTTATAAAAGCACTGTACATGATTCTAATATGCAGCCGGGGTGGAAAATGTGTGCCCCTGCATTACAAAATCAAGTAGATCTTGTCTCAGCAGAACCTCTCTGTTTGCAAACATTTCCAGGGTCCAGGGACTTTGATTTGATCTGTACATATCCACAAATATAATAACCCTAGTGTAGTTATTTCAGCTGGGTCATTTTGTATTTACTGTGGGACAAAGGAAAAATCATGAAACTGGGACACCTACATTCCAGACCCACATCTCCTACTACCTTACTATGTGGTCTTGGGCCACTTATGTAACTTCTCTGGGCCCTATTTGGTTTCTGTCATCCCACACATACTGTTTCTAGCATCCAGATGTCAACTTCAGGATCGGGCTCACCCAGTTTCTTAATGAGTTCAAACCATGCTAACAGGTCTTGGACCTGGACTGATGTTGCTATGCTGAAATGTTTCCCTCTATGCCCAGAATAATCTTCAAGACAACCACATTTTGTCAAGCTGACAGCTCTGCCTAACCCCACTCCATGCCTTATTCCTAACCCTTGCCCCATACTTGGCTCCTATGTTTACCAGTTCAATGTACCTTCAGACTTTTAGGTGCATCTTTATTTGCTCCAAACATCAATTCATTTTACTGTAGTATAGACACTAAGTTTAGTTCTTGCCCTCATGTCTCACCCAAAGACGCACTCAGAGCCAAACCTGGGACCATAACACACTGTCCTTTGGATTTTAAGTATTGCTGACATTTAAGAGGTTTACTTATTGGGCCCCATCCATCATATCATACTCCCTGGAAAATTGACATCAGAATGGATGGATTCTAGTTTTATCACCATGTGATTTGGACAACTGGCCACTTTCTCAAGAAGCAGTTCCTCCACTTCCAGTTTATTCCCTCTACTTTCTCTCATCCACATTTTAGGCTCCTACTCTTTCCCTATATCTTTGTTTCCAGCATAACTCTCAAATCCTTATACAGTATTCTACCCAAATGAAATTTATATTTTGTAAACCCCTCAAATATGTTGTTAGAATAAGAAAATGTAATAAATGTGGCAACGATCTGCACAGTTAAAGGCTTCCTAAAATATGTAGGAATAAATTTAACCAAGGAGGTGAAAGACCTGTACTCTGGAAACTATTAAGACATTGATGAAAGAAATTGAAGCACAAACAAATGGCAAGATATTCTCATAGATTGGAAGAATTAATATTGTTAAAATACCCATACTCTACAAAGCAATCTACAGATTCGGCGCATTTCCTATCAAAATACAAGTAGCATTTTTCACAAAGCTAGAACAAACAATCCTAAAATTTATATGGAACCCCAAAAGACCCTGAAGAGCCAAAGTAATCTTAAGAAAGAATAACAAAGCTAGAGGTACCACAATCCCCGATTTCAAGATAAACTACAAAGCTGTAGTAATCAAAACAAGATGGTACTGGCACAAAAATAGACACATAGATCAATGGATCAGAGTAAAGACCCCAGAAATAAACCCATGCTTATATGGTCAGTTAATCTACGATAAAGGAGGCAAGAATATACAATGGGGGAAAAGACAGTCTCTTCAATAAATGTTGGAAAACTGAACAGCTACGTGCAAAAGAATGAAACCAGACCACTTTCTTAAACCACACACAAAAATAAACTCAATGGATTAAAGACTTAAATGTAAGATGTGAAACCATAAATCTTCTAGAAGAAAGCACAGGCAGTAATCTCTTCCACATTGGCCTTAGCAACGTTTTTCTGAATATGTCTCCTCAAGCAAGGGAAACAAAAGCAAAAATAAACTATTGGGACTACATCAAACTGAAAAGCTTTTGCATTGGGGTGCCTGGGAGGCTCAGTCAGTTAAGTATCTGACTCTTGATTTTGGCTCAGGTCATGATCTCGGGGTTGTGAGATCAAGCCCTGCGTTGGGTTGCATGCTGGGTATGGAACCTGCTTAAGAATCTTTCTCTCTTCCTCTGCCCCTCCCCACTTGCTCTCTAAAAAAAAAAAAGTACAAACTTCCAGTTATAAAAGGAATAAGTCATAGGAATGAAAAGAACAGCATAGGGAATACAGTCAATAATGTAATAACTTTGTGTGGTGACAGTAACTAAGATTATCATGGGGAGCATTGCATAATGTATAGAAACGTCAAATCACTATGTTGTACACCTGAAACTAATATAACATTGTAGGTCAACTACACTTCAGTAAAAAAAAACATATATTAGGGGTCAGTCAAACTTGGATAAGCCACCTTTTTAAATATTTTTATGGAAAATGCATTCTGAGTTTTATGTCTACCTAAGAAACTTCATATATTTACTTAAATGGACATCTATTGCAATTCAATGAGGAAAAGGTAACCTTTAATAATAGGTTAATCAGTACCACAGACTACTAGGTATTTTTGGGGGGCGGTGTTTTCTTTTTTTTTTTTTTAAAGATTTTATTTATTTATTTGAGAGAGAGAGAATGAGAGAGAGCACATGAGAGGGGAGAGGGTCAGAGGGAGAAGCAGACTCCCCGCCGAGCAGGGAGCCCGATGCGGGACTCGATCCAGTGACTCCAGGATCATGACCTGAGCCGAAGGCAGTCGCTTAACCACCTGAGCCACCCAGGCGCCCCAGGGGGGTAGTGTTTTCTATTTTGTTTTGTTTTTGGTGTTAAACATTCTTCTTTTTTTTAAGATTTATTTTTTTATTTGAGAGAGAGCAAGAGAGTAGGGCAGGGGGAGGGCCAGAGGGAGAGGGAGAGAGAGTCTCAAGCAGACTCTGTCCTGAGCACGGAGCCCAATGTGGGGCTCGATATCAAGACCCTGAGATCATGACCTGAGCCAAAACCAAAAGTCAGACGCTAATCGACTGAGCTACCCAGGTGCCCCAAGCATTAAACATTTTTAAGGCAGTCTTGTTTGTGCTGTTTGACTCTACCATATTCCTTTGAAATCTGTGAACCTGAACTCCTTCATCTGAAATGTAATGGTCCAATTCCTCCCTTTTTCTTTTCCTTCTTATTTTGCCAATCAAAGGAGATTTTAGACATTAGTGATTTAGTCAGCATAGAGTAATGTGAAACAGTTTGGAAGGTGATGCTTTTCTTCATTCATTAAGCCTCCCTTTTTTCACTGATTGAGCAGAATAAAGAGCCACTTTGAGCAGGGACTGTTTGTTATAAACTGTCCCACACAAATGGCGTGGTGGAGTGTTTCATGTTTGGGAGGATAGGCCACTAGGATTATTTGTCTTTATTATACCAAATACAGGCTCCATTTCTCACAGCCATGAGATCATTTAGTCCAAAGAAAGAATCAGCAAAGGAAGCAAAAGGAGGGAATTAGGCCTTGCATGTCTCAAAGAGTGACATGCTTCTCCCCCACTGGATAGGACTACAAGAATGAGGGTCAATATTTCTGATGTCAGTCATCTCCACAATTAGTTAAGCTTATTCTATGATACTGCTGACATACTTTTTGCCTTTGATTTTCCTACCAGCTCTTTAAAACAACTTGAATGTTTTATGACCACATTTTTGTGCCTTGATGTCAATAACTATATACTTATGAATAGAAAAAAATGAGTACATAAGTAGCAAACATTCCCTAGCCATAGAATAATTCTAAACCTTATGCAGCCAAGCCACCAATTTCTTAAATTAAACTGTATAGAGAATTGCTGGTCTGGGTTCTAAGAAGAGTTCCCCAGGAATGATAGCCATATACTCTCTACCTAATTCTCCTTTTAGTCCTAGTTAGAGAGATGTTGAAGCCGTTTTGCAGCTATAGCAAATCCGTAGCACTTAGAAATAAATTCAACTACTGAATAAATAGCAGTTAATTAAATTTCTTTGTGTTCAGTCACCTAAAGAGAATCATTTAGTTAAAAAAAAAGTTATTCCAGAAATAAATTTCAAGAAATTCTTTTTCTTTCTCTTCTTTTCCTTCTTTGCTTCTGTGTAAATGTTTCCATGTTCATTATTTGGCAGAAACCAAAGCATTTTAGTTAATTAATGATGACCTTAATTACCCAACATCTCTCCTGACAGTTACTCTGTATTTAATTTAATTTAATGGTAGGCACTATATAAGAGTATTTGTGGATAGATTTAAATTCAAGCTGGAAATGTTTTTTTTTTTTTAACATAAAAAAAAAAAAATCAAAGAGATTATCTCCAGGTTTGATCCTTAGAACCGGAGGCCCATTGATCAGTCAAAGTCGGGGCCAAATGCATTAGCACCAAAAGAAATGGCGTTTGGGAACTGAGATTTGATCCATAAAGCTGGATGATCTGCAAACTGTGATCATTCAACAAAGCTCAGTTTCATGTTGAGCTTTCTCTTTTGGAGTCGTCCTGTCCCAGAAAGCAGTGAAGGATGATATTGTGTTGGAACACAGGTGCTAGTTGGGATGTGAAGAGTCTGGAGATGTGAAAAGCACATTACATATCCAGTAGAGTACTACCAGGGATGTACCAGCCAGAACAGAACAAATGATCAACACCGATCTTTCAACAACATGCACCTGGCTGAGCATTTCATAAATAATCCAGTGGACAATCACTGCAGGATGTATGGGAACCATTCTTGTTTTAATGCCCACTGGAAATATGTCCTATGAATCTCATCTTTTCAGCTGAGGAAGAAACAAGCAGCTCTTTGGATACATTTTCAGCAAGGAATTGGTGTTTTGTCAGGTCAGTGCATCATGATGTTACACTGAATTAAGGAGGATAATGGTGCAGTATGTAGAATGAGGAAATGCTGCCTGAGTCCTGGAAATTTGGAAATAGACTCTGGTTGGGAGATCAGAAAGTGAAGGCTCCAGAATGTTCAGTACTATCAGGGATCTTGATCCTGTGAGTATTAAAGAACAAATAGGAAGTCAGCCATTTTTCTGCTATATGTACTTTGTAACTCATTCAGTTACTTTTCAGACATTTAGGAAGACAGTAACTCAAGTAGGGCCAAATCAAAGACCAGAGAAAACTACACATTTGGCCAAGTAAAGTTCGCATCCAAAAAAATAAATTGTAGCATTTTGTCTAAAGATGGGGCTATGGCTTCTGATGCTGTGTAGTATCCAAATACTGATTTAAAAGAAAATGATTTAATTAAGTGGCTGTACATTCATCAAGGATGAAGAATATGGATGAAAAACTTTTTTTAACCAATCATGCTGATTTGTCCTAACTATACTCACTAATGATTTTGTCATTTGAGACATGTAGAATAAATAAAAAATTCCAAATGGAGCAGTAAGAGTTCTGCAGGGAGACCAACCCTATCTACATAATGAACCAGAAGATATGTCAGATCTTTAATCCAGCAGCTGATTGGGAGAATGTTTATGATCTCTTACATAGATACTGGCTACTAACAAAACAACTGATAGCTTTCTGTACCGAGCCAAGAAAGCTCTTCACGTCTCCACGTGTAACATACCCAATTTTTTTTATCATCAGATAGTTGCAGGTTAACACATTATCATAATCTTCACTGTCAAAATTAACCCCTGGTTAGGAGTTGTGTTACAACAACACTCCACGGGAATTGATAAATCCATATGGCGGGCACAGCTGGAGAGATAGTTGCAGTTGATAATGTAGCATTTCAGAAATATCCGAAGAATCTCTACTTTGTGAAGTAATTTGGAATTTGTACACTTCCTCATTCTCTTAAGCAAAACATAGACTAGAGAACACCTGGGAAACTCCAGAATAGTTTGGTTGTAGGTATTTGAGGTCAAGTTCTTATCACTTTATGCAAACTTTTGCCTTTTGAAAAGATAAACAAGATTTTAAAAATAAAATGTAGCTGACTTAAGTATCATATTTCTTCCATTTGTTGTTCTGACTTACTGTAAAATAAGTATAACACAGCTCTGAAATGAACACCTAAATATAAGAAAGACATTCCTACACCTTCTTTTCTGAGTCTTGCTACTCTTTGAATTTGTTCACTCTATCTGCAAGCCAGCATTCCTTATCAACATACGGTTCCAGGTTATTTCAGTGGAAATGGTTGTGATAAATGAGATTTATAATTGGGTCTTAATGGAGTACGTAAATTAGGATTTCAAGATTGAAGAGAATAGATTGCTTTTAAAAAGTAAAAATATCTAACTCCGGCAGAGCCTCTCAGTTCCCAGGCATTGGCATAGATGTGGCGGATATAACAGTGAGCAGAAACAGAATGGTCCCGCTACCATAAGACTTACGGGCCTGTTGGGAAGTAAGGGGGTACTCAGTCACACTGGAATGTGTGCTTTTGGTTGTGGGCTGGGAGAGGAACAGGGTTCAGTGATCTGATCGTGTAAAATACAAGCATACCTCAGAGATATTGTGGGTTTGGTTACAGACCAGTGCAATAAAGCAAATATTGTAATAACATGAGTCAAGTGAATTTTTTTGTTTCTCAGTGCATATAAAAGTTGTATGTACACTATACTGTAGTCTATTAAGTGTGCAATAGCATTATGTCTAAAAAACTGCACATACCTTAATTTAAAATACTTTATTGCTAAAAAATGCTAACCATTATCTGAGATTTCAGCGAGTCATAATCTTTTGGCTGGAGGGTCTTGCTTTGATATTGATGGTCGCTAATTAATTATGGTGATGGTTGCTAAAGGTTGGGGTGGCTGTGGCAATTTCTTAAAATAAGATAGTGAAGTTTTCTGCACCAATTGACTCTTTGTTTCACTTGAACACACTTAGAAGCCATTATAGGGGGGCTCCTGGGTGGCTCAGTCGTTAAGCGTCTGCCTTCGGCTCAGATCGTGATCCCAGGGTCCTGGGATCGAGCCCCGCATTGGGCTCCCTGCTCAGCGGGGAGTCTGCTTCTCCCTCTCCCACTCCCCCCTGCTTGTGTTCCCTCTCTCACTGTGTCTCTCTCTGTCAAATAAATAAATAAAATCTTTAAAAAAAAGAAAAAAGAAGCCATTGTAGGGTTATTAATTGGCCTAACTTCAATATTGTTGTGTCTCAGGAAATAGGGAGGCCCTGGGAGAGGGAGAGAGATGGGCTGATGCCAGCTGGTGGAGCAGTCAGAACACACACATTTATGAATTCGGTTCACCATCTTACATGGGCACGGTTCCTGGTGCCCCCAAACAATTACAATAGTAACGTCAAAAATCAGTGCTCACAGATCACCACAACAAAGGTAATAATAATGAAAAAGTTTAAAGCATTGCAAGAATGACCAGAATGTGACAGAGACATGAAGTGAGCAAATGCTGTTGGAAAAATGGCGCTGACAGACTTGCTTAACACAGGGTAGCCACAAACCTTCAATCTCTAAAAAAGCAGTATCTGCCAAGCACAGTAAAATGAGGTATGTCTGTTGGAAGGACATGATCTAGACTGGGAGGAAACTTCCTTGAAGAAGTAAATCTCTCTGGAGCTCAGATTTGGAAGAACGAAAGAATAGAATGAAGGAATAGTATTGCAGACCGAGCAGCAGTACATATGTCAGGAGTGGGAAGGTTGTCTGGCCATGAGGAAAAGTGACATGGTAGTGCCCATGCGTGCTGGGGAGGGTAGTTCAAGTCTAAGTCTAGGATATCAGCAGAGACTAGGCTCTGGAGTTGCATTGAAGATTTGGGTGTTTTTCTGAAAGTAAGTTAAATATTGCGAAAGATTATTTTTAAGTGAAATAGGGGGTGAGTTAGAGTGGAGGGCAGTGTTGAAAAATGGGCTCTTGGCAGCTAAGGCTGATTTATTATTACCTAGCTTTTTGTAAAAAACAAAGAAAGAAGCAAAGTTCTCATCAGACTAAAAACAGTGGGTAGTCATCAAAAATTTACTTGAGGGATTACCTATAATTATAGCACAAATAGGCCAAATGGAGATAAACAATAGAGGACTGTCTTAATACATTCAGGCTGCTATAACAAAATACCACAGACTGGGTAGCTTGTAAATAACAGAAATTTATTTCTCCCAATACTGGAGACTGGAAGTCTGAAATAAGGGTGCCAGCATGGTCAGGTGAGGGTTTTCTTCCCAGTTCATTAGAGGTAATATTCTGCAGTATCCTCACATGGCAGAAAAGCCTAGGGAGCTCTGTGGGGTCTCTTTTATAAGAGCACTTATCCCATTCATGAGGGCTCCACCTTCATGACCTCATCACTTCCCAAAGGCCCCACCTACTAATGCCTTTACCTTTAGGGATAAGATTTCAAAATACGAATTTTGGGGAGACACAACATTAAGACTAGAGCAGAGACTCATGACTAAACAACTAAATTAACAACAAGGAATATGGGAAGGATATCTTTAAAGGCTTCCAACAAGAGCTATGTTATACCTCTATATCAAATATATTTCAGTCTGGATATCTAATTAAAAAATCTGATGTCTGTCTCCTTATTATGAGAAAACATTTTTTTCTAAGGTATCCAGAGGAAGTAACCCACCATACTTATTAACACACACACACACACACAATACACCATCTCCCTCTCCCCAGAATCACTAGCAATCAATAGTGCTAACTAATGCTCTATAGAGAAGGAGGCTACCATGGCATATTGTGTGGACACAGGAAAGAGGTTATACCAGTTCACTGAGACAGTGATAACTGAAGCAATAGAAAGCTCTATCTTAGTTCCTCAGAATCTTACTAAATTAATGATAGCCAGACACCAGTAATTTGGAAAGGAAATATGGCTATCAAATTGCTTTAAACTTAAGATTTGAGATGGCGATTCTGGGAGCCCCTGTGGTCAGTTTGAGTGAATAAAGGGATAAACCCATTTTTGGTTGGTGAATCTAAGACCTGGGTAAAATCATAACCAATGTTAATAAATAGAGTTAAATAAAAAATCTGCTCCATCACGGTGACCTAAGAAAATACTCCGTGATAAAGAGTGGGGGCAAGAGGAGGGAAGAGTCAGCCATTGTCTGAGGATGTAAAACAAAACATAACAAAGATGTGTCTCTGTTGTGCTTTCAGTCAAGACAAAGAAAGCGTGGATTCTATGAAACAGAGATGCTAATGGGAAAAGGGATCTGACTCTGATACAGACTGGCATTTAGAAAGAGCTAACAAAGATGAGAAATGAAAGAATTAAAACCTGCAGTGCAGATGCAATAAAAAGCCAAATGAACATTGTAGAAAATTGCATTAGTGATAAGCATGACTAACTAGATAAGCTTTTTTAAAGAATGCCAAAGGAACGTATAATGATCAGAAAGCTTCATAAATATGGAAATTCAGGAATAAAGATCCAATCTATACATAATCAATGTAATTAATAAAGATATTTTATCAGTGCAGACATATTATTTTATTTAATATCATGGCATACTTAACATTTCATACCAACACATCATCCTTTTAATAGTAAAAACACGTTGTATTTTCCCCTCTTTGAGAGGGAATCAAAAGTTTTTATGTTATTCTTTATTCTAATAATTAGAGGAAATATAGATTAAGGTAGATATAAAAACAGAATATGTGTCTTCCAAGTTGCTGGAGACAGTTAAATAAATTGTAATCTGTTCAACCAAAGACCAAAGGTAAAGATGAGCAAAACAGCATGAATAAAAAACTCACAAAAAGATGACAAATACAAGAGTATATAGTATATGACAGAATATACAGAGATAAAACTTTCATATGAACATAAGAGCATCAGATTCAGTTAAAATTTTGTTTGATCTAACCAGAATTTGATGGCATTTATTTAAAATAAAATATTCTAACAAAATAGATTTTAAAAAGAATAGATGATAAACTTACTAGTTTAGGACCGAGTATTATCTGTATGCAAAAACATCAAATTGGGAAAAGAGCCTTTTTATTATTAAGATACACAAACCCTAATGAAGACATTCCAGTTATAGTATTTTAAACACCATACAACATAGTATCAAAATTTATAATGCTAAATATTTGGAAACACAAGAAGGAATTACTAAAGCATATTTTTTTACTTAATTTGACAGACCAAGTAAATAGAAATAAGGATACAAAAAATTGAATAATGTAATAATAAAACATATGTACTTATCTTCTATTATCCACAGGGAATATGTTCCAAGCCCCCCAGTAGATGCCTAAAATTGCAGATAAGACTGAACCCTATATATACTATTTTTTTCCTATACATATATACCTATGATAAAGTTTAATTTATCATTTAAGCATAGTAAGAGATTAACAACAACAGCTAACAATGAAATAGTACAATTATAACAATATACTGTAATAAATGTTAAGTGAATGTAGTTTCTCTCAAAATATCTTATGGTACTGTACTAACCCTTCTTGTGATGATGTGAAATGATAAAATGCCTGTGATGAGATGAAGTGATGTGAATGACATAGGCATTGGGACATAGCATTAGTCTACTCTTAATCTTCTGACCATATGTCAGAAGGAAGGTCATCTCCTTTTGGACCGCAGTTGACCACATGTAACTGAAACCATGGAAAGCGAAACCGCCCATAAGAGAGAGCTACTGTATATTTATATACTTTCCTTTCAAGTGCCCATGTAATGCTTATTATAATTGGCTACATAATAAGCCAAGAAAAAAATTTTAAGAAGTTAAAATTGTACACATCAGGTCTTATTTTCTGCCATTATATAGTTAAACTAGAAACTAGCTATAGGTAATTTTATACAATGACAATAACCACATTAAAAAAAATCAACCCATGCAAATTTCAAGTCATTTTTCTAATATCTACTAGGTCAAAGCACAAAGAAAAACCATAATTTATGGATGTTTCCAAATTTGAAGAAATGAGGACAAATGCATCCACACTAATAAAATTTACAAAAAGTGCACTCAGAGGCAAGTTAATAACTTTAAATTTATTATTAAGAAATTCTGGAAATCAAAATCAATAAACTAAGTATTCACCTCATGAATGTTAAAAAGAACACAAAACAAACCTAAGGGAAAGAGAAGGAAAGAAGATGAAGATCAAAATTAGTAAATTGGAAAATAGAAACAGTACACATGAGACATCTGAGAGAAGTTTTGAGAAGAAAAAAAAATACAAGTGTATTTCTCCCCAAATCTAATCAAAAAGAAACCAGAGAAATACAAATACACAAAATTAGAAACTAAAAGGAGCATACAATTTTGTATACAAGATTTAAAATCATAAAAGCAGACTATCCACAATCCTGTGATCATTTGAACATCTAGATGAAATGAAAAATCTACTGAGATTATATAGATAACAAAACTGAATCAAGAAAATATAGAAAATCTGAATAGACCATTTATCATGGGAAGAATTGAAAGTTGTCAAGAATCACTTTCTTCCAAGTGCTCTGAGCCATAAATTTTATAAGAAATGTTTTTTCAAATTTTTAAGGTAATTCCCTTACCAAACAATTGTGTCAGAGCAAAGACAGGATGAAAAGCGACCAGTTCATTTAATGAAATGAGTATAATTCTGGTACCAGAACCCGACAAAGACAATAAAAGAAGAAGCAACCTCACATATGAACGTTAGTAATACTTCTATAGTGAATAATATATGTCAGGCATGATTTTAAATTCTTTACATATATTAACATTTAATTCTTATAAGAACCATATGATATAAGTGCTATATATTCCCATTTTATAGATGACAAAACCCCTGAGACACTGTTAAAGTAAATATGACATTCTTCAATAATTTATGAACAACCATTTTTGGGTATGTCTACAATACTAGGGAAAGTCTTGAAAATACAGATAACTTCACAAAGAGTATTTGTTTCAATCTTTCCCATATTCTGGACTAAAAATACAAAAACACAGTTATCAAATATAAACATAATGAAAAGTAGAAAGATACTCCTGTGACCAGCTAAAGGACAACCAATACCCAAAGAGGGTAAAAGACATATAAGAATGAAACAGTGTTGGTAACTATTAAAGCTGAATGATACATGAGGGTTCATTATACCACTGTCTCTACTTTTGTAATTGGTGTATGTTTGAAAATTTCTGTAACAAAACATTTAAAATTCAAATATATGTTGGCTTTAGTGAACTCCAAGTTTGCTTCTAGCTTAGATTTTATATTGTTCTCCATTGTTAATTATCTTTCTCCCAAAAAAACACATTTTTCTACCAGTCTTTGTGGGAGTAAGATGTTTGCATCATCTGGAGGAGTTTCTACGATGCATGAACATATGGGTATCTTGCCAATCATATAGCTATTTTGTTACTTATTCTCCATTTGAAAATCAATCTAGATATTCAAGTTAAAATAGCTGCCCATACTACCCTGCCTTGAGAGATGCGTATCACTAAAAATGCCTGGATTGGCAATAATCCTCTTTGCTCCTGCCTAGAGCTGTTCTGAGTCTCCAGTGGCAGGCCCTCGCCGTGTTACTGGGGCAAGTGTGCAGTGATGTGCATTAAATCTGCACTCAGCAATGCTCAGATGATGACTTTCTGCAGGGAATGAAGAAAATATACATATAAACATCCCATTCCCAAATGGCACTGTAGCCTAGTTAAGAGAATTGCTTGCGGGGGAGTACATTATGCTAAGAGGACTAGTTCATTTTCAGGTTAGAAAACTTTAAATTCAAGTTGACATAGCTTCTGTTTTCATTTCCATACTTATCTCAGCTGGGGAAATGTGGCATTTGTCACTAAAAATCAACCAGCGAAATACAGAGAAGGGATGGGGAAAATCAGTGGTCCAAAGACTGAAAGTGGCTGCGATCTGAAACAGGTCATGTTTTATTTGGTAGCAAATACCATACCAAATTTGCTTTCTACTGGTACACCTTTTATTTTCAACAAAATCCCACATGCCCAGCAGCAATCTAAGAGCAAAAATGCAAGTTACCTCATGATAGACCAGCATTCCAGACAGCTCATAAACAATTAAGAAGCAAGTCTGGGGTGCCTGGGTGGCTCAGACGGTTAAGCGTCTGCCTTCGGCTCAGGTCATGATCCCAGGGTCCTGGGATCGAGTCCCACATCGGGCTCCCTGCTCCTTGGGAGCCTGCTTCTCCCTCTGCTTCTCTCTCTCTCTGTCTCTCATGAATAAATAAATAAAATCTTTAAAAAATAAATAAATAAATAAAATAAAAAAAAAAAAAGAAGCAAGTCTGAATTAAACTCACAGGTTCAGGGCTAAGTATGTTAGAGTAATGCAGAGTATGTCAGTTTCCTGACAATGAGCAGCTTCGTTCAACAAACCACATATAAGGGGCTTCCCTGTTAAGCAACACGTGATTTCTGTTTTAATGTCAGGGTAGATCCATAAAGCTTAAAGTACAGAAGCTTTCATGTGGCCACACTGAAGTTTTCAGAATGAGAATGAATGGGCTCAATTAAAAGATAGAACTGGGAAAATTGAAATTAATCCTCCATAATCCTAGCTTTAAAAACGCTCATCTCTGTTGTCTACAGGTATCTTTTTTTTTTTTTTTTTTTTAGATTTTATTTATTTATTTGACAGAGAGAGACACAGCGAGAGCAGGAACACAAGCAGGGGAAGTGGGAGAGGGAGAAGCAGGCTTCCTGCTGAGCAGGGAGCCCGACGTGGGACTCGATCCCAGGACCCTGGGATCATGACCTGAGCCGAAGGCAGATGCTTAACGACTGAGCCACCCATGCGCCCTGTGTACAGGCATCTTTAAAATGAGTTACAAGTACTCGAACAGGCTCCTCTTGGATGCCCTTTTACATTCAGCACCACCATATCCCTTTTCCAATAGAAGCTGGGAAACAATCCAGGGTTAATTGAAGAGTCCATTTGCTTTTATATATACTGAGTATAAGAAATAACAAAGTTTTCAGAGTTTCTATTGACAGACTGATAGAATATATTTGCCATTCATATCCTATGCCTTGTAAAAAAAAAAAAAAACTATGAAGAATTTGGGGTGTTGACCCTGGAATGTGTAATTTATGCATGGCTCTTGTAAGCTGTTACCTCTTAATCACTCAGGAGCCCCCGCTCTTCAAGCAGACTAATGATCCCCTGCTGACTATCAGCTCTGCTTGCGGTTCTGCCTTCAACTCATCTGTCAGCACCACTCCCCAAGGGGACTCTATGAAAGTTGGGAAGTCTGACATCCGTACATTAACTACCCTGTGATTTTCTCCATTAATAATGGACTGTCCCGCCGTAAGCTGTGAGCTTCCTCCCCAACACGGACTGTTTTTCCTTTTATGTGCCACTATGTCTGTCATCAGAGAGATAGCCAGAGAAAAGACATCTGGTATCTGTAACTCATAGGGGGTTCATAAAAACTAAAGCAGGTAGATTGTTCTCTCAAATGAAGTTCCTGGAACTACGGAATGATGAATATCATGCTAATGGCCTCCTTCCTCTCGCTTGGTGACAGCCTGTAACCAGTTGTTGTTGTTTTTGTTTTTTTAATCACATCCACACTGACGCACATGTCCTAAGTTTTTATTTAAGAGATACATTTCTGATTTCTGATGTTGAATCCTTAGAGATAGAGCCCAATTATTTTGAAAACTATTTCTTTCCACATCTGCAAAGGAATTGTCCTAAGATGTGACAACTAAGTATGTTAAGACCTATTTTCCAATTAATTATTAAAAAAGAATTCTCTGAAGTAAATCAAAATGGCCTTGAAGATTTTGGCTGGATTGTTCCTAATTTACCTCAGATGCAGATAAAAACTGGGGGCAGAAAAGAGAAAATTGGAAGCCCACTGGGCCAGGATGGCAGGTTTTTGCTTTTGTCCAAAATACAGAAGAAAGAACAAAGAGGTGACCAAAACAGAAACATATTAGACCCCTGTAGGTGAATGATATTCATTTCTCTAAAGCTCATAAATATTTAGATGTTCAACACTTCCCTTGCATGACAGGTTATTCGTCAAGTTACTGTAACAATAAATTACCTTATCCAGAATCTGCAATAGCACTCTAAAACTTTCGGAGAGTATGCTGAAAAAGCCAGGTGTGAGATAATAAGGAATGGTGAAGGGTCTGGTGAACTAGAGACCATGTATCTCATCAAAAAGGGGCAGGTCACTGTTAGTACAGTGCATCCAGGTGAGTGTTCTTAGGGTCAACTAGCTAGTCAAATGGACCTGATCACCATGCAGCACACTTGGCCTCTGGCTCACATAAGGACAGGACAGAGTACATGCCAAAAGACCAGGGCCAGGACCTTCTCTTCGATGGAGTCTGGGAGAAGTCCAAACAGCAATTCAGGGACTTTTTCTTGTCCCCACAGTCATGTTTTAAGAGCAAAGAATTGAGACTCATGTAGCAGGCCTGGAGCCTTCTGACTTAGAAGGTCCATATCTTTTCTTTTTTTTTTTAAGTTTAGATTTATTGATTTATTTGAGAGAGAGAAAGTGCACGCACGTATTCGCAGGGGTGGGGAGGGGCAGAGGGAGAGAGAATCTCAAGCAGACTCCCCTCTGAGCATGGAGCCTGACTTGGGGCTTGATCCCAGGACCCTGAGATCATGGCCTAAGCTGAAATCAAGAGTGGGATGCTTACCTGACTGAACCACCAGGCGACCCAGAAGGTTGATGTCTTAAATAGGAGCAAAGATCTCTTGCAACATTTCTAGAGGCATAGCTTCCAAAGTCCCCATGAGGGGGCCCAGTGATGAGAGTCACCACATTCAGGGAAACCTAGCACAATGACTGTCCAGCAGATATGTATTGTTCATTTGCATTCCTCTCAGCCAGATACAGGGTGCCAGTCCTGGGTTATTTTTACTATAACACTGTTGCCTGGTCACCTGGCTGACATTTTACCTTTATAAGATTTCTGGGGAAACAAAGCCAGAAAGTTAACCTAAGATAATTTGTTTATAGACATAATAGGTTTTTTAACACTTTACGTACTGTTACCATGTGGGAGTGTGAACTCAGATCTTTTTCTTTTCATTTTCTCTTCCTTCTTCTCATCATTTTCCTTCCTCCTTCTCTCCCCCACCTCCTTCTCCTCCTTTTTCTTGTTTTAGAAAAGCTAGAAGTCCAGATTTTTTAAATGTTAAGTCTCCCAATTTTTAAGTGAGAATACTTAAGTGAGAGTAAGGGTACTAGACCAGGAAACAGAAGACCTGGGTCCTGGGATTCTAACAATGGACTGTGTGATCTATATCACAGCTAAAGTAAAATAGGAAAAACCTTGCCTAAAGTCAGTGAAAAGCTGATTCTATGATGCTGTTACTATTTTCTAATTGATAAAAGGTGATACTTCCTATTCATGTGCTCAATGCCAGGGAACCTGTTCCTCTTCACTTACCTTTCTACTCTGCTTTATCATGTGAAAATCCAAACAGAATAAAACACTCAGAGGTCTTTCAAGCCTAAATGCCCATTGTTGGACAAAATTTTCCAATAAAGATGCTAAGAAGAATGATGCTAACTCTCATAGAGTTTAGACCAACATATCTGCTTTTGTTTGCATTGCCCAGAGAAATTGGGTCAAAAAAAGTAATACCTGGGTGGATTTTGGCTTTTAGACTGGTTTTTCAGATGCCTGATGTGTTAATACAGTGCAGAGATTACAGTGTCATCACAGCTGCTACAATCCTAGTTAAATTTGCTTCATGTTATGACAATGTTGTTCTACCCTGCATTCATTCAAATATCTTTATTTTGCCAATTCTGCCATCATCACCAAGAAAATATACTGTGGTAGAGAATTCATTTACAAATGAAAGAGAATTAGGATTATTTTTATTTTTCTGCTACAATTTCATCAGTCTTATGGGGACCAAGTCAAGGATTCCATTCTGTAACCAGCAATGAAGGGGCACCTGGGTGGCTCAGTTGGTTAAGCGGCTGCCTTCGGCTCAGGTCATGATCCTGGAGTCCCGGGATCGAGTCCCGCATCGGGCTCCCCGCTCAGCGGGGAGTCTGCTTCTCCCTCTGACCCTCCCCTCTCTCATGCTCTCTGTCTCATTCTCTCTCTCAAATAAATAATAAAATCTTTAAAAAAAAATAAAAATTAAAAAAAAAAAACAGCAATGAATACAGGAATTTATCAATTCCCAAACTGGCTCCAACATCAAATCTACATTTGGCCAATAGCCTAAGGATTTGGTTATTTGCTCAATCCTTTTTAAAGAAATCTTTTCATTTTTTGTGGGTCAGAGGCTCTTTGTTATGTGGGAAAGGTATATCCATGAGGAACAGAAGGGAATAGGTTGAAAGCACAGTTTTTAGAAATGTTCTCATTCATGATAACACAGGCATTTGTAGGAATTTCATTTTCCTCCATTGACCACAATATTAAACATTTCATCAAGGAAATGTTCCACAGGAGATTTACTCTTAGGAATAGGATCTTATCTTTTATATCACAGTAAGAAGCTGATCGAAAGTGTTGAAAGCTAGCTATTAAAGGATTAACTAGGTAACATTGAAATATATGATGTAAAAACAGAAGAACATTTTCTATCCAGTTGAAGCTTATAAAAAATACAGAAACCAACCCCCCCTCATTGTTTTCAAGAACACATTAGTTAAGAGAAAATATCGAACCTTCATTCAACATTTAAAATATTCTCACTGAGCATTGTTGAAGCTATCTTAAGGATTATGTTCTTTGACACAAGGATAAGGGAAAGCCATTAGGTTTTGGGTAATTACATTTGTAGTTTGAAAATATAACTCTTTTGAAGAGTATGGGACATGGCTTGCAGCAGGGCAAGCATGTATGAAGAGAGACCAAGAACGTGGTAGTTGAAATAATCTGACCAAGAGATGTTGGTATTTTGGTCTTGGGTAGTGGCTGTAGCAATAGATGCTTTCTGCTCCCTCCCTTAACACAAATACAAAATCTCCCTGGGCCTTTAAGGTCAACCTCACCCACTGGTGCACTGGATTCTATCCCCTCTCACCCACTCGAAGACTTGGCTCTAGCCATTGCTTTTCTCCTTTTCCCTGCATTAGATCAATTCTCCTTCCCTTCTACATTACTCCCATCTGCATTCAAGCATGCAGCAACATCTTCTGTGTTAAATAAATTAGAAAGTCCCTTGACCCCCACTACCCAATTTCTGTGCTCTCCTTTACAGCAAAACTGCCCCAAGAGTTACCTCTACGTCTTCTGTTTCTTTGACTGCACATAGTGCATCAGGACTCTTCCCCAGAATTGCACTTAAATAGCCTCATCAGTGTCTCCAATGGTACTATTGCCAGTGGTAAATTCTCAGTTTACATTTTATTCAGCCAGTCAGCAACGTTTGGATATAGTTGATCACTCTAAACTTCTTGAAATACTTTCTTCCCTTGACTTTGGGCTACAACTCTCTTGGTACCCCTTCACTTACTTCACTGGCTTCCCATTTCAGTCTCCTTGGTTGACTTCTCATTTTCCTGTCATCTTCCCATCTTCTTAAAGTGAATTGTAAGTACCCTTAGGCTCAGGCCCCAGACCTTTTGTCTTTATATATACATGTATACATACTCCCTAATGATGTCATCTAGCCCATGGCTTTAAATACCACTTTTATATTGATGTTTCCCAAATGTCTATCTTCACCACCCCACCCTCCTAAATCCTAGACTCATGTATTCATTGTCTGATCATCATCTTGCTTGGTTGCCTAATAGTTATCTCAAAGATAATATGACCAAACCTAAGCTTTGATTTTCTTTCTAAATCTGATCCTGCTAAGAGTTTTCCCAGTCATAGGAAAGGGCAGCTCTATTTATCCAATGGCTCAAGACTAAAATTTAGGACATAACCCTTAATTTCTTTCTTTTTCTTCTACCACCATCCAATTTGTTAACAAGTCCTTTCCACTGTACCTTCAAAATATACCCTGCTTCTAACCACTTCTCCCCACTTCCCCCACTGCCACCCTCATTCAAGTGCCCATCGTATCTACCTTGGATTTCATAACAGCCTCCTAACCAGTCTCCCTGGTTCTAGCCCTCCCCCTCTCCATATCATAGAAGAATAGTGATACTTTTGAGATATAAGGCAGCTCATGTTTCTTCCTTGCTTAAAACTGTCCAGTCTTTTAAGTCTGATCCAGAAAAAAACCTAAAACCCCCACTAGAGGGCTAATAGCCTCCACGAGCTTATCCCTGGTATACCTCCACCATCATCCCCCTTATGCTGTTGCACCAATATACTGTTTCTCAAAGACATTAAACATGTCCCTGCCTACAGTGGGGCCTTTGTGATTGTTGTTCCCTTGCCTTTAAATTCCCATTTCTCAGATACCTGCGTGGCTTGTACCCTTTCCTGTTAAAGCTCTGGTCATTTTCACTCCTTCCCTGATATTTCTAAAAATAGTACCATCTCTTTCGTTGTTTTTTTTTTTTCCCTTAACCGTGTTTGGCACCAAGAACTGTATTTCTTAACAGATTTGAGGAATTTCATGGTTGTATTTTAAAACAGTTTATATTAAAACCACCATAGATGTATTATCCAGTGGAATTTGGAAGTAGAATAAATATGTATTATAAACCCCTGACTTGCAGTAGACTGCTTCAGGATCTGCCTCCTGGCTCTTCAGAGTGTGTGTTATATCCCACTATTCAGGTAGGGTTACATCAGTGAAAAGGTTGTAATGCACTGTTGAATTGGGAATGGACAATCATCTATATTATGCAACTGAGAGATACCTAGAAAACTATCTTCTCCATATTCATTTGTCATTGGTCTGCCATCCACCTGTCAGGTCCCACCATCGGTCTCCCCTACTGGAATCAGCCCATTAGAAGTCAACCTACAGTGCTTCTATAGGAAGCC
>NC_138369.1:38389302-38400181 GCF_054177405.1 Leptonychotes weddellii
AGAGAAGTAAATTATTCATCCCATTTTATACATGAAGCTTAAGGAGGGTAAATGACTTAGAGCTGAGCTGTTAAGAATTAAGATCTGCCTTCCTCATGGTATCTGCTCTGAGTTCTTCTACTTGAATGCCGCTTCAAACGTCTCCTCCTATCTTCTCATTTAGATCTTTTATAACATAGATTTTTCAAAATAAATACCAACTAAAGACTGCTGAGCTAATTATGTATTTTAATTAATGGCTTTGGATCGTTGTGACATTATGATAATAGAAATGCCAATTTTACATTTCCAGTAACCAACTCTCATACTTTAAGGGTGTGTGGAGCAGTTCCTTGATTTGGGAAATACTGTATATGAAATTCTCCTCTTGTAGACTTTATAGCTCAAGGATTTGGAGAAGTCCTGTAGTGAAGAAATGTACCCAATTGTTTTTCAACCTGTTATTTCCCCAACATACTTGTCCACCTGGTTTTATCATGGAATGCTTTTTTAAATTCAGTTAAACCAGTATTTCATGCATATGTGTCTTAAGTGTTGCTATATAGAGTGGGTGCTCATGTTTTTTTCTTATGATCAGTCCTGTTTTTATATACTCTCAGCTTGTTGACCATAGTTCTCTGGTCTGAATCCTCTTATTACACGCTTATTATTCTCATCTTTTTATCATATTCAGGAGGGAAAGGGCAAATGTTTCAAGGGCTAGACTTGGCAGTTTCCCTGAGAGCTGAACTGTGATCTTGGCACCTATTACCTTAGAGGTCACTAAGGCCTACCTGAAATTATCCACAAGTAGAGATCCACTGAAGACTGAGATCACCCCTTGCTCAACCAGTCTTAGTTAAGAAGCTCATGGAGAGCAAAAAAATCAAACTCCTGCCACAAGCTGAACAAGTACATCTAGGGTCAGCTAATCAATGCTGACCTAGCAATTTGTGACCTGAAGGGTGGCAGGAATGCTAAAATTATATGCATCTTGTCCCTTCTAGCTAATGTTGGCATGTCTGTGTTTGTGAAGCTGGCTGAAAATAATTTTGTGCCACATGTCCTCCTTTGCAGAATAACGAAGCCATGTGTGTTTTTCTGTCATTTGTGTCTGCCCTGTGCAAACTTAGAGTGTGCCAGCACCTGGCCACCTAGTAAATAACCAGATGAACATTGAATGCTTGTGCTCAAAGCCTTCTTTGAGAAGGACTTTCCTTCACTCCATCCTTACCCTCTGTCCTGAATCTTCACCATCATCCGTCAGAAGAGATCAGCTACAGAGATACTCCTAGAAAATACCAATGTGCCTGACTTCCCCATCTCCGTACTTTTATAGGGCCTACTTGACTACTAGAACAACTCAGAGTTGAACTGACTTGCCCAAGATCACCCTGCTAACAATTGGCAAATGCAACATTATATCTAAAATTTAGCATAAGCTTTTAGTTGACATGTTTTTCAGTTAGAATGAAGCCAAATAGACATCAGAGGAAGAAGAATGAAAGCAGAGAAGCCAAGAATGTGTTAGAGCAGTCCTGTACTAGCAGAATTAGTCAGGGGCAAGGGGAATAATTTTTGTTTCAAACAGAATTAAGAAGGTAGAGTTTAAGAACAGATTTCCAGGAAGCATCATACAATTGGCCATTGGATACTTGTTAAGATGATATAACACTCTTCAATATTATTTCTATTGTCTAATTGTTCTCTTAATCAAGATCCTTTTGGTTGCAAGTGTCAAAATTCAATTCAAACGAGCTTAAACCAAAATGAGAATTTATTGGCATAAAATTCCCATTCGATGCAGCTAGGTTTTAGTTCTCAAATGATAGTTTTAGGAATCTGTCTATCCATCTTTTGGCTCTACTTTCCTCAGGCTGGCTCTTGCTATATGGGTAACCCTAGCAAAAAGAGAATGGCTCATTCACAAGAATTTTAGCACAAGCTTCAAAATTGACTTCATGTGGCAGCTTGAGTCATATGCCTGCCCCTAAACTAATTATGGTGACTGGAGGTTATGGGGTAGTTCTGGACAGAATATTTTAATCGGGTATACATAGAACATGTGCTCATTCCTGGAGCCAGAATGAGGTGAGCCCAACTCATATAATAGCATCTAAAGAGAGTGGAGGAGAAATGATTCCTGCTGAAAAATGGGGATGAATTTACTAGGTGTGGGGAAGCTAAGCGCTAAAAACAAGTAATGTCCAGTTGTTATCTCCTACATACTAAGGGATGCTTGCAGTCCAGGATCGCATCCCCCAAAGAGTTACTTCAGGAAAGGAGAAGTATATACCATGAATCATTAGATACACTGTCCTAGAAACATGAGCAGGATTCAGGAAACCTGATTCCCCTAGAACTATATACCTGCTGTCTATATTCTGCTCCGTAGTTTCTAGGAGAATGCCTGGCACATAATAGGCACACAGAAATATTTGTTGAGTGCATGTTTCAAATCTAGACATGATGGATACAAAGTCTTGGTTTGGGGTGATGCAAAGTCCTGGGTGACAGTTGTACCACAGTTTGTACAAATGCCACTGAGCTGTACACATCCAAAGGGTAAATTTTATGTATATCTTGCCACAATAAAACTTTTTTAAAGGGGGAGAAATCCTACACATTAAGAAAGACAAGATTTTGATGGCTTCTTTTGGCCACTGGTTTTCCATTAAAGCTTGCCCTAGTCGGTCACTGGACCTCAGGAGTTACGCAGCGACCAGTGGGGACGGATGCATTTATCCCCAGCTCCTCCACAAAGTGAAGGCACTGATGCCAGCTGCCCCCTGCTTCGTACAAGAAGAGCAAGGGGTACAGAATGGTAGGGACTGATGAAAATCTGGAAGATTTGCTTTAAAATGCATGTATGAAAGGGGTTCAGTCAGTTTGAAAACTCTGTCTTCTCCAAGGGCCAGGCAGGTAAGAATGTAAATGATTAAGATAAGGTATGTGAGGTGGAGATCCACATGACCCCTTCAAACAGACCAACACTGCGCATCTCAGGCCAGGAATGGCCTTGAAGAAATACAGGGTCAGCATTGCTTGGTCTTGTGGTTTTTCATGAGAAGACTTAAATGTGGAACTCTATGTGAAATCTTTCAAGTTTTGAATGTTGGCAGTCATTGAAAAAAATTTTATATAATAAGCATGGGAAAGAGAACATCTGGCTCATGGGCCTTCAGCTTGAAATAAATGTTATAAATGTTCCTATCTTTCTGTTTATTTTCAGTTTCTTCCAAAGGACAGACTATTGTTTACTTTCTCACAAAACACAGTAATGACCCCATGTATTTTGTGCATTTTACGGTTTAGGGGAACATGTGTGGTTAGGACAGATATCGTCATTCCAGTTTTACTCTTGAAGCCACTGAGGCTTTAAGTGGAGGTCCTTAAACTTGCACCCAGATCCTTGTGAAATAATGTGTTGTAGCACGAAACTTCAGGTGGTTTCCTTCTTTCAAAACTCCTCACCAGCTTCTATTATTTATCATTTATCTAGATAAATTATTTTTCCCTTTCATCAGAGAAAGCTGAGTTTCTCAATTCCCCACACCTCCTTGTGTTGGTCAGGGGGGAGAAAAAAAATCATCACCTATGTGAAACTATAGAAGCAGATTTGTATATTTAGCTCTAATAAATGCAGTGACCAGGGACTTTAAATCATATAATATTTTCCATCTTTCCAGAGATGGATAGACTCTTTTTTTTCCTGAGGGAACTTTTAACTTAAGAATGTGTTTAAATTCCCTTGGCATGTCGGAATAATCATTCATGTTTACAGTTGCTATGGCAACTAGAAATGCTGGCGATTGAGTAGGAAAAGAGCCTGAGAGAGGAAGATAAGCTGTGTCAATTATTGAACATCTGTCAAACATATAGCCAATTTAAAGTGACAGGCAAAATGCTCGAAATCGAAGGTGGGTAAAATGTATTTTTACTAACATTCATTTAAGAACATCAGTTTTGTATTGTTTTGCCACTATTACAGAGGGGTAATTAACTCTTATTTTCATCCATGTAAAGGAGGTGTTTTCTGTGAGTAAGATATGTTTGTATGTGTGATTTTTGACTCTATGGTAATATTAATCCGTCTCTACTGGATGTTGCTTTAAGGCATCTTGAGGTCTTTTTGCATACATTATTTAATTTAGTCTCATGGTAATGCACAGGTTTGGTAAAGTATATCCATTTTATAGGATGCTATATTTTATGGGAACAGAGGGGTGAAAAACTATGTTTTAGAACATCTGCCTCTTCATTCAGGGCTCTCCTCTCCCCATCATAGCCACTACTCATTTATGCAGAGGAAGCACCCTACATATTTGTCACATGTGTGTCCAGCACCCACTCTGGTGCCCACGGCGGTCATCCCAGATCAGTTATGTCTCCTTTTCCCTCGAGTCTCACTGCATCCTCAAAACCCTAACATATCATTTGGGAGAGCCAATACCAATTAGGTAGAGCTCCCCAGTCAAGTTGAAATCTATTTGCAATCCCTGTCTGATAATGATTACTCACCATCGCTTGGTGTTTTCTTGTTTACAAATCGTTTTCACATATACGGTCTTATTTGGTCATCAGGCTTCTGAGGTGAGGGTTATCCTTTCTTTACATGTGAGAAAATTGAGGCTTAGAGAGATTAAGTGATTTGGCCAAGATCACAAAAGGAGATGGAGGACACCTCCTCCCCTACTGCCTTTCTACTACACTATATGAGAAAAGAGCAGTAGGTATAAAAACTAAGATCATGGATTTCAAGTGCTGCCCTAATCACTCGCTAACTACAAACCAAACCAAACCAAACAAAACAAAACCAAGAAAGGTTAATGCCTCCCTAGGTACCTCTCCCTGTTCCTAAAAGGAGAGTGATAGATTATTTCTAGGATACTTTCCAGCTATAATCTGTAATATATGAGTTCTAAATACAACTTTAGTTTTTTTTAAGATTTTATTTATTTATTTGACAGAGAGAGAGACAGCGAGGGAGGGAACACAAGCAGGGGGAGTGGGAGAGGGAGAGGCAGGCTTTCCACCGAGAAGGGAGCCCGATGCGGGGCTCGATCCCAGGACCCTGGGATCATGATCTGAGCCGAAGGCAGACACTTAATGACTGAGCCACCACCCAGGTGCCCCTAAATACAACTTTACTGCTAGGTTTCCCAAGTACAGCATTTGCTTATTATCTATCATACCTCTGTTTATCATTGCCCCCTTCCTCAATTTCTAGAAAGTAAGAGAACAAATTAGTTTTAAGTTATGATTTTGCTACTTCAACTTATTAGCATAAGTATACTAGCACTATACAAATGGTCAGAAGATTTAATTTTCTGGGTTAGTTTTGTTTAATGTTAAGTTTTAATAAGTCATTATTCTTTGTGTCCCTCACTTTCCTTTCCTGGAAAATAGATATTTCCTCCTAGAGATGAATCATATGATTAACATAAATGAAAATAATTTCAGAAAAATGAGTACTATACTAAGATAAGATGTTATTGTAGCTTTATTAATCACAAACCCTGATCTGGTCTGTTAATATAAGTGGATGATTTAGAGTAGATCTTTGCAGTGAAGTTGAATGAATATATAGATCATCAAACAATTCTTTTTACAATTTTTGCTTTATCAATAGTAACAACAAATATTGAGTGCTTGTATGTGCTAAATACTGTGCTAATTGTAATTAGGCTCTTTGCTTACAGCATTGCCCTTGATCCTCTCAACCACCTATAAATTGTAGTAGTATTCCCAATTTTGGAATGAGAAAATTGACTCTTAGATAATTTAAGTAACTTTCTGGGTCTTACAGAAATGGCAAAGCAAGACTTCAGGACCAGAGAGGTATGTCTAACTCCAAATACTAGGGAACATACTTGACCAGTTATAGAAAATACTCTTAAAAAACCTTAGGTGATTCATCTCCCCCTCCGATTTCCCCTGCTTCATTCTTCCCCTCCTGCAAACTGAGGGTTCTAGAGGGGAAGGGGATGGGAGGATGGGTTAGCCTGGTGATGGGTATTAAAGAGGGCACGTTCTGGGGGCACCTGGGTGGCTCAGTTGTTAAGCGCCTGCCTTCAGCTCAGGTCATGGTCCCAGGGTCCTGGGATCGAGCCCCGCATCGGGCTCCCTGCTCAGCAGGAAGCCTGCTTCTCCCTCCCCCACTCCCCCTGCTTGTGTTCCCTCTCTCGCTGTGTCTCTCTGTCAAATAAATAAAATCTTAAAAAAAAAAAAAAAAAAAAAGAGGGCACGTTCTGCATGGAGCACTGAGTGTTATGCACAAACAATAAATCATGGAACACTGCATCAAAAACTAATGATGTAATGTATGGTGATTAACATAACAATAAAAAATTTTTAAAAATACCTTAGGTGAGGATATTTAATTTAAACACACACACACAGACTTAGACATCTAGATAAAGAACTGTGATGAGCAAATGTTATTTTCCTCTGAAAGTTTTTCTTAAAGCTGCCTCCCCCCACCCCCATCTTTGCTGTATTGCCATAAAAGAGATACAAGAGTCATTGGTAAGAATCCACTATTTCTAAGAGTCAGTTTTAAGCGGTAGTGAGTGGGTTGGGAGATTAGTATACAATTATTCTTCAAAGGACATTCGGAGGGGACTTACAAATGATGGTAAGAAGAGGACATTACTAAATGGAAGAGGGGAGGTAGGATAAGCCTCTAAGTAGAAAAAGAAATGACAAGGGTTTATATTAGTCAAGACACTTGATCATAGAGGACAGAAACTCAGTATCCACTAGGGAATTTTTTTTAATGAACAGATTTATTGATTTTTTAAAAAGCAGATTACATGAAAGACAAGAATGCCCCCTCCAAGTTGATTCTCTCAAGTAACTCAGATATCACCTGCACTCACTTGCTCTGCCTGTCAGCTCTGAGTCTTAGCTTTATCTTCTCAAACCAGCTTGTCAGTAGCACATTGCACATGGACAGAAGGCACTTTGCTTTACAGCCCCTGAATCTCCAAAACTGAGGGGAAAAGGCCCCTTTTTGCAGGGATTTGAATTTTAGAAGATTCTGATTGGCTGGTGTGTGTCATATGACTCTTCTTGAACCAATCACTGTGCCTTAGAGAATGAGGTAATAGGATTGGTCTACCTCAAGACTCATCCCGATTCCTATGGCCAGCCCTTAAGGAATGACGATTTGGTACTATGAGAACCAATTGAAGAAGTATTACCAAGAAGAGAAACCTGTCTTTTATGGCAAAGCAAATAGTGAAGAAAAACTCAAGGATGATTAATTTTCCTCTGGTTCTGTCTACCACATCTCAAGGCAGAACTTGACCATTATCTCTTTGTTTTTAAAGGTACAAATAAAAATAAATGTGTTTAGGGAAGGACAGATCTATTTTTAATAGACCACCAGGCCAAATGGTTTTGTTATTGGTTTTAGTTCAACATTGGCAAGATGCAGAGAAGAGGTGGGGAAAAGCATCTTGGATTACAATGAAGACTAGTATTTGCTTGGCAAATTTGATTAAGGGTTAATTTAGGCTCAGAATTTAAATGTCAGTTTGAATTTTGATCACATCTTTAATTGAGGAGGGTGTAGAATTGTTTAATAATCTGATGAAAAGGCTGTGTATCAGTGACTTGTGTGGGAGTTGGTGACATTGCTTGAAAACTTGTTCTGTTAGTCATATTACTGCTTGAATCCTTTGAAAAATGTAAATAATTATAGTTTAACTGACATTTTCTACCATTTACTCAAAATTTTTAATCATCCCTGAGAATGCGTTTCAGTTCCGACATTATTTTTTTCCTTTCTCCCCAGAAATTGCTAAGCTCAAAGTAATAGGACAGATTTTGATTATGCTGTGACAAAAAACACAAATTCTATTAATGATGATTTGTGTAGCCCTTTTTTAGAAAATATCTTTAAATATTGATGTACTAGTGACCTGTATTTCCTGATATTTCAAGATTTAACTGGTTACCTAGTTCCCTGAAATTCTGAGCATCTCTTGAGTGCCATGCAGAATTAGGTACTGTAGCATACAAAAGCAAACAAGATGATGGGGATCCCTGCCACATTCCCCACTGTAGTTATTTCAGCAAAGGGCCTGGCAATGTCAGTCATGATAACCTCTGCACCCACCTTGTTACTGGCTCAGTTAAGCTGAAAGTGGCCATTGCAATGGCTTCTAGCGTAAGAAGAGGAATCTTTGCCGATATGCTTGTTTCAATCCTAAATCTAATTCCACTGGTTTTCTCTGTGGTCCTAGAATAGATCACAGGTTTTCCTATGTCTCACTTTCCCTGTCCCTCCAATGGAACTAATCTTTATTCTACTTATTTCCAAAAACTGGTAGAGGCAACAAATGAGATCATGAATACTAGAGTGTTTTGAAGTGTCAAGAATTAAACAAGTTGTGGTTCTGCTCATGTACTTATAAGACAAAGCCTTACTTAAAGGTAGATATGAAAATCTAGCTCACCAAATCCAAGTTTACTTCCTCCTACAAGTAAATATTGTAGTCCAGGGATTACTGCCCCTTTGAGTAACCACAGTCTGTCCAGGCCACACAGGTGTCATTTGGTTCCATTGACACATGTCATTTAGCCTGTTGTATTGTGTGGGCTGGCCATCTCTGCATGCCTACCTCTCTGCTTTTACTGAGTCTTTCTTTCTCTTAGGTATTTGGAAGACTATGAATTAGTCATCTTTTTTTTTTTTTTTTTTTACTGCCATTTTGTAAACTCAGTAAAACTCCATCAGAGAGTCAGGGAAAAAAAGGAAATTTTTTTTTAGAGAAAAGGCTTAGGCATTTTGATTTGAAAAATGTGGGTTCTGATGTTATAGATTTTCTGTCCTCCTCTAATTTCAGTGATTCTGATTCGGGAAGTTTTGTATTCTCTTCTTTACAGGTAACTTCTTTCTCACTAAGACTTTTGGCCTGGAGTTCAGTAATGAATTGTTGCTCTAGGAAACCTGTAACATTTGGAATTCCAATTCAATTCAACTAATATTCACTAAGTTGATTACAGAATGTGAGGGACAAAGCATATGTTCCCCTGCCATATCTATTCTTGTCCACAAGTAATACTCAAATCTGTTATCCGGAGAAGAGACAAGTAATTGAACCATTCTAATATAGGAAAAACAAAATTTTAATATGTGAAATACTGTGTAGTTGCCATGAGGCAGAAAAGAAACACATGCTCATTTGGCTGTTGAGGAGAAACCATATATATTTTCCAGGAGGGAAAATGGTTCTTTGCAAAAGGTAGTGGTTGAGATAAGCAGAAGTTGGAAGGGCATCCTGAGAGAGAGTGCCTAAGCCTAGGCAGGGAGAATTGAAAAGCATAGAGCACATCAGGGGATCGGTGACTGTTTTTCCACTCTACCTTCAGCAACCCTACTTAGCAGGACAAACATTTCTTAAAATATAGTTTTGTTGGGCAAATCACAAAAAAGCGAAAAAAAAAGAGCTCCCGGCTTACAGCGGAGACAGGTGGGCAGAGCCTTCCCGCAATGCCTTATCTTTGCATTTAAAGGTGAACTTCAGAGGGAATAGATATGTATTGTATGACAAAGTAATCAAAGTAATCAGCCTCTCTGATGTTTTGCAGAGCCTAGCTTGAAAAGTACTTCCCCAGAATATGGACTTATGTGGAGAGAGGAGTAGAAAGCTAAAACTAGATAATTTGAAGTCCTGCTTTGGCAGGACCTGACTACTAGCTTGATGTATTTTATTTGATCCAAGTTGCAGTGGATATCACAGAGGATTTGTGTGGGAAGGAGGAACGTGATCCAAAACTGCTCTTTGAACAAATTAATCTGGCAGAGGTATGTGGGTTGGCCTGGAAAGTTGGCAAAATGGCAGGATGTTCTTAGGCCAATGACAGGTAATGGTGAGATGGGCACAGAAGCAAAAAATCCCGTGAAATTCTAATCCACAGGATTTGGATAACTGATTGGATATGCTTTTCCCCAGCAGTACCTTCCCCCAACATTCCTAGAGGAAATCTGAGATCAGGCAGAAGACTTTGTTTGAAGGGGACATATGTATTAAGCTGAAAGAGTTATATCTCATTTTCTTCTGTTCACTTCCCACCCAAGGGAAAGTGGCATTCTCTCTGGAATGGAGCATTCAACTTTGATAGCTCTCTAACTGTTAGGCAGTTTTCATATTGTCTGAAGTATTTTGTACTTGACCGTCAATGGTATCTATGCTTCAAGGAATTAATACCAAATGAGCTGTGGATATTGTATTTGAGGTCTAAAATATGGTGACACCTTTGATTTCTTTAAATGCCAAATTTTTAACAAATAACTGAAACAAATACCCTTTAATCCCAATGAGCAGTATTTTTTATCTGCCCATCATAGTCCATTCAAGCTGCATCTCTCTGGTTTAGCCTTACTGGTTTGACTGCACTGAGTGGGCTGGACCACTGCTGATCACAATCATACAAAGCTCTAATGTTGATTGTGCGTAGTTTCAGTATCACCCCCACCTTTATTCCCTTAGCTCGTGTTTATATTCTCCAGTACTATTTTCATGCTAACAAAAGCATGCAACTAAGTGTCGATTCCATTTCTTTGTGCTTTCTTCTGTATTCCAAAACAGGTCACAAGCTAAATTGCCTACCGAGCAAGTAGGGATTGGTAGAGACTGTGGCAAAATGGAGACCACCTGCCCTTTCCTAAATGGGAAGCCGCTACTCAGTTCTGCCAGTTGTTTCCCTGATGGAATGAGATCACTGTGTTTCAGTCTTTTAAAGCAGTGTTTCTTCAAGTGTGATCTCCAGACAAGCAGCAGCAGCAGCACCTGAAAACTGGTTTCAAATTCAGATTCTTGGTACCCACCCCGACCTTCTGAATCAGAAACCTGGTGTGGGATGCAGCATCCTGTGTGGTAACAAAGGC
>NC_138369.1:38400281-38406573 GCF_054177405.1 Leptonychotes weddellii
GGAGATTGTAAGCTATACACAAGAGCAATATGCATGGTCTGTGTACTTGAGTAGAAAATGTCCCTTTTTCCATCTTACTTCCCATCCCTCCACTGCTCCATCTGAGTGACCAAAGAGCATGTACTAAATAATCATTGACCACACTGAGTGAATAGTCCGGAGGCTTATTTTTAGAAATGCTTGCCACAAGTTTGCATGGGAATTAGCCCTAAGGCTTTTCTAATCCTTGCCTCATGTGATCACCATTTCATTTCTCCTAAATCACTTCTACAAAGATGGTAGAGTTTTGACATTACATGCCAACACCAATTGCTTGGAGGTGACTGCTTGAAGCACTGTATTGACAATAATCGTGAATTGAGATGGGGCATAGTCAATTATCTGTGTCAGCTGTGGGTGTAGGAGTGGCTGCTGGCGGTCCAACTGACAGATGCATGCCATCCCTGCTCCACCCAGCACCAATTACTCATGAAAAACAATTTCTGAGCACTGGGAAGTCCTGCTTGATGCTGCAGACTGGTGTAAACCAAGTTCTCTGAGCTACAAAGCCTCCCTTTTGGGGGTCCTTTCAGCCACAGGCATGATTTCAGCAACGTACCTTGTAAAGGACCATGGTCATCATTGTAAGTATTCAATGCCCATTGGTCTATCTCGTATTTAACTGAGGTACAGTATCTGTCCTATTCCAGCCCTTCAGATTTCAGCTTTTCCCAGACACCTCCCCTCTCCTTCTGTTTCTCAAAATGCTGTTGATTGTATGACAGTTCAAATATGACTTTATATGGATCATTTGGTGTCTTAATATAATTAGAGGTCTTATCCAGAGGCATTGTCACTCAGAAGCCAGTCTGTCGGCCACTTCCTCTTGGAATAACTCACAAATCTTTTATATGACAACACACTCTTCTCCTAGGCTCTCCTGCCACCTGTTTAATAATGCACAATCACTAGTGCCTGTTTAGTGCTTAAGGTTTCTGGTACCATTCTTACTTGCTCTGAAATTAATTAGATTTCTCACAATTTATCACATCTCCCTTTCCCTAAGTTCATAGAAAGACAAAATACTTACCAATCCGTTTATAAGCAAAAAAAAAAAAAACCCAAAAAATAAAAAACAAAAACACAGTCATAAAAGTTGACATCAACATGTTTGATGTTCAGTGTGACAGGGCAGGGCAAGTATTCTTTTTATTATTCCTATTTTTCAGATAAGAAAACTAAGGAATAGAAATTACTTTCTAGCTGATAAGCACTAAAGCCAAGACTCAATCCATGTATTTTGACAACAAATCCAGGGATCTTTGAACTGGGTTATGCCTTCTCTCCCTTTGCCCAGGCAAACTCCCAACAGGTTCTAATCCCTGTGGTCACTCCCATTGCTGAGCTGAGCTCAGTGCTTTTGTGCAAGGCTGGTGTTTAGTAAATATTTGGCCAAAATGCAAACCAGTGAATGTACTCATCTAACCCATTTTATCTACAGAATCACTTAAGGTACATTTTTCACATTTACCTGCTTAGAATCCTATCTCAGTTTAAATTCTACTTCATAACACTGTACAAAAAGTAGAATAGGTATTGATAAAATTATTTAAAAATAAGGAGACTCTCATGTCTCAAAATAAAAAAATAATTTATCAAAGTAAAAATTGGTTACAACATAAGGACTAGAATTCAGATATCCTGACTTAATTCTACTATCTTTCTTCTACACAACACAACAGAGCTTAATACAAATAACTGTAGTGTGGTGTGTGTGTGTGTGTGTGTGTGTGTGTGTGTGTGTGTGTAAAGTTCTAGTTCTGGGGGTGCCTGGCTGGCTCAGTTGGTGGAATGTGTGAGTTTGAACCCCACATTGGGGGAAGAGACTACTTAAAATTTTTTTTTAATTAAAAAAAGTTCTAGTTCTGATTTTGTCAATAACTAAGTGATTCTTAGCAAGTTACTGGGTATCTTTGGATCCCACTTTCCTCATTTGTCAAATTAGGATGTTGGACTTGATGTTATAGATAGAGAATTGTGGAATTTTAATGCTGAAAGATACTTAGAGATCATCTAGTTGTACTCCCTCACTTACAGATGAAGAAATTTACAGATAAGGAAAATTGATATTTTCTAGCTCCAAAATAAATTCATAGAGGAACATATGGGTTCCTAACAGAATCAGCTCTTCTGAATACTGTGACTACCCACTTACCAAATGTGTGATTGTGATCCACGCATGTAGTTTCTCCAGATTTAAGTTTCCTCCTCTGTAAAATTGACGGGGTCATACTAAGGTTCCTTTCACATTTGAAACTTTGAGGATTAAGAAAGGCATCTTTGAAAACTGACATTTGTCTACCCCTGGGACAGGACTCAGAATGTCATGAAGCATAACATAACTCTAGAAAGAGATTAGCAACAGGAACACGTTAAGAGCATCCATCCAAAGGACTCTGATCACAGGGTGAATTTGCTCAATGAATACTTAAATTTGAAAATTGTTTGATTGATGTCTTATTTGAAAACTAAAAACCTGCCATTCTTTGCTCTTGGCCCAAAGATACGGAAAAAAGAACCAAGTAAGAGTGAAGTTTTGTAGTTAATTTCCTACAGATTTGGATGCTACAAGTCAGAAAACCATTACTAGGTCCTTCTTCCTTAACAAGTATCACATTAGAACTAGTCTCAGTATTTTTCAGTTGAGCATCAGAAGCTTCACAATCTATTAAATATTGTATTCCAAGTATCTGTTTACTGAGTTGTTACAAATTGCCAATGGGACAGGAACTGTCACTTCCAGAGCAATTAGTGTGTGAAAACTTATCAAAAGAAATCTGTCAAGTTTGAATAAGAATAAATATTGCATGGAAGTCCCTAAGGAAATCAAACTGAGTGGGATACGTTCTTGCTCATTGCAGCACATGAGAATTTATTTTGTTTTATTTACTTGGCTCTATGTTTCAGAATATTGATAGCATTTCATGTAACCCAGTGGATTAATCCTTTGCTCTGATAAAAATAGACTTTGGTTCTAAGGGGAAAACTAGACTATCTGTTGAGTAATAAAACAATACTGGCTCCTTTCTTTCACATTTTAAGAGCTCTTATTTGCTTCCTGGAGGGAGCACTGGAATGGAAGTATAGCTAGAAGGACTATTACATAGAGATCTTCCTTGACTTAGGATGGGGTCACATCCCAGTTAATCCATCGTAAGTAGACAGTGAGTTTCATGCACCTAACCCACCAGCCATCGTCACTCAGCCTAGCCTACCTTAAACGGAATTTCGCCAGCCCAGGAAAAGATCCAAATTCACATTTTGAAGTATAATTTCTCCTGAATGCATACTTTTCATACCATCATAAAGGTAAAACATCAAAAGTTGGGACCATCTGTAGTCTACTTTGCCACTTTTTTGACTCTCCAACCTTATCCTTTCTAGGCTTCAGATTTGTCATATCTTTAAAATAAAGGACGAGTGATCTATTGGATAATTTTTAGCTTTACTACCCATTTTACCTGCATTGATGTCTCCATTTCCATTACATTATCTTTCTCATGCTCCTTCCTCATTGTCCTGGACAAATAAAAATACAGTATTTACAGGTAGTGACATTTGCTATGCAGAAAAATAAATTGTATCTTTTATAGAGATGTCCCCCTTTTAGGGGACTCAGCGTTTAGCTCAATATGATCTCACCAGTGTACCAGTCAAGACTTTTTGAATGACCTTTGCACTTTAGGATTCAACAGTATTTACAAAGTTCACATGTTCAACTGCTATTAGTTATGATCCTTAGCATAATCCATTTGAGACTGTTTTTGGCAGTTGTGGCTTGTTTCTTTTTCTACACCATGGAAAATGGTTATAATGTTATTATTATATATTTGGGAAGCTTTTTGGGAAGCATTTTGTTGCTTTCTATTGTTTACAGTCACTTAATGATCCTCCCCACACTGAAGCAATAGAGTTGATAATCTTCATATTATACTTAATGTTTCTGGAATGGAAGTCATTGCCATTTGTCCAGGGTTTCCCAACCTAGGTTTTGTGACCTATTAATAGATGTTTTAGAAAAATTCTGTGTGTAGAGGGGATTGTGGGGAGGGGGAAGATTTTATAATCAAGTAAGTTTGTGTGCTTAAAACATAAAATTCTAAAGAATTTGAGGAATCTTGGGAGGTTAAAAATCTCTTGCAAGTCCTGAAAGGATAAATTTAAAAATCTGTTACACTTTGTTTAATCTAGGGCTTCTCAAAGTCATTTGATCATGTAACCCTTTTAAATTTGAGATAGGTGGGAGGGAGACAACTTCTTTAACAAAAAAATTAATACTCCAAAGACCACAGTTTAGGAAATGCTGCAGTGTATGCTTAAGGTTGTTTGTATCTTTTGCTAAAGCACTAAGTCACTTATGTCACAAAAGCAGTGAAACCAAAATAATTAACTTATTTTTAAATAGCCAAACAGCATGTTAATTGGGTATGTTTTTTTACTTTTACTTTTAAAATGATTGACTTATAATGATTCAGTGTGCTTTCACATAAGAGAGTCCTCACTATGGAGACTCTTAACTATAGGAAATAAACAGGGTTGCTGGAAGGGAAGTGGGTGGGGGGATGGGGTACCTGGGTGATGGGCATTAAGGAGGACACATGATGTAATGAGCACTGGATATTATATAAGACTAATGAATCACTGAACTACCTCTGAAACTAATAATACACTATATGTTAATTAATTGAATTTAAATAAAATTAAATTTTAAAAACAGAATCCTCACTACATACCTGCATCACATTTATTATTATCTCCACTTGGTGGGTTAAAAGTTGAAAGTGAGAATGTTTAAATGGCTTCACTTATGTAATACGGGTTTGAATTTTGGTCTTTTTTTTTTAACTCCAATTAGAAAAATAACAAAGTAGATGTCTTTTTTTTTTTTTTCTGTTATCCATGGTCCATACAACTTTCTAGAAGCCTTGTCCCATAGGATTCAGAGGTTGCTATCACTGGCCACTAGCAACAATCTTGAAAAATGTCTTTAGAAAAAGAAAATACATTTTCATGTATTTGATTACAACTCTCCTTGGAGAGGTGTGGGTTGATTAATATTGTGCTGGTAAATTACTTTCTAGCTTCTACCTTGTGATTTTGGAGATGCTAATTTATACTTAAAACTCTCCTATAGCTAACTAGGGGATAGGCAGTGTTCTCCTCATTGTTCATATGAGAAAATTGAGATGCTCAGAGATTACTTGCTTTGCCCAAAACTCACACACCATATTGAGTAAATAGTACACTGTACTGTGCTGTTTGCCCTGTTGTTTGTTAAAATCTCCTGTTTTTTTATGGAAAAACTACCATGCCAATCGAACTTCCCCACAACCTGTTATAGGGGCTTTCCTCCCCCAGATTTTAGTTTCTTGAGGAAGTGACTAGCTTGCTGGGAAGCACTTGCTTATTTATACTGAGTATCCTCTTGACATCAGCATGGGGTTACTTGTAATTACAGGCACATGTATAAATAAAATGATTAACTATTCTCATATAAACATAATTATATCTCTCTAAAATAATACATGCGGAAATGCTATAATCCAGGGATAAAGGGAAAACAATCTGCATGACCCCTCCTAGGTATGTAAACAGTGGATTATTAAGGCAGAATATGTTTCCCGTTGCACGTTTGGTTATTGAGGTCAATTACACTTAGGACTCATCTAAGTATTAAACAACAAAAGTGCCTTTTACAACAATTAGTGTTCTCAATAAAAAGCTGATGTCTTTATGCCATTTTCCAAGGACATTGCATACATTTGAACTTTTGCCCAGGATTCTATTAAAGAGAGACGTGTAAGAATTCAGCTAACTGGTTCTGAAACAAGAGTCTTCTTTTTCATCTAGTTGCTCCCCCTTGTCCACCAAAGTAAATTTTGAAGATAAAATGGGGCACATTAACTAATCAGTGCCAGTGGCTAGTCTATCACTTCTCCAGCTTTGGACAAATCTGGAGATCACAATTTAAAGAGAGGAATCATGGAATGCCTGGAGCTGAAGAAGTTTGATTTCCTTGGGGCATCATAGTTCACTGCAGCAAAACATTTAAGCTCACTGTGTTTAGGACTCTTCTCTGAAATTGAAAGCATGGGATCCCATGTTCATTCACAAAGCATTTACCTAATTCTTCAGAAAAATTAGAACTTGGAAACATACGTTTTCGGGTATGGCTGCCAATCGCACTTGTCCCACTGGCACCCTGGGATGAATAAGTATTTGCGAAAAAGTTGTTCTTAGACTGCTATTTCAT
>NC_138369.1:38406673-38420326 GCF_054177405.1 Leptonychotes weddellii
TTACATTTGGGACCAGTCAACCAGTCAGTTAGTGTGTGTTTAGCAAGTATTTGCTGCAATATTAAACCACCATCTCACTCAAATAATGGAAAAATAGTTCAACCTCACAAGTAAGAAGAGTCAGAATTAGCATTGATAGTGAAAGGCTTTGGGAGAAGAATAAATTGAGACTCAGGAATTATTCTGTCCCTCAGTAGGGCTAAGAGTTTGAATTAGTTACTTTGTTGTTCTGTGCCAAAGTTTCTCAGTTAATGGAAAACTGTAAAATGCATTGAAAACCACAAAGTACTATGCAAGTATGTGGCACTGTGATGCACTATAATGATTATTATCTATAAAATGAAAGAAGTGATCTAAATAGTTTTTCAGGGGGCTTCCAGCCTTACTATATCAAAATTATAGACTCTCTGGGTCTGTAATTTGAGCATTAGCTCAGTAAGTATTGCATAGTGGTTGGCACATGCTTAGTAAACTATAAATGCTTATTCCCTTGACTTAAAGAGGTTGGACTTCTTTTAATCAACTATCAGTGTACCTTTTAGTTCTCTTGAAATAAAAATCTTCTTGACTGACAGTAGGAGTACTGGTAAAATGCTTAAGAGATTATGATTACTTCCTATTTATATTTAATAGCAGGTTGAAAAAGGATCATTGGGCAACAGTATGAATTTCTAACTTGACCAATTCTTTCATGAATACAGTAGCGTTCCAATGCCAGAAGACATATTTGTAATGGTGATTCCTTTGCTTTCAGAGCTGAGCTATGCCTGGATCTTCAATGAATACCCTTCCTATCAGGATAACCGCCGCTTCGTTTCTCAAGAGACTGGGAATCTATATATTGCCAAAGTAGAAAAGTCTGATGTTGGGAATTATACCTGCGTGGTTACAAATACAGTGACAAATCACAAGGTCCTGGGGCCACCCACACCACTAATACTGAGAAATGATGGTGAGTTTCCTAAGGGATTTTGTTAGTTCTGTTTTTTGTGGTCCCGTATTGCATATGAAAAATTGTTACATTATGGGCGCCTGGGTGGCTCAGTTGGTTAAGCGACTGCCTTCGGCTCAGGTCATGATCCAGGAGTCCCGGGATCGAGTCCCGCATCGGGCTCCCTGCTCAGCGGGGGGTCTGCTTCTCCCTCTGACCCTCTTCCCTCTCTTGCTCTCTGTCTCTCATTCTCTCTCTCTCTCAAATAAATAAATAAAATCTTTAAAAAAAAATTGTTACATTATTGTCACACAAACCCTGATAGTCTAAATTAAATGTAAGAAAAGTTTAGTACTTTTTACATTTGGTACCTGTATTTTCTCCATTTGTGTAAGAAATAAACCCATGAATCCATTTTGGAAAACTAATTAGAAGTTTAATTGCTAATCTCAACAGGAATGGAATGTGGATTTAGGTAAATATAAATAACAAAGGAATATATTTCTTGTTCTTTTTCACTTAAAATGTGTACACAGGGGGCGCCTGGGTGGCTCAGTCATTAAGCGTCTGCCTTCAGCTCAGGTCATGATCCCAGGGTCCTGGGATCGAGCCCCACGTCAGGCTCCCCGCTCCGCGGGAAGCCTGTTTCTTCTTCTCCCGCTCCCCCTGCTTGTGTTCCCTCTCTCGCTGTGTCTCTCTCTGTCAAATAAATAAAATCTTTAAAAATAAAAAAAAAAATGTGTACACAGTCAGAATGAAGTGGAAGGTTGAACACCTGGTTCATTAATCAATTCTATGGAATTTAGTATTCAGTGTCCAGAAAGAAGTTTTAAATTATTCAAATAACTTCTGGATTAATGATACTAATGACCTAGTTCACACCACAGTGAAACACAGGAATATCAATGCTTACTTGAGAAATAAGTTTTAATTTCCAACAATTTTGTAAAAAAATATTTCAAGAAAATATATGAATTTCACCTTAATTATCTAAGATAGATGACATAACAGTGTATGGTAATTCACCATGTGCTTTTCAAAGATAATCCTACTGAGTTGTATACCAAAATCTAGTACCACTATACCTTTTCCCCACTCTGAGTATTTATATGTATTCTCTTCCGTCTTCTTGAAATGCTTTTCCTTCTCTGAGTCTCAGCCTTTCATTTGACTGACTTATACTGGTCCCTTCCTTTTCTTCAAGTATATCACTTTCTCCAGGAAGTCATCTCTGCCTGACCCCCCTCTCCACTATTCTGCATCAGATGCCTTCTCTATAAAGTCCAATAAAGCCTATTACTATCCCCCAAGAACTCTTCATTCTGTATCACAGTTACCAGTGTGAAACCTGTCTCCCTAACTATAAACTTGCTGTTTAGAAACACATGCAGTGCCTTGATCACTAGTATATCTCCAGCACTTAAAGCAATGACTGGAACATAGATGCTTCTTAATAAATATTTATTGAGTAAAAGAAAACAAAGGCATAATTAAATCTTTTAAGAATGGTTGACATGATTTAAGTGTCATGGGTTACATGTTTCTGTTCTTTATAAATTCCTTTCCCATCAAGTACACATTGGAACCTTCCATTATGAACAGGAATTACTAGACTCATTACACAGGTGAGGAAACTGTCAGACAAGAACATTGATAACAAGCATTTACTAGGAGCTTGCTGTTTGCTGGGGGCTCAGAATTTCACCAGAATTATTTCATTCAAACCTCAAGCAACTGTATGAGGAATATCCTCTTTTATTTTGTATAGATGAATGAACTGGGGCTCAGACATGTTAAATAACAAATCCCAAAGCCACACAGCTAGCTAAAAACTAATGGCTCCAAGATTCACACTTGGCTCGCATGTCCTTTTGATTCCAGAGTCTAATATCTTAACTCCTCACTCACTACATTTCATTTCATTACACAATGCCACCTCTTATCTGAATTTATACAAGAAAAACTTGACAAGTTGGCAAATTCAAGCCTGGAACTCAGATTTCTCTCCAAATATGTCCCTCTTCCCTTCTGTACTGAAGGGACTTTGTACCCACGTGGGGCTGTAAATCTGAACCTCCCAGAACAGGATATTTGTGGACAAACCAGCTGTGCAAAGAGGGTCTGAGCATCCTTACAACATGCACCATACTATGCAATTTTTTAGCAGATAATGTAGATTTCAATCATTCCTTTATTTATTCCTGCATTTCACATGTATTTATTTCATACTTACTATGTGACAGACACTACTCTGGTGCCGGTGGACAAGAACGATAGGGACCTGTCACATTGCACTTATATTCTCCAGGAGAACACTGGTAAAAACAAACATAAACAAAAACAAAAAAATACTTGGCATGCTCAGGAAGAAAAGAGCATGTGAGCATGGTTGGAGCACAGTGAGCAGGGTGAGGGTGTTTTGAGTTGAGGTTGGAAAGGAATCAGCAGCCAGATCATGTCGAACAGGGAGAAGAGACCAGATTTTATCTCCAGTGCAACGAGAAGCCCTAAGAGGATTTTATTCAAGAGAGTGATGTATGTTTTTTTAAAAAGTTGGCTTAGCTACTGTGCAAAATGGACTTCAAACAAGTGAGGGTGGACACTGGCTGTCCACCTGAAAGACTTGCAATAATTCAGTTGGGAAACGGATAGCAACTTGAACTAGGGAGTAGCAGCGGATAATAGAGAAGTGGATGGATTGAGGATACAGTCTGCAGATAAAGCTGCCAGGACTGGCTGAGGCACTGGATGTGGGAGGCGTTGGAAGAGAATGTCAGGGATGACACATAGGTTTCTGGTGTCACAACTGGGTTTGTGGGAATGCCATTTACTGAAATGGTTTTACTGAGCAGGTTTATAAGGGAAAATCCAAAGTATTATTTTAGTCATTATTTGTAAAGCCAAAAGCATGACTTCTCTCTTGGCAACAGAAAAAATTATTTGTTTTGTGCTTCTTGTCCCATCTCTCTATCATAATACTCATCTGATATACTCACATGCTTATCAGCTTGCCTTCTTCCCCCACCTTGCTGAAATTATGATCAAGCACAGATCATCAGTTCATCCAGCTTTGTTCTAGGGAGCACAGTGCTTGCAAGATGACATGTGTTAAATTAATATGTTGGAATAAGCTGAATTATATTAAATAAAACTGAAAATTTTATCAGTTTAAAGAGAAAAGTAGGCAAAGGACCGTTTTTTGTTTTTTTGTTTTTTTCCAAAAGCTATTGATGCTATCTCTCCAGACCTAAGGATGAAGAACCTTTTTCAAAAGATGGGCTCCACTGGCATTGTGTACAGAATTATTTAAAAATAAATCCCTGTGACCTCTGCTTATAATGCACTTATGCCAAAATATCTGTTCAGTGGTGTTATTATCCATTCAGGTGTGTCAAATCACAAATGTAATGAAATATTGATGAAGCGCTAAGACACAGCCCAGGAGACACATTGCACAGAGTTGCTAGAAGGAACAAAAATTCAGGAACGCAAGAACTCCAGAATCATCACGGACACCTTAAGTTGCCAGCAACTTTGTCTTTTGCTTAGCTTTTAGATAGAGCTTGACTTGTCTACTATATCTTCATCAAGATGAGAAATGTTTTTTACTAGAATATTTTATCACAAAATTAGCAGAATAAGGATCTCATTCTTCAGCAATTAATGCCCATTCATTCTTAATTTCCATGAGAGTTGCATGGTGAAAATTCATAATATGTCTTTCCCATTTAGGCTGGAGTATATAAAATGGATACTTGAACTATATTACTAAGGACAAAATAGGTTATTTAATTGGCTCTTGTCTGGAAATAAGAGAAAAGGGGAAATAGAAATCAAGAAGAGATTGCAAAATAAAGATGACATTCTTGTTAAAGTCTATTCTATGAAAATAAAATCAATAAATTATCATTCTGCATGATCTTGTATTTAGCGACAATATATTAAACTGATAAATACTAGGTTGTATAGAATTTGTACAATCATTTTGTTAATTGAAGCTCTCTCAAAATTTCGCATCCTCCTTCTGCCTCCAAATGTGAATAAGCAAGGCAACAGAGTCTATTGCCTGAAGTGAACTAATTACCATGGCTGGTCATTTTCCCCGCAAAGTGCAGATGTAGTTTAAAGAACTGGATGTCCTCAATATTCAGCTTATTCCCTTGAAGTTCCAGCTAAGCAGTTCCGGACTGTGATTCATTGTTTCCAGCCTGAAAGGTTACGGTGAGTCATAGAGAGTGAACAGTGAAGGTTGACTCAAGTCCTGATAGACATCAAATGTGATGTGTCCCATGTTTATCCCACTGACCCTATTGACCCCTTGCCCCCAGCTCACCACGGTTCAGCAAGACTTTGCTGTTTATGTTCCCTTCCCACCCCCACACTCTTCACATGCTTACCCCTTCCTGTGGCTCAGATCGTTACTGAAATGTGGGGCAGGATGGTTTGAGGTAAGCCCTGAGGGCTCTGGAACCAGGTCCCCAGGGTGGAATTCGGTCGTACCACTTACTAGCTGTCTGACTTTGGACGTCAGTTTAACCTCATTTCATTCTGTTTTCTCATCAGTCAAGTGAGGATGATGGAACCTAGCTCAGAGGCTTATCTTCTGGGTTAAATTACAAATAGAGTGCTTTGATCAGTGACAAAATAAAATGCAACACCAGTAACCTCCTTACCTAGATATATTCAACAAATTATATTTAAAAAAAAAAAGATTACATAGTCAATAGATAGTATTATCCTTGTTTTGTAAAGTGTATGTGGATGATGACAGAGAAAGCTGGAAATACTACTCTCCAAAATGCTCACAGTGTTAAACTTTGAAGTGTTTAACTTTCAGTGGTAAAATGTTCAATTCTTTTTTTTTCCTATTTGCTTTGTTGTATTTTCTCATTTTTTCTACATGATTAGAGATATTTTGAGTTTTTAGGAAAACATTTTATAAAAGGGTTATTTCCAGATGGTTGGCCCTACAACGCCTTAGAGATTATCCAACTTTGTATCTTTATTCTTTGGGAAAGAAGAGAATTGAAGGCCAGGGGAGTAAGGTGAGGAAGCATCAGGGTCAAATTCCCAGTGCTCCGTCTCCATGCTACTTAACTGAGTTTCATCAACGCTGTGTGGGGCTGTAGATTAACAGATTTGCCTTGTTTCTTTTCTGCTATGATTTTTAAATTTTTTTGTATTGGTAGTTCTCCTAAATAACTGTGTGTTGCTATGTAGTGAGTAGGAAGTATAAAACTGAGTTATTAGGCAAATGTGAGAGAATTTTATATCAGAGTTTATCTAGGTATTTTGAAATCTGCTTTGGAAAAATAATATAACTTGTTATGTGGGAAAGTGCACCTGTTGCTTAGGTACCATGAAGAAAAAAGACTTAATTGAGAAAAGTATATCATAATTATTTTTATGACAGGTACTAAAGTAGTCTCTGGATCAATATTAGCCAACTGCTGGTTATTAATGATGATGAGTTTGCTCTATTATGAGCTTCTTACACAGATTTCAAAGAATTGTCCCTAAATTTCTATAAACAGAGGTAATAGATTACATATAGAGCATTAAGTACAAGAGAAATCATAGATTTAGGTGATAGTTATAATGGTTATTTCTTCTGTCTTTAATCACTATCCCTGACTTCCTCTAAAATGACTAACGAAGAGAAGAATTAGCAGAGATTAGTACAATCTTGGGAAAATGAGGTCATGTCCATGAGGATGTTTATGTACATTACATACACAGGTATATAACTGAACAGGAGTTATTATATGACCTTTGCCTTTTTTCTCTGTTTTCCTTGAGGCTGGCTGGGGATTAGTTTGGCAGTTCTTCGTCTTGCTTATTAGAACCAAGACAAATTTTAAGTAGTTTACAGCCAGTGTCTGTCTGATGGGTCCATGTTTTGTATAGTGGATGTTAAATATTTTTGAATATTATTCCCAGTTAGAACTCTAATTACAAGAAATACTAAGGAACAGGGGGGGATGGTATTTATCCTCTCTGTGTTTCAAAATCTCTCTCTCTCTCTTTCTCCCCTTCTCTTGGATATACATTTATAAACATAGATGTGGGTTATGTTGTATAAATGTGTATATGTTTATATACACTAGATATATTGTCTTTGGAAATTAAAATGTAAACTTATTTAAAATTTATGTTCTCATATATAACCAAAATAACTGGAGATATTTTTCTAAGTTCTCACTCATTTTTCTCAGCCTAATTTTATATAGCCATGAAAATGCTGAGCATGGTGAACACTGAAACATTTAGCATTCTCACCTGAAATTAGCTTTAACCCAGTGGATAAGAGACTAGCTGATAACCTCAGCTTCCTGCAGTTTCAGAGCAAGGAGGACAGAAATAGATGTGCTGAACATAGGGTTGAGGATGTCCCTGATTGGTGCCAGCCAGCTTTGTCTTTTTTTGCTGTAGCCTCACCTGGGATGCGGTGAAAGGGGGACAGGACTAAAAGTCAAGAAGAAAAGAAGTCATGAAATCTGGGCTGCAGTCTCAGATCTACCACTAATTCACATGACAAAAATCATGCCATTTCTTTGGTCCTCAGTTTTCTTAGCTATTAAAATGTGTGATTTGTAACAAGTCATATCTAAGTTTAAATTTAGTTATCCTCTAGGATTCTAGTCAAAACTCTTCTATGCTACCTTACTCCAATCCCAATATTCACACAGGCCAGGTAATATCTGATGCTAACCAACAGATGCTATTCCTTGGCTCGGATTTCCTCCCAATGCTAGCACATTTGTGTCCTAGCACAAAAGTAGGTGCATGCACTCTTTCTGACCAAAATGGTCATTTGTGAGCCTTCGCCTCTGTTGACCATTAGTGGCTCAGAAGACTACATTCCCCCTAAAGTTCCAAATTTAAGACCAAAGGCTAAAAAATGGAAAGGATAAAACTAGAATATTGTACGATATCCTATAATATAGATGCAGTATAATGTATCCTCCATTATGATATGTCATCTGTTCGTAGTAAACTTTTTAATACTGCCCCAAGCTGGATTAGAACCTCAAGTGAGCATTAACAACCACTGTGTGTCTTCATAAACAAAGCAGCTTGATTTTTTGGCCACTTAATTAACCTTGTGGGATCAGATCAAAAACTCATTCATTAAGAAGATCGTTTTTGATTGTAAACTTGACCTACAACATTTTATTGATGACCTAGCATTTAGACTAGCAAGGATGACACTTCTGCCTGGCAATGGGTAGAAATACATTCTTCACTTAGACATATTTTTGTTACTTAAGATCTAGAGTTTATAGCAAAACACTTTGCTTTATTTTACTCTCACTTCTAATTTCAACTTTTGTGTGGCTTTGTTACAGCAATCATGTCTTGTTTTTAATTCTCTAACAACATCGCAGTTGAGGATCTGTGGGCGTAAAATGTGTTTTATGAGGAGAATATCTAAATGACTAGAGGATGTGAGATATTTTGCTAAACTGCCATTGCTAATCTGATTTAATAGTGTCTTAATGGCTCTGGATATTTTGAAGGCTTGACAAGCTTAGAGACTTGGCAGTCAGCTTTAGACCTCTAGCACAGTCATTCCATTTCAGGTCCAGGGGGCCAAAGGTCTTGGATGGTCATTTAGCTAGTCAGTTAGGAAGCATCTGTTAAGTATCTGTTGTGTGTGGTACACTATGAAATAAAAAGATGTGATCCCCTTCCCTGGAAACCTGTAGTCTTAAAGAATTCCAAATTAATGAAGGGTCTAAAGTTTCATTCGTATTAGAATCACTGAATTGAGTTCCAGAAAACGCATGTACAGACAGAGGGATTTTGAAATGAATAAGAGGAGTAGGGGTGTGTAGCCTAAAATAGAGATGACTTGGTGCATTCATTTGATTACGCATTTAACCAACAAATATTCATTGAGTACTTGTTGTACACCTGTCACCAGGAATGCAGAAGTCTGTGTATCACAAATTATACTCCAGCTGAGAAACCTAACTGCAGCCTAAGGCAGGAGTGGGGCCATATTGGGGGAGAGTGAAGAAGTAAAGCTGGTTCATTTAAGGTTCTTTTGTAATAAGAGCCAACAAGGAGCAGTGAAGGGTGCAGTGAGATTATGCATATAGTCGTGCCTTGGATGGGAGGAAATCTGGCCTGGTGTTGGGGATCAGCCTAATCTTCCATCAAGAGTTGAGGAAGGAAAAGAATTCCAGGCAGTGGGTACAGTATCTGTTTAAAGCAGGAATCAGCAGACTCCCTCCTATAGGCCAGTTCAGCCTGTGGCCTGTTTTTGTTAAAAAAAAAAAAAAAGTTTAACATTTTCTCCATAGAAATGTTGGGTATTCTTAGTTAATTCCTAAATTCTCTATAATTTTTGTTGCTATTGCAAATGGTTTCTTATTTTTAATCACATTCTCTAGTTAGTTATTGCTGATGTACAGAAATGCTATTTTTTTGTGTGAGTCTACATTTGGCAAGCTTGCTGAAATTTCTTGTTAGCTCTAATAGTTTGTCGATTCTATCAGCTCTCTCAAACTTGGCTGTTTTTCTCATTTCCTCTAAGCCAGGGGTCAGCCAACAAGGGCTCGTGGGCCATACAGCCCACCACTGTTTTTGTAAATAAAATTTTATTGGACCCTAGCCATGTCCTTTTGTTTACATATTCTCTGTGGATGCTTTCCAGCTATAATGGCAGAGTTAACAGAGACTGTATAGCTTACAAAACCTAAATAAAATCCTTGTTCTCTGTCACTTTACAATCAAACTTTGTCAAAATGACAACATGATAATATCTTTAAATATATGAAGACTGTCCATCAAAAGACTCGTTTTTTGTGGCTCCACAGACTTGAAGTAGGACCAACATGTACAAATTAGAGGGAGAGAGAGAGTATATTATTCAAGGCAATATGAAGAACTTTTTAGTAGGCTGAACATAAAAGTACTTACTCAAAGGAAGATGAAAGCTGGTTTTCTTTCACCTTAAAGAAGATGACCTTATAATTAACTGCCCAAACTGGAAACTTAGCCAATTACTTCAGCATGTCAGGTAAACCAGGACTGTTATAGTCAAGCATGGATACATTCACTCTACCTTTATAGGAGATAGCATTCTGGAATAATTCAAGTTATCTCTACACTTTAATTATTGAGAAGGAAGGAAAGAATTCAGATTTAAAGTTAAAACATGCTTATTTTCACATCCTACAGATTTCTGAGGATACCTAAAACCTAAATTTAAGAGATGATATACAACCTTCAGCTTCCTTACTCCTCCTCTACAGCATTGGGGGAGTCATTGTTTGGATAGTTGTGGTCTCAAACTCAATGGAAATCCATCTATTGGAGGGTGGATAGTGGTAGAAGGGATTCCTTGGATGGTCCCCTAGACCTCACAATGTCTCCTTCAACCCAGAGCAAAACAAGTATTTTTTAAAAGAGCAAAGTGTAAACTCAGCCAAAGGGATTTATAGGACTAATGAGGTATTTCCAAATATTTTTAGCTTAATGAACTACACATCTTATGACTTAGTCCACAAGAAAGTCAATGTGGGAACTTTTCATAAGATGATTTTTGCAATTTTTTCTAGCAGAAAATCCCACTCTGTGGAAGTGGGTAAAAGTCCCTTCTGTGGTTTAATTTAGCAAGCACAGATTCCAGCTAAGGCAGGTGTTGGCAAAATGTTATGGCACTCAACCCTGCAAAGTGGCCTCTTTCTGCCAACACAGAACTCTGCAAATTGTAGTTAAACAATTATGGTGTGTGACTGATTTCTCTTTCATATTCTGTAATTTGCCAGTTATTTTGTTAAATTCTATGTTCTTATAGACATCAGCCTTAATGATTTTTTGGGTTTCAAAAGGGGAACAGTCATTGCCACAAGGTCATATCCAGGGTCCAGGCTCTTGATGGGCATTGTCCCCAGTAGGGTTCCATTACTAATACTCTCCCAATGACTAGCCCACAGGAGAGTCTAGTATTATTGTGTTGTACTTTTTGCTTTGACTTAACATGTCATGGTTACTACAGAAATTCTTAAAGTATACTCTCTGGACCAAAACCTTCAACATCACCTGGGAAATTGTTAGAAATGCACATTCTTGGGCTCTATCTCAACTTCCTAAATCAGAAACTTACGCCCTTCAGGTGATTTTAAGTTTGAGAACCACTGGTTTAGAAAAAAAAAACCAAGGAATTTCTAGCCATGTCTTCCACAGAAAATCAGCTCTTTCAGTTATTCAGTAAACAGTCATTGCCTACATATGTCACCACGAAAGGCACTGAAAAAGAGTAGCCTGCAGGTGTCATAAAGATAACAATCAGGTGTGTGTTGTCCACATTGTGCTCCCATTGCTGAGCATAGTGCATGTCTTATGGTTGGTGTTACATGAATATTTACTGAATTACTCCATCGGAATATAAATATAGCTAAGCCTTTGACTCCTGAGGACTCTAATGTGTAGAATTTCAAGTACTGAACTTTCACTATGGTTATGGTGGGTCTCTTACTCCAGAATGGAAAACGTTGACATGCATTTTAATGAATTGAGACTTCTATTTTTCTTTATGTTTAAAATTGTAGGTATAAATGTCTCTAAAATTGAAAGCAAAGGTTGTCTCTGTAGGCAAATTGTATCATGAATGAATGAAATCATGCAAGAGAAAGGGAATATTACAGAGATTATATATCCTGGTTGATTCTGACTATATGATATGCACTCGTTATTTCTACTTACTTTGGTTGTATGGACATAACTAGGCCTTTATATCTTCCCACCTTTTAGATAGTCTGAAGATTGAAAAAGGGTCTGGAGCAATTCCATCAGTAGCCTCTTTCTGCCGAATCATTCCGTAAATCAGCAGAGCAGCTGTAGACCAATTAAGTTCGAAAGTGTACAGGTGGTCAGAGGAATGACTTGAAAAATGTACTCTTGTTTTAAGGGACCTTTTGTTTCATAAAAAATAAAAACGGCAATAGCTTTTTAAATTTAATGTAGAAAGTAAAGGCCAAAATAGTTAAAATGAAATAAACAGTCAAATAAAAATATAGCTTCGGCCAGATGTAACCAAATTAAATGAAACAGTTCACAGGTGCCCACCCCCCCAAAATGTTGATAATATAGTTGGAGAAAATTGCTTCCTTCATTTTTTATGACTTTAATACTAGGACAATCTTTATATATAATGAAAATTCTTTAAACATCATGAAAACCATGCCATCCCATCTCTGATCCATATCTTTATGTCCTATAACTACTGCTATAAATCCAGATCAATCTGTATTATTGCTAACTCTGTTACTTTAATTTCTATAGCTATAAATATAGATCAGTATGTATCAACCCAGAAATCACCCATATGACCACCTAAACAACCTAGAGCTCATTTTAGAAAAACACCTGGTATAAATGAGTAAACTCATACAAGAAGCCGTGATGAGATACTTTAGAAATGACTTCCATGCCTGGAAAGAAGTACATGTTTGCCTTAATGGCTACTATGTGTCATAGTATAAGACCCATATTCCTCCATCTTTTCCTCCCTTCCACAAACTCCTACTGATCACTTTTTTTTTTTTTCATATGCCTGGTACTGAACTAGGATTTGTGAGGGCTACAGAAAAAAATCAGAAGAATTCCCATTCCTCCAGGAAGTGAAAGCACAAAGAGATAACATGTATATAAATAGCTATAAAGATGATAGAAAACAGTAATGCTGTTTGAGAGGGGCCCAGAATTTATGTGTAAAATGACGTTATTTATATGGCAGTAGCTTTTTATTACCTACTAAGTGAAGAAACAATGATAGAAGCTAGAGGTACATATGAAAAAGGCAGGCACATTACTTGATGTCATGCATTTTACAATCTAGATGAAATGATAGATACTAGATTCATGAATAAACAAGATGATTATGAATTGTGATAATTAACATAGAAGAAATAAGGTGTTAGTAAAGAATAACATAGGGACTTATTTTAGATAGTGTGTTCAGAAAAAACTTCTCTGAAGGGGGCTCCATTTGAGCTGAGACATGTAGCAAGAGAAAAGTAATCCATGTAAAAATCATGGGGAAATGAGAAATGAAAGACATTTCCACACAAAGACTTGCATGCAAATGTTCTTAGAAGCATTACTCCTTATAGCCAAAAGAGGAAGCAACCTAAATAAATGCCCATTAACTGGTATTATGGGTTGAACTGTGTCCCCCCAAAAAGCTATGTTGAAGATGTAACCCCCCAAGTACCTCAGAATATGACCTTATCTGAAAATAGGGTCTTTTAGGTGTAATTAGTTCAATGAATTCATTATGGATGACAGTGGGTCCTTAATCCAATATGACTGTTGTCCTTGTAAAAATACAATAAGACACACAGAATATTGTGTGATGACAGAGGTAGAAACTGGAGTGATGGAGCTGCAAGGCAAGGACCACCAAAGATCGATGGCCACCAGCAGAAGGCAGCAAGAGGCAAGGAACGATTCTACCCAGAGTGTCAGAGGGTGTGGAACCCTGTCATGGCCCTCATTTATGACTTCTAGCCTCCAGAACTATAAGAGAATACATTTCTTTTTCTTTAAGCCACTCACTTTGTGTTACCTTGTTGCTAATATGACCAGGGAACAAATAAATAACATGTGGTATCTCCATACAGTTGACTACTACTATTCAGCAATAAAAAGGAACAGACTGTTGATACATGCTGCAACATGGATGAACCTTGATAACATTCTTTTTTTTT
>NC_138369.1:38420826-38458936 GCF_054177405.1 Leptonychotes weddellii
CTTTTACACATTAAGGAAATCCCCTTGATTCTTCCCAAACATTAAAGCTGCAGATGAAAAGGATCACCTCTGCAAAATGAGTGGAATTATTTCTCTGTCATTGTACCTGTCCTCATCCGTTCCTTGCTTTTACCTTTTCTTCTGAATCCCTCAGTCTTTTTTTCTGTAACTATGGGAAACCTAAAAGAGAGGTGAAATGGAGGATCCTATCATTTCTTAGTAAGTTAGATAATTCCAAACTTTATACTGGCACAGCTGAATCAGAGACCATGGAAAAGGATTAGAAATTGAATAGAAATAAATGTATTCGATCAATTAGAATAGTGGGAGATGGGATCAAGAATGTGTTGATAAGAAATAATTGATAAGTCTTTAGTTATAAAGTATGGACTTAGATTGTTAGGTTGTGTTACCATGGCCACAGTTGTGCATTTTGTAGGATATGGGAAAGTGGGAGAATATGACCTTCAAAGTAAACATGCCGTTAGGAAGGTGGGTATAATTTTAAGATTATTTTCTGTAGTTGCTTGCTACTGTCCTTTTTACATTGGTTCAGAATACAATAATACTGACATTTGATGTTACCTTCTGTGCACGAATTTATGATTAATTCAGATTGGTGTTGAAAGTGAATGATAAAGTAATTTGTGTTCACAAATTGATTATTCAGATTTTTTTCTTATCTAGACATAATAGACCATGGAAGTATTTTTCTGAATATTTAAAATTTTTCTGCAGTATGTTTTCAAAAAGATAATTTATTTGACTTTCCTGGTGATTAGGACTTTATCTCTGCCCTCCTTTTTTGGTTGGTGACTGCCTTAAAAAAAAAAAAAAAAAAGGTTTTTTGATAAGTGAAGTTGTATGCATAGAGAATTTGATCCTAGGCAGATGGTAGGGCACTGTGATACAAAATTTCCCCTAGCAGTAACTGGGAGAAGAGCCACAATTCAAGGCTGGTTAGAGATAGAACCAGCTTTAAATGAAGAAATTAATTGTGCACATAATGATGTATGAGAGCATCCTACATTAACAGAAAAACACTTATGTACATTTTAAAAGAACCTCAAAGACTTAGTTCCTTTGTTTATTCACAGGGGTGATGGGTGAATATGAGCCAAAAATAGAAGTACATTTCCCAGAAACAGTGCCGACTGCCAAAGGAACAACAGTGAAGCTGGAATGCTTTGCCTTAGGAAAGTAAGTTCTGGTTTCTCTTCCATCTTGTCCTCCCTTCAGCTGGGGCAGGTAGAGAATTTTATTTGCACTGTTTATAGCGATGGTTTCTGAGGTGACTGAAAAACAAAACAGGCCTTTCTTTTTGTAATTCTATGTATGCATCTTTGATTCTGCCCTCTCACCATGGAGAGGGGACATGTAATGGTGCAAGGGGGATTAGGCTGCCACAATTGATGTGGCCACAAAAGAGAAGAGAATGGGCAATTCTGAAAAAGTACTTTGTTCTATTATTGTGACCTGTAATGTGCATGCTGTCTAACCCAGAATGACAGGAAAACAATGGCCTTCATTTGAGGTACACTCAAGCTGACTATTTGGGAAAATATGGACTTTCCTTCTGGCCCTAGTTTACAGAGGATGCATCAAACTTTTCTTGAATTTCTTTTTAAATGACCAGTCTCTTCTCTCTACTTTGGATTTCCTTCTCTTCTGGCTAAAGATACGTAAGATCTTATATCTGAAAATTATTCACAACTTTATTATTAAGTCTGTGGAGTGATAAGCCTACTTGAGATCCCCTTAACATTTCCATAGAGTATCTCTCAGAGGGCCTAAAGAAAATGAAACACAGATCAGTTAAGATTTTCCCAGTAACCCTGAAAAAATGGTTTGGCACAAATGATACTATCATCTGAAATGAGAATTTTTAGATCATCTGTGGATTTTAATGATTGGTGTTATTCTCTACACCCAACCCCCTCTCTCCGGCTAGCCCACTGCTAATTCCTCATCCTCTCCCTGTGCCCAAATGTTGACTAAGGCAACAACACTAACTTGTGCTCGACCCCCATATTAGCATCTAATCTGTTTCTGTAAATTTTTTGCATTTCACAGCAACCATAGAAGAAAGATGTTCCTTTTTATCATTGGATTTTCAGCTCTAATAAAAGGATTCTTTTGGTTTCCATGTTTTTAAGTCAGGGCGGTGTAAGCTACAATACAATGATAAATTTTTGTATCCTGAAAACTTATCACATTAAATAAGCTATGACATATCTATAGAACTGAGCACTGTACAGACATTAAAAGTCAAGTTGTAAAGCAACATATGAGACAGAGAAAATACCCATGATTTATTGCTAAGAGACTAAAAGCAGATTGCTAAACAGTATAACATGGCCCCATTTTTTATTTTAAATATATACATTGGGAAACACAATCCAGGGAAAAGGTGAAAGCAGGTAGCTGGATAGGCCAGGTATAAATTTGGTAAACTATGCAAGGTGACACCTTGAAAAATCTTTTTTGGAAAAAGAGCAAAATTTACATCGTTCATACTTCAAAGGGGGTATGAATTAAACTCTATTCACAGTGCTTGAATGGCACTGGAATAAAAACAAAAGACCAAAATTGGGCTCCTCCAGTCTACACAGAAATGTTTGGGTATGCATATCCAGCTGCCAAAACACATCATCATTGCCCACTTACGAGCAGGAAGACTATATCTAAGTACAGTTATTTGTAAAGGCACATATTAAGTGTATATCTCATCAAATGTAAAGGCACCCGTAATGTACTTTTGATAGAGCCCTTTCTGCATTTTGAGTTAGTGTCTGTTGAATTAACTTAAATTGTTCTAAAACAAGTATAGTAGAATTGATGGCTTTAATTTTTTAAATACCATCTCAGGTTTTCCAGAGAAGATTAGCAAGTCTTTAGCCTAATTACTTCTCTGTGTGTGTTTTTGTGAAAAATAAATAAGTAAATAATTGTATCCCCTGGTAGGAAGTTGCAATCTTAAAAGCTGTGGTTAGCTTGCTAAACCATTGATTTGCAGACTCAATGATGCCCTCCTTGCAATTTAAGATGTGTTCTCACTGTTACGGCTGTAGGATGATAGATGCCTTGAGAGTACATAAAGACTCCACAGATGGCTTTTTCCCTTATCTTACTATTTTAAGTGAAATTTCCTCAAACCACTCTCCTAGTGAACTGCTGCTACAAGCTGGTAAGGTTCTATAGAGAATGTTCCAAGGGACAGAAAATGGAAGCTGCCAGTTTCTTCTTGCCTAACCCTTGACGTGACACAACATCACTTCTGTCTTATTTCAATAATGAAAGTAGTCAAACAACCCAGCAGGTTTAAGGCGGAGGAGGACCTGGACCTCGTATGGGAAGAATGAAAGAATTGCCGTCATCTTCAGTCTGACACATTTGTGCATGAACATTTTTATTTTCATATTTATGATTTAGGAAAAAACAGTTACACTAAAAAATATAACAAACATATAAAAATCTGATTTTATTTTAGTGATAATATCACATGTTTTTATTCAAGGTTAAGAAAGGTTATTTGATTCTAAGAAAAACACAATATATAGAATAGTAATACTAGAAATGTGGATATGGCTAAAATCATAATAGTGATATATGAATGAATGAAGTTTGGGAAATACTGTCTAAGGCAAGCTTATCTGTTCAGAACCAAAAAGGAAGGGGTTATGGGAAGCATAGGTTCAAATAAAAGATACAGTTTTCTCGAATTTGATGCACTTCTTTTTATTCTCGCTATCAGTCCGGTACCAACTATTATCTGGAGAAGAGCTGATGGAAAGCCTATAGCAAGGAAAGCCAGAAGACACAAGTCAAATGGAATTCTTGAAATCCCCAATTTTCAGCAGGAAGATGCTGGTTTATATGAATGTGTGGCTGAAAATTCAAGAGGGAAAAATGTAGCAAGAGGACAGTTGACTTTTTATGGTAAGTTTGCATTTGCAATTTATCATTTGTCATGCTACAGACCTTGGTATTAAAAGCATAAACTGGGAAGTTTGCATTCAGGCTTTTCAGGAAAGACTGTGTCAAATAGGACTGTGTAAAACCCTTGGTTTGCTGCTAAGTAGCGTTCCTGGGGTGATTCTGGGTGTGGAGAGTGAGGGTGGGGGGCAAAGATGTTGACAGAGCAGAGAGGAAGAAATCAGGCTGAGGTGTTTGGGAGATGGGTATTAGTAGGAATGCACTTGCAAAGGAAATGTTTTTCCTCTTTCCATCAAGCTGTAAACCTGACACCAGAGAGCTTTTGTGATTCCTTCTCCTGATGTATTTCTTTTTAAACTGTGTGCTTTTCTTCTTTTGAATTTTGATTTGGAGCTCATGTTAATTCTTTGTAATTGCTTCCATTTGATAGCAATTTAATGTGGTACCATGAACATTTAAAAATGCACACTCCCCAAATTTAGTTCTTATCAGAGTGGAGCGTGACAAATCTCTCTCACCCCAAAGACTTTTTATGTGCAGCTGCTCCTATTCCAATCAAATCATCGGCATTGATCCAAACATAATATAAATGTAAAACTGGTAGCACGTGGTCATCAATTTAGCCAATCTTGGAAACCCCTGTTAGGGTATCGATTTGAAATCCAAAAAGGGATTTCATTGGATAGGCATTTAGAAAGCAAATTGAGTTCTGCCAAATTGGAACATGTCTGAATCCCATCTTTCTGGGGTTTTGGAAATAACTATTGTAGATTGATAATTATTCAAAAATAGTTTAAATATACAACAGTGAATACTAAAATGCTGAGAGTAGCTCTTTAGAGGCAAGTTGTAGCAGAAGTTTTAAATGTTCTTTTTTTTGCAATAACAGATACCACAAGGTCTATTTATTTCACCAATTCTTCTCCCAAAGCATTTCGGTTTTAAGACATAGCCAAAGATTTTGTTCATTAGTCATAAAATCTTCTTTAGAAACATGATTGGAAACTGAGTGGAGATTTCGAGCATCAGCTAGCTTGCAGGGAGCTCCCCCGCATGACCCTCAGGATTTAGAACTCACATACTTGATATATCCAGGGTGGCAGGCAAGCACACATGGTTCTAGAAACTATTTCACGTGATGACCTACCTGGACAACAGTTTTTGAATGAACTTACACACTTCTTTAATCATTCGTCTTTCTTCAACAATTATAAAGAACTAATTCTACTCAAGTCAAATGATGGACTTGATATTTGATCTTGGCTCTTTCTTAAACTGTGGTAGTTGATACCATACTTGATTGGTTGAAAAGCAAAGGACTCCATAGTTCATTGACTGAAAAAACATAGAACCAAAAGTTACATATTTGTTTAGTGAAATAAAACTGATGTATTTTTCAAGTGTTTAGGGTACATTTTTCTCACGAGCGTAATAATGATTTCTTATATGTCAGGTAAGGACAACCTGAAATTATTCGGGTAAATGGCCAATTTTTTCTCTTTTTTATTAGCTGAATAGACTTTTCAATTTAGTTGTGATTGTTCCTAAGTGTTATTTCAGTTGCTCAACTAATTGAATAAAGTCATTTTCACTTTCGTGGTTTTCTTTTAAGTGAAGTATCTGTTTTTGTTATGAAAGTATGAAACGTTTTGTAACCAAGAGTTGGTGTAGTGCTTTCTAGTGGGTCAAAGTTTTCCTGCACTGGAAAAAGAATACTCCAGAGTCACTGTTCTAGAGAATCAAACTTGTCACTGGCCTTCAGCCTTGTGCAGTAAAATGGATTTTTTTCTTCAGGGATCCTGCCCTGGAGATGAAAATCAGGTTCTAACAGTGTTTCCCTTTTAAATGAAGTTATCTGCATCCATGCATGGGGGGAAAAGCGGAATGAAATTTGCCTGCTTTCTGAAGATAACTCAGCTTTTTTCTCAGTTGTCAACCACCCTTGGTATTAGAAAGCTTGTCAGATCAGTTGACTTTAATAGTGCTTGGCTGTTGCATCTATGTTTATTCTTTTGTTTTTCCTCAACTAGCATATCAGTGACACAGAAATCATCGAACTGTTTTCATTGTCACAGGAGAGATTAATTATACAAAAGTGCTTGGCTGTCATTTTTTTTCTTTCATTTTTTTGGTCTCTATTGGGTTTTCCCAATGCTGGGAGTTCCTAATATCCAGCTGTCTAGATCTCCAATTTAAATGAGTTACTATAATTAAAATCACTGTGTATATCACAAAAGGGGAGAAAATAGCCCCAGTCACATATCCGTGAACATTCTGTCTTTGTTGACAAGAGAATTTCTTACAACATTAAGATGTGCTATACTCAGGGATTATAAACCATGGGTTTGACTTTAGAAACTTGCTTCTCTTTTTATGGTTCCAATTGTTTATTCTGTTCATCAAGTCTCCACTTCAACAACCACAGGTGTGCTAACTTCTCATCTGGCTTAGCAAAATGGCCATTTTTCTCATCTTACACTGGAGCCATTTAACCTTCCTCCAGGGGCCTGCTGGACATGATTCTGTTGTTCCCATCATCCCTGTGTCAGAATGATGGGAGCCCCTATTTCTGGTAGGAGCGCTCCCACTATAGCTGTACCTTTCGGTTAGCATGTGCTATTCATGTTTGAGATGCGTGAAGAATTAAAACTCGTTCTAAAATAAAACATTTTACCCTACCCTGTCTTTCCAATTTATTTTTGCCGTGACTTATACTTGACCAGCGTGGTCTAGTTTCTGTTTTGTTGTTTTGTTGTCGTTGTTATTTTGAGTATAGTTGACACACAATGTTACATTAGTTTCAGGTATGGGATATAGTGGCTGGATAAGTTTATACATTATACAGTGTGGTCTAGTTTTAATCTGCTCTTTCAGACATTTTTCAGCATAAAACACTTTCTACAATACAGATCTGTAATTTTAAAGAGTAAAATACAATAAATCTTTGTTGTTCAAGGTAGACATTTTCCAAGGATTTTAATATATTATTAATTTGTTCAACAACTATTTTTTTCATTGCCTGTTGTATTGTGGAACATCCTGATCGGGTAGGGGCCAGCGGCACAGGCAGTGAAAGAATTCACCCAATTTATAACAAAGGAGATAGAAGTTTATTGAACACTGCTAGGGAACAGTGAGCAGGACAGCAAAAGAGATAATGGCTGCCATGAGGCGGTGGTGAAGGGCTATAGTTATAGGGTGGAGTGAGGGAGTATGGGAACATAAGGAATTTTCCCTTTTTTGGTAACCTTAGGAACTTTGCCCTGTTGTAATTGGTCAGTTAGGGCCTTTGACTATTTCAAGGTGGGTAGCTTAACAATCCTGTTTGCATTCAGCTCGGTGGTCACTCTGGGCCCTTTCACGTTGCTCAAGTTTGCATTGCTCAAGCCTGTTGCCTAAAGAGGTCTCTATAACTGTGGCAGGCAGTGTTAGGCAGTAGGGTTGCTGTACAAATCCCTGCCCTCAAGGAGCTTGTATTCTACTAGAAGTTGAAGACAATATACTATTAAGAAAACAAATGAACTAGAAAATTTCATATTGTGATAAGAATTATGAAGAAAATAATTAGGATGATATGACAGAAAATAAGGAGGAGGGGAGAGGCTTCCTAAGATAAGATAGTCAGGGAAGACTAGTCAGAGAATTGAACTCTGAGCTGAAAACTAAAGGGTGAGAAAGAGCCAGACTTTCAAGGGGAGTACATCCCAGTCAGAAGGTAAGAAATTGCAAAGGCCCTGAGACAGGAAATCACTTGACATGTTTGAGCTGCATCAAGAAAGCCAATATAACTAAATCATGGTGAGAAAAGGCAAAAAGTTTTGAAAAATTGGAGGGCGACTGATACCTTACAAGCCAGGCACAGAGTTTGGGTTTTATTTTGAGTATAATGGAGGATTTTAAGCAGGGAAATGACTCAATATGATTCATGTCTTTAGAGACCGCTCCGGTTGCTTTGTGGTGAATAGATTATGGGGAACCAAGAACAAAAGCAGGACAACCAGTCAGGGAGCCATCTAGGTGAGGTGTTGGTGGCTAGGACTTAAGGAAGGAAAATAAATGGAGAGACTTAACATATATTTTGAAGTTAGAGCCAATAAGACTTATTCTTATAAACTCAGTTTGTAGATGGAACTGCTTCCCAAAGAGATTCTATAGCCGATTTAAGTTTACATAGTAAGAAGCAGAGCTAGATTCCAAATGCCAGGCTTGTTCCTCCATGTTAGAGGTTCTTGAATTTCAGTGTGCATTAGAATAACGTGGAAAACTTATTAAAATACTGAATATTGGGCCCTAAGCAGCGGTCCTGATTCTGTAGGGCTGGGGTGGGACCTGAGAATTTGCATTTTTTAAAAGTTATGCTCAGTAATGCTGTCGCAGCTCGACTAGAGCCCATACTCTGAAAACCATTGCTCTGTGCTAAGCTGTTTGCAAGTGGCAGAGTGAAGCAGAGATTAAAGGTCATGCAAGCTAAGGTGTTCCTAGTTCTCCACAAAGCTCACAGCTTGCTGTCCCATCAAGTATTGTAGCCAGTCTACATAGACAGTAGAATGAGAGTGCTAAAGTAATTATCTTTGAGGAAGGGAAAGGAAAGTATAAAATGGATTTAATTCACTTGATAATTACTCATTTTTCCACCTCATTGTGTCTGTATAGTCACTTCCTTTCTTTCACAAATAGACCTATAGTATTATATAGTCATCATTTAGAAGAATGAAGTGTGAACTAAAAGAACCTGATATTTAATACCTTTTGTATTTCTCCTATAGGTAACAGGTGTTAAGAGAGTACAATCAAGAAAGACATGTATCATATGATCTCACTGATATGAGGAATTCTTAATCTCGGAAACAAACTGAGGGTTGCCGGAGGGGTAGGGGGTGGGAGGGATGGGGTGGCTGGGTGATAGACATTGGGGAGGGTATGTGCTATGGTGAGCGCTGTGAATTGTGTAAGACTGATGAATCACAGACCTGTACCTCTGAAACAAATAATACATTATATGTTAAAAAAAAAAAAAAAGAAGAAGATAACAGGAAGGGAAAAATGAAAGGGGGGAATCGGAGGGGGAGACGAACCATGAGAGACTATGGACTCTGAGAAACAAACTGAGGGTTCTAGAGGGGAGGGGGTGGGGGGATGGGTTAGCCTGGTGATGGGTATTAAAGAGGGCGTGTTCTGCATGGAGCACTGGGTGTTATACGCAAACAATGAATCATGGAACACTACATCAAAAACTAATGATGTAATGTATGGTGATTAACATAACATAATAAAATTTTTTAAAAATTTAAAAAAAGAGTACAATCATCATATTTCCATAAATAGAGGGTATAATATTTGAGCAGGTTATAATTCATAGACTCCTATCATGTTTGAACTGGAAGGAACTATTGGGTCCAACCCTTTGATTTTTATAAGCAAAGAAAATAAAGCTCAGAGACATAAAATAACTTACCCAAGATCATACAGTGAGTGAGAATCAGAGCTATAACCAGAACTGCTCTTTCTGTTATACTTCACGTTACTTTTCCTGCCAAGAAGACATTTTAATATAATAGGTAAGGGGGATATCCATTAATCATCCAGATACTTTTTCTGCATATTTCCACAACCAGCATAATAAAATGACAACATCCAGATGAACAGTTGACTTTCTCACTTCCTATTTTCTAAGATAATAACCTGATTATTGAGACCAAAAGAGCTCTTTTTATTTTCCTTTCCAAATTACATATTCGGTTGTATGTCTAGACCTTGTATGCTATAGTCCTTTGGATCAAATGGCAAAACTGTAGGCTTGATGACTCTGCAAATGATGTTTGAGTATCTCTAAGGTCATCAATGAGTGAATACAGAAGCATCATGCCTCACAGCATACTAATTTCTCCCTGGATATGCTACGTATATGTGATCACTAGATAATATTCAGCCCTACAAAGTGGCTCAAAAGACGTGGTGACCAAAAATGAACACAGCAGATAAGGTAATTTTGCAGTAGAGCAATAGTCTGCTTAATTGTCCTGGACAGAAATGATACGGAGACCCTCAATTTCCCTCAGTGTCACTTAAAATAAAGTCAACAATTTTTGTTTCCTTCTCTTTGTCTGGTAGTTCTAATAAAATGGCTTGCTGCAATTTTTCAAGAGAACATAGTGTAAATGATGGCCAGTGGGAAATGATACAGAAGTAGGGTCATAAGATCCTTACCCTAAAAGAAGCTTCAGATGAGGGAAGAAAAAGTCATATCAAGGACAACATATTGAAATACAATTCAATTCCCTCACTCTGTATTGCCACGGAAAGCAGAGGTGCTATTACAAATTTTATCCAGCAAGGAATACTGTTTAAATATACTTGTGGCAAGTTTTACATAAATGGATTCATTTATCTGCAAATTTCTGTGCTTGTCTAACGTAGGAGTTCTCACACTTTTGGTTTCAGACCCCTTTTCACCTTTAAAAATTATTAAATACTCCAAAGAATTTTTGCTTATGTGGGTTATATCTACCAATATATACCATATTAGAAACTAAAACTGAGAATTTAATTTATTAATTTCTTGATTTTAAAATGACCACGTTAACATAATTAACAAATTTTAAGAAACTGACTGTATTTTTCCCAAAAAAGTTGATGAGAAAAGGGACATTGCTTATGTGTTTTTGCAAATCTCTTTAATGTCTGACTTAACAGAAGAAAGCTGGACTCTTATATGTGCTTCTCTAGTCAATCTATCATGATGTATTGTTTTGGTTGAAGTATATGAAGAAAATCTGGTCTCATACAGATAGGTAGTTGGAAGAAAAGATCTCATGGGCTCTCTGAAAGAGACCTGGGGAGCCCTACTGGTTCTGAGACCACACTTTGAGAGATACAGGTCCAAAAGAATGCTCCCATCATCACTGATGGTAGGGTTGAACATATTTTGAGAGCCTGTAGATAGCGCATGGATGTTGGAGGCAAGCAGACCTGTGTGCCCATCCTAACTGAACCACTTTCTGAATTGAGACCTTAATATTCCTGGGTCTCATCTATAAAATGAGGATAATTCTATTTAGCCTACAGGTTATTATGAGGTTGAGAAATAACATGTATAAACATACTGATGAGATACTCCATAATTACATAGTGTCAATGCCTGGTAGTATTTTCCTCAGAAGGTAGATAGGGGAAGGACAAAGGGCGATAAGAGCAGATTCTGAGAGTTACTAGGTAGTGATTAAGTTGAAAATTAAAAGGAAATTAATCCATGTTAGGCTAGAGTAATAGCTTGGTTTTCTTGGGTAGAAATGGGCTTGGTGAACCAATGTGAGGCCTTACAAAAACAATACAAGTGATTGCACAAAATGGGCTGTTTGTGCCAAATGAACAGTATGTGTTCAGTAGGTCTACAATTGGAAGATCAGGAAGGCTTCGTGGAGGAGGTATTTCCTCAGACTAAAAACAGGTCAGGAATGAAGTGGAAGAGAATATTCCAAAAACACAAAGTGGTAAGAACAAAAGTTTGAGGAGGAACTGGCTTATTGGACTTGAGGACAAAGAAGACCCTTATTTGACAGGGGCTGTGCGTTCACTGGGCATAATTGGAGGGAAAGTAAGAGAACTTGGTAGAACCAGATGACAGAGTACTGTAAATATTAGCCTAAAAATGTAAAATGATGGTAATGTTCTTTTAGTATGTATAACATTTACAGCGTGCAAAGCACATTCACAAATCCTGTCCATTATCTCACACACAGATTATTTCCTACAGTCATATCTGTTGTATTTATTAGTGAATGCCTATTAATATTCCCAGTAGTCAGCTTTTATCTTTTGTGCAGAGTTTATCATTGTTACCTGTGAGAGAGTTGGCCTGATTGCTAGAGGCAAAAGTTCAGTATAGAGGTAAAGAGATCCTAAATAGGAGTGTCTGAGTGAACCACAAATTAACTGTGAACCCAGGAGAACCAAGAATTCAGTTGGTTCAAGATGCAATCTAAAGACTTAGCATATTAAAGTTAGAAGAGACTTCAGAGACTGTCAAGTCCAACCTTGCCTCAATTTAAATGAGAAAACAAGCTTTCAATCTGCAGGCTCCGAATCCAAGCTGCTTATTACAAAACAAGATTTAGATGGCTTCAGCATAGTATTTTTCAAAGTGCATGTGTTGTTTAATCATCAAGTTCCTTTTTTTTTTTACATGAAATTCTCAATATTTAAAACAAAGCAAAGCTTTTCTAGTTGAAGACAGTACCTCCCCAGAACCCTCAGAGCTTAGACTTGAATTTGAAAACCGCCATATTAGGCTGCTTGCCTGCTGTTGTGTGTAGATTGGATGAGAGCCTGAAGTCAGAGGATGGGAGATTATGAGGGCTGAAGGAAGATCAAATATGGACCCTACCTCAGAACACAATGCAAGTATTTCTGGTAAAGCTGGTCTTTCCATTCAATGACTTGTGCAAGTGGGAAGTCAGGGTTTAAAAGGAGACTGTAAGGATAAGTTGGAAGACTCTCTACAGTAAAGTTTCAAAATTAATAGTTCAAGTACCAGTTCTGGGAGCAATGGATTCAAGGCGAAGATTATGAGAATATCTCAGTGATTCTGTCAACAATCCAAATTTCCAGGCTGGAGATAAAGATTTGGGAAGCAACTATGTACATGGGTGGTAAATTGAAGCCAAGTAATTATTTTCAGGTTCATAAAACCCACTACCAACAAACTTCTGAAGCATTGTTAGCCAAACCTCTGCATTCCCTGGAGGTGATTCATCTTCTACAAGACTGTGTAAGAAACCAGAAATTATTTCAAATGACTACTGGGTCATCTTTGCAGTAGTAATTTAAATCCTTTTCTCCAGCATATCCTTTCTTTTACATTTTTAAATTTCTAAGTTCTAAGGCTCAGGATGGCATTCCTTCCTATTAGAAATTTCTGGTTTTGGAGAATCAGAGATCTGGTTACCTTTGAGAATTTTTTGGCCACTAAGTTGAAATTCTATCCATCTGCAATATAAATTCTTATCAGATATGATGCTTGCATGATTCCAGTGGCTGAAATACACAATGATTTAGGTCATTTCTGGCAGTTATTGCACAAAAGACTGAAATGAAAAAATTGTTCATCTATCCAAGAGACTAACAGTGTCACAGGTCAAATCCAAAGCAATCATTTAACCTTACATTTGAATTTGTAGCTTGAGAACAAGACTTGTTATGTTTTAGAGGGGATTACTCCATTTCAAACCTTGAAAGAACATGAATCACCAAAATAGATGATTTAATAAGTGGATGTGATTAATTCTGTTCAATATGTGGGATCTACATATATTACCCAAAAAGGCATATAAACATTCTTTCTGAAATAATAGTTCTATACCAACCTGTTCAGGCCTTGTTTAGAGTTATTATTTAGACATGGTGTTATAAAATGTAGTTGAATCTAGATACTAAGGAGTAAATACCATGGGCCCATATGCATTAGCCACCACCCATCCCACCTGCCCAGGGAAACCATGTTTTCTGTCATGCACTAAAATGGACCATTTGTTATTCAAGGACTTTGAACTAGGTGACCCAAAAAGATAAGGAGAGATAAAAACAATTTCCATCAGACACAGACTTCATACAAGAAACTCGGCACAGGACTTGATATAACAAACTCACCCACTTAGATCTGATTCATCCAGTCTAAGTGAGTGGCAGCAGAAGTCTTCACTGTGTGGGCTTTTGCCCTATAGATCTGCAACGGGCATGTTAAAAAGAAAGATGATCTCATTCTTTGCCATTTATATAAATGATATTCTTTTCCTAATCCTGGGTCCTTGTCCAGGTATTCACTTCAAAAGGAATATGTTTTTATCATTTCAGTTTTGGCTTCTATGAATTAATTTTACTTTAAAAACAAAGAAAGCACCTGATGATGTCTCACAACTCCTGAATTAGTTTGTGATTTCACCTTGGCCAGCACAAATAACTACCATTGAACATTCTTGTCAAGTACCTTAACCTCCATAACCCTGTTGGAAGAGACAAAATGAACCCATGAAAGTAATTAGTTAGAACTTTGCAAGGTCTTTTCATAATCCTCTCAAGACCCTCCCTTCCCTGCCCCATCTCCTTTTTTTGTGATGGCAAGTTTTTGCTTCCAGCTTTCTACATTTTTGAGAGAAAGCAATGAATAAGCCCAAGTGTTACAGGAAATCTATGACATTGAAATCTCAGTCTCTACAAGTGATTTTGATGTTTCCTTTTTGAGCTTCAATTTGACATTGCTTCATAAGTTACATTTGCCCTTCCATTTATTTTTCCCTCAGTCTCTTTGAAAAGTTTGGCTTAGTTGTTAATATTCCACATAGATTTCTGTAGCTTTTCTTGTTTGCTTTGTTTTCGTGGACTCTGTGGGGGGTAAATATTCAGCAGGTTGAATGTGAAATCAGGCACACAACTGCCATTAGCCCTATCAGGGTTACACATCAAATTCTCCAAGCAGAGAACAGAAAAGGTATCTACCTTTTGAGCTCCCTTTGCATTAGCAGCAGGAAGATATAGAACAATGGCAGACTTGCAGCTCTTTCAAGGATGAAGGTTATAACCTTCCATTCAAGTTAGTGCTTGTTGATGTTACAACTTTTTTTTGAAAATCAACCCTTTCAGCCTCCCCTCATATGCAGCAATGCATCATCCCCATCAGTAGAGAATTTGTAAAATTGTGCTTTGCTCCTTGAAAAACATGCAATTGCTTGAAGATGGAAAAAGGAGAAAGCAACATTTATTCAGCGACTTAGAGACCTCTGCTGGTTAAGTGACTTGTTGAGTGTTTTTCTAGTTTTGTTTATTAGTAAGTAGGTAAGATAGCTTAGCCTCAACACTAGTATTTTCCTTTTGAATTAAATTATAGATGATTTGAAGCCTCACTAAATGAAGATACTGAGGTCAAGTCAGCTAAGAGACATGTTAAGAATATTGAGTAGCATCTTCTAATTAAATACTGATAACAATTCTAACTATTAGGTTTATATTGGTAGGCATTACCCTATGGAAATGCCCTTTGAGAAGAAAACATTACATAATGATAGCCATGGTTCTCTTCTGCATGAACTTTGGGCTGAAGGTCTTCTACTTAAATACATTTGCCATTACAGTTAACAATAGCATGAATAGTGCTTTAGGCAAGGCTTGATATGTATGAAGACATGGAATGTGGAGCTAAGAGTGTCTTTATCTCTATTGAGAACAAGGAGAAAAAAGTGTGACTTCAACTGAAGCATGAGAAAGGTTGGTGGGAATGGTATAGGGCCGTGGGCAATGTGGGAGTTAAGTGCTGTCTTGAATTCCTGTTAGACTGTGGGCAAGACTTGATTTCCTAAGAAAGTTTTGGCAAAAATCAGGACTCATTCAGAGATTTGAGCTTTTGGAGCCATACTCTTGGGTATAACATTCTATCAATATGAAATAAGTCAATAATAAACAATGATATAGTCTAGAAGGAGAAAGAAGTCACACAATTATCTATATAATGTGTAGGAGTGAAGTGTATTAGGGACAAACTGAGCTGCTATAACAGAGAGACCCAAAAATACAGTGGCTTAAAAAAGTTTTTCTCCCACATATTTCCCCAAAAATCAGCTGGTGGGTGTGGGGCAGCTTTGCTCTACAAGGTCATTCAAAGTCCAAGACTGGTAAGTCAGCATTTTTATCCTACATAGCTTTTCTCTCTGAGCCCAAGGCTGTTACAGTTGTCACTTTTTTCCCAATCAGTGGTACGGGACAATGAGAGTCCAGGACAAGTATCTTTCAGTAAACTACCTGGAAGTTGCTCTCACTACTTTCACACTGGTACCTTTAGCTTGAAATTAGTCACATAGTTACCTCTAACTGCAAAGAAATCTGGGAAATGTAGTGTATATCTAAGAATGAGCCGAGCCAAAAATGGTGGGGCAATGTGGGGATATTTCTCCTACAAAAAGGAAAAAAAAAAAAAGAATAGATGATTCAGAGAGGGACAGTTAATTTGGCCATATGGCAATGCTAGTTTTATTTTCTGCCTTTCACAATTAAAAGACCAGCCACATGGGCTGCAAAAACAGGACATTCCAAGTTGGACATAGAGTGGGTTGTCTTTTAAAAGTACCCCCTGAACTCTTACCCAGTCTTGTAATCTGCAAAACATCTGGAAAAGTAATTTTATTTTAAGCCTACTTTTGTCCCTTGATTGCATGTGATAAAAATAGATTGAACATATACTGAATGTATATCTTTTCTTTGCTTTCTGAACTGCTATAGCTCAACCTAATTGGATTCAAAAAATAAATGATATACACGTGGCCATAGAAGAAAATGTCTTTTGGGAATGTAAAGCAAATGGAAGGCCCAAACCTACATACAGGTGGCTAAAAAATGGTGAACCTCTATTAACTCGGGTAAGCCAACTGATGATAATTGTGTGATACTATTGACTGTAATCTTTAATGTGGCCTCATTGTTATGGAAGGAGGAAAATGATGAGTTTTATTTCCAAAATAATATGCAACCAAATGTTATTAATAGTGGAAAAAATGGAAGTGAATGCAATTGATGCATAGAAACTGTACATAAATCCAGTTCTTCAGCCTTGTTCTTCTGTACAGAATCTTTGGTTTTCACAAATTAACATCTTTGGTTGTACAATTGGAAAGTTATGCAGAGAGTCTGGAACATGTAATTGTGCTAAGATACAAATTTGTATATGTTCTAGATAAGAGAGAATAAGACCTCTCAGCATACAAATTCTTATCTCAGTGTGGTTTTGTTATTCTCTTCTGTCTGTGGAGACTTCTGGACAAGTGATGTCCAATATGATCACCCTCAAAACACCCACTCTGCCTCCAAACATGTAGTAATGACATATCCAATTGTAAGATTCACATCTCTAATGCAACAGAAATAGAACAAAAACAAAAATGATCCCTGGGACTGGAGGCACCAGACTGTAGGCCTGAGAGCTCAGGTTTAAAAAAAAATACATCATCTCTGGAGACAGGATATAATATCCTTGCAGTAAAGGCTTAGGGTGTGGATCTTCCCCACCTGCTACCATCCAGTGAAAGAAGTAGCCGAACCTATTACCTGCCTGGCGTAATAGGACACTGTGGTGCAAGAGAGGTGGAAAGTCCTGGACTCTGACTCCCACTGGCTCTGGGATGAGAGCTGCAGTAATTGGAGTATCCTCACAGATCAGGACCTCCGAAAATCCATGAGTAGGTCTGTTTCTGGACTGTTGGCCCAGGGAATCAGGTTGAGGAGCCACAAAACTGCAAACGGGAATAAAGACAAAGAAAAATAACTCCTTTTCACTAATAAGCCTGCAAACCAATTTTCCAAAATATATGCAAAAATTTATTTTTTAGAAAGGTGACCAACCTATAGGATAGTCTAACAAAGCAATAGGGATGAGTCTGTTTAGGGTGCTGAAAGAGTTACATGAAGAAATCATGTCCATGAAAATACAGAAGATATTTTGAAGAGATAAGCAGATAGACTTTTTAAAAGAATAAAATGGAAATTTTAGAAATATATAACCACAGAAATAAAAACTCTATGCAGACTATTAAGGGGAAATGATAGGTTATAATAATATTTTTAAAGGATTTGGAAGGTGTGCTTCTCAAACATTTAGCAAGTGCTAACCTGTCTTGCCACCTCAAGCCTATTGCCTCATCTGACATTCACAAGTAAACTTACAGGTAAGCGTTATTGCTAAGCACAATTTACAGACAAGGAAACTGACTTGTTTGTAAAATGGGCAAAACAGAGCAGTTTGCCTAAGGTCACATCCATCCTTAGTAAGTAATGGAGCCAGGATCCAAATATTAAATGTCTGCCTGATTCAGAAATACCAAAGTTTGCCTGAAAAAGGTTTTCAGAACTGGTTATATGGAAAATAAGATCTTAAGGAAAAGGAATGTGGGGGAGGGGATATGGCATAAAGGGAAGAAAAGCTCAAATGCTCTTTGAAAATACTTCAGTAGTCACTCTCCATCTTTGAGAGTGTTTTCTAAAAACAGACTCTGAAGCAGAGCTTTGCGTTCAGGAGGTATGCTGGGAAAGCTCTCAGAGCCTAACCTGTGAAGCAGTCAGAGAAGACAGACTGGGCAGAGGGAGGTTAAACAGTGGTGCAGTTCCAGCAGAGTCCTTCAAGGGGGCGCTCTGGAGCAGAAAGTCCTTCAGCCATTCCCAAATTGAGGCAAAGGGAGGCCTGCCTTTGTACCCCTACACTGACCAGTCATTGAATTTGGGAAGTTCTTTCAGCCAAGAGAAGTTCCCAGAGAGAGAGACAGAGAGAGAGACCCAGCTGTGAGCACTTATCAAACTTAGCAGCTGAGAGAATAAGTACCTTGGTTCTGAAAGAGCATCTAGAAGGTACTATAAAATCTGCTATGAGAGAGGGGACATTGACATAATACAGGAATGCCCCTCTAAGGGAGCAGACCCTAACAAAGAGCTTGGAATGAAGCAAGGGGGAGGATGAGGAGGACCTTAGAATGAGGAACAATTGTGTCCAATTTAACTTTTTTTTTTTTTTTATTTTCCTACTGAACTCAAATGTTCACTGAAATTTGACATTTTCCTCAGGCCCCAAGTTGAGAGCCAGTTTTTCATACTCAGATTTCCTTCACTGCAGGCAGCCCAGTGAAAAGTGCCTGCTGTGAGCAATGGTGGGTCATCAGTGCACACAAAGCCAAAAGGGGACTGTCACCCTGTCACATACTCCTCTCCTGTCCCTGGAAGTGCTCCTGCTGGCTCCATGATTCTCCCAATTATAAAAGCCAAACTCAAACCCAGTGTAGGGTAGATAACAGGCATTTCCTCCCTATTATTTAATGTGAGGGAACATGGATACCTAGATTTGATCAAGCCTAATAAGGTGCCCGCCCAGCTAAATCACAACCCTAAGGCAAATAGAAACCCAGTACGTCTTTATTTTGTTTCTTTTAAATGGCACGTTCCTGGGGAGGAGGAGATCCTTTTTGGGATTTAGGAAAATTGATAATGCAAGTTATATATCCTCAGGCTGACAAATGAGAATGATCTTTTGCTTAATACACTAACTTTTCTTTCTTCCAATTGGCCACCAGAAGATGGTCCTAAGCTTAGATGAGGCCACTGACAGCAACAGAGTAAGGGAACCTTAAATTATTAATACCTACCCTTTTTTTTTAGTAAACCGCAACCAATATGAAATATTTGTTTCAGCTTCTCCAAGAAGATTATAATTCTATTAACCTCCAAAGTGTTGCCTGCTTATAATCTGAGTGTTTAAAACCCTAGACAGTAAATTTGGTTATATTCCCCACCCCGCTCCCCCAGTTCGCACAAAGCCTCAGAGGAAAAAAAGCCTCTTAAATTTCAAGTTCATCTATTTAGAGGGGATATTAATCTGTATGGTTTCACTATTGAATCAATGAGAACTCCAGAGAGTCCTACAATTTAAATTCCATTTACCAACTGATGTACAAGGTTGTTCCATTTAGCATCTAACCTGCCACAAATTTAGTTGACAGATGAATAGATCATGTTATGTAAATTGCTTATATGATGGCTATTTTCTTCTCATTAAGCCCCTTTGATATAGCATGTAGCAAAATTGCCGTAAGGTCCCCGTTGTAGAAGGTCACTGTTTTGTGTTCCTCTTTTCTTTCACAGGATAGAATTCAAATTGAGCAAGGAACTCTCAACATAACAATAGTGAACCTCTCAGATGCTGGCATGTATCAGTGTGTGGCAGAGAATAAACACGGAGTTATCTTTTCCAGCGCAGAGCTTAGTGTTATAGGTGAGTCTTTGTAGTGAAAAGAAAAAAAATTTTTAAGTCACTAAACTAACACGTGTTTTGCTAAGCATGTTGTTCAATCCCACCCCCAAGAAGGGGTAAAGAAATCTTTAGACCAAAGATACTGCTCAAGAAGAAAATAATGCATTCTACAAGTAATACAAGGAAACCACTTTCTAAATCAGCCCCTACTGATGCTTACAGTGGGTAACACAGTTCCCTGGGCACCCATTTTTATTCCTCTGTCGACCACTCTTCTAAATTGAGCGGTTTCTGAAATGCTGTGGAGTCTTGCTATCATGCTGATTTGGTGCAAACTTCAGCTTGGAAGGAAGACGAGTTGACTTGATTTGGAGAGGTTCCTCTGAACATCTGGCAGAGTGCATCTTGTTCTTGTGCATCTTGTTCTTCCGCATCTGAACTTTCCAGAGTACACAGAAATGGTCTGCCTCTCCAGCTTCCTCTTTCACCCTATGACCCTTTTTCCCCTGCTCTTCAGCTCTATTGACCTTTTTGTTCTGCATATTCACCATTCACCATCCTCTCTTCCTCCAGGAGCCACTAGAACATACTGTTCCTTCTTCTTGGAATGCTTTTCCTTCCCTTCTTCATTTCATCAGCTCCTTCTCTTTCTCCATCTCCAGGTTCCATTGCTGCTTCCTCAGGGAGTCACACCTGGCCCCATGCCTCGATCAACTTCACCTCTTAAAGATTTTTATATTGCCTTTTAATTATCCTTTATAACAGATGCCAGAGTTGTGTTTTACATTTGTTGATGTGATTTTTCTGTTCTTTTTTTTCTCCTATTGCACCTTAACTTCCCATGATGTCAAGGACCATATTTGCTTTAACTCATCATTTTAGTCTCAGGACTTAATACAAAAGTGAAACACATAATACGCACTCAATAAATATTGAATGAGTGTAGGAAGGAGTGAATGTGTTAAGTGATGGAAGAGTTAAGAGACTTTTTAAAAACGAATTATTTGCAGCGCCTACGTGGGTCAGTGGGTTAAGCGTCCAACTCTTGATTTCGGCTTAGGTCGTGATCTTGGAGTCGTGGGATGGAGCCCCAAGTCCGGCTCTGTGTTCAGCACGGAGTCTGCTTGAGATTCTCTCTCTTGCTCTCCCTCTGCCCCTCTCCCCGCTCTTGCACTCTCTGTCTCTCTAAAATAAATAAATATTTTTTCAAAATAAAAAACAAATTATGAGTTAAGTAAATAAATAATTGAAAGTATAATTTAAGTGAATTGACAAACCTATGGTCATAAAAAAAAAACGTCTAGGCTATCAGTTTGCTTGTGTCATATAAAAAAATCTTCACTCTGAATTCAGAATTTATCTAAAGTACCTAAGCAGTAGTTCTTAGGGAGAACATAATAAAAAGATTATGAATAAGAGAAAAGCAGCACACAAAGGGAGCTGATTCCATAAATCCAATGATTTTCCAGTTTAGAGTCTTGGCTTTTTCTTCTGCAAGGCACTTTTTGATGCCTAGCATGTAGAGCTTCTTCCCTGTGCAAATTAAAAAAGGAAGGGGCAGCTTCTATGACTGTTCTTCTCACCAAGTTCTTTAGCTTGAACCAACATCCCAAAAAAGACAAGACTATGTGAGAGTTTATGGCCCTACAGCCTATTTCAAAGAGGCAGAAGAACATTCTGTGCTCCTAGAATAATCATCACCCTGGCTTGGCCCTACTGTAAGCATGACCTTTTTGAAAGCCTAAGCACATACCTCTCACACTGTAAGTGTTGGGAACAATAATTCCAACTTTCTCTGGGACAAGTACAATGGTTTCACCCTGTCCAGGTTGGATCTGATTATTGGTTATTGTAACTGACTCTTTTGGAGCACAGTTCAGCTTGGTAGATTACTTAAGATTTTCTGCAAAAAGGAGTGTGTTCTCTATTAAACAGTATGTCAACTAGTTATAAGAAGAGCTAAAACTGAGGATGAATAGCCTAATGAATGGATCACATTGTCCTAAAACCCTCTAGGTGAGTGCTTGCCAATTTACAGCTCTGGGAACCCCATTATAATTTTAAACATTCTTAAAAAAAAAAAAAAGAAAAAGAAAAAAAGATTCAGTAGGTCCCTTTGTTAAAATAAGAAAATTTGATAGTAACAAATAACTGTAAATCATGGATATGATTATGGGGTAACGAGAGAGAATATCTAAAGTCCCAAAAGCAGAGCTAGAAGTGAGAAAGGCTATCAAATGATTTTTATCTAGGGCATCTACCCACAGCTGAAAATAACAGAGTATATATGAGATATGTGTAGATGTATGTATATACTCATACTTGCGGATAAAATGTAACAGCCTAAAACAACTCCTCCCACCCCTCCAGGAAAGGGACCCTTTTCCGGACCCTGTCCCCTCCCCCTACCTGGGGTTCAAGACCTGTGAGTTGGGAATCATTGCTCTGTCTTTTACAGAGTTTTATTTCAAATCATTTCCGACTGGAACTAATTCCAAATGAATTCTTGATCTGAGTCCTTTCTTAAGTGCCCTGAGGTCAGCAAGCCAGAGCAATGAAGATAAGAGGAAAATACCTGAGAAATTATTTAACCATTCTGATTTCAACCACGTTGAGTATGAGAACAATATGGCATGTCAGTAAATGATACAGGACAAACAGTGGTAAAAATAGTAAGGCTTCCAGGAATTCAGGAAAGAGAGTTTGGCTAATGGACTGGGCTGGTCAGCTGAGCCTTGAACAGTGATTTATATTTGGACAGACAGAAAAAAGGACCAGGAATATTCCAGATCAGAGTGAAATGGCCTTAACAAAGGCTCAAAGTTATACAACATTTGGACAGTTTCTTGCACGTAGAGAATCCTGAATGTTTTAAAATTTTTAATTCAAATATATAAAGTGTATTGGCAAAGTTTAAAATAGATTGGAAAAAATTAATTGAGAACCAATTTTAGAGAATCTTAAATAACAGGCTTAGAAGTTCCTTCTTTAATGTCCCATTTCACTTCCAAAAAAATCATATTAATATACTCTAAGTGAATTGAGGGACAGTTAAGTGTTGAACGAGTAAATCCCTGGAGTTCATTTTAAGTGAATGAGGGAGAAGACATTTCACTATTTAAAAATACATATAAATTAATATTGGTTCACTTGGGTAAGCTATGATTGTATTCTGCAAGTCACTTTGTTTCTTGAAGAATAGTAATAGTTTGACTCTTTGGGGTCAAATAATTGATTTGTTTTTACCTTTCTTAGAATCATGGTGAATTTGAATTGAATAAAGAAACACAATGAAAACAAGATACTTTATTATCAGGAAGGAAAAAATAATGTTGCTTCCAACTATTGATCAAATACCAGGATCCCCCAATGCTAGAGAGGAGATTCCCTTTCATGCTAGGTAATAACCCTAGAGTCATGAATAAGAGATGGTTAGGAAGCATATATTTAAGAGGCTTTTCCCTTGGTCTTGTTTTATGTGTTCTGTCTGAGTATTTAATGTGTATGTAACATATCTATATTTAATGGATTGAAACTGCTAAATAATTAACATAGGTGCTGGTTGATTTACTCACTGGATGGGAGAATAACATACTTTTACCTTGAGGTCAGTCTATTAGAGTAGGCCTGGTTTTGAGTATATCAAATAGAAATATCCTTGTTTGTGACTGACCTATCACCACTGATAGATGCCTCAAGGCATCTGTTCCCATACTTTTTCTCCTGTATTAACCCACGTCGTGGAAGAGGTTGAGTGTGATGTACTCCTATGGACATCCCTAGGGTGCTATACAATTCCCTGGGTGATACCATCATTCCATCCTTCTTTCCCACTCATGAAGGTGTGTTGGATTTAGGGTGAATAAAGTCTGATAATCATGGGGAACTTGGATCCTCTATAAAACCTAACTTTAAAAAAAAACTAAGTTAAGTGTCTTGTTGGTAAAAATTTAAATTTTCTACTGCAACATTTCTACTCATGTTTAGTATTGGTGTCCACTTAGATGATCATATTGGTGATGGGGACTGCTGGTTGAATCACCAACCTTGAGATTTTTCTGTGATGCTCCAATTAGAATGCTTATGCTGTATACGTAATCATGGGGTAAGGACAGAGCACAACTAAGGTCCCAAAAGCAGAAGCAGGGATTGAGGTACCTCTGAGCTGCTATAGGAGTGTTCTCTAGGGAAAAGCCTATAAAAGAAAGCAAGATAGGGAAGGGGCAGGTGGGGAGCGGAGCAAGGTCATGGTCTAGCCTGTATCTCATCCTAGAGAGGGATATCTGGATCATAAACTGCATCCCAGGGTTGTTCCCACCTGAAGCAAGGAGCATAGCCTTTTCTATAGTCTCTGTTTATCAGTCCATCGTTGGGCTGCCCCTTAGGTGGCAGTGGCAATAGGGGTTGGGGTGGTGATGTGGGTACAGATGGAGCAAAACCTCCCAATTGCCCAGGGAAGGGGGCAGCTGGAGGCAGTAAGCAGCCAACACTCAGAGCAGGTAGGGCCAGAAAAAAGAATCTGTGTGAGGGTGCCAACAGCATTCTCTACAGAGGACAAGTAATTATACCAGACCAAACAAGGTACTTTGTTATTTTGTCCAATTTACCCAGATCATAATGGGGAGTGTGACTAGTTTACTAGAGTATCTTTGATTTTGAAATGGGATGAACTATCTTAAAGAGCAAGTAGGTCTTTTGACTATGACCTGACTTTACCAGGACTGTATCATGGAACAGAAATAGTTTCTGCCCTCAGGAGTTTCTGTCTGATGCTTCCGTATTGTGAGGATTCTCCTGGCCTGTGTGGTAGAGGACATCTGACCCTGGAAGGACGCTCAAATACCATTAAGGAGCTGATAGTCCAATTAAAGTGAGGTGCAGGCTTGAGCAATTATTTGGATAATTTGGCATTTATCCAGATGATCGGCTCTCAAATGAGGAAAACATTCAGGCTAAGCTAAAAGTTATTTCACAGGGGTTTTCACAAGTGCTCATCTGCATCTGAGTCTGATTTCTCAGCTGCCTCGTTGAGCCAGGTTACAAAATAATCAAACGTACTAAGTGTGATCAGCATCTAGTGAGAGGACAAGGGCCTTTCTTACCCAAATGTAGTCATCTAGGCAGCAGCTTTACTAAAATTGACCTGAAACAGGAAAGCTGCATGCTTGGATCTCAAATTACAATTTGGTATTTTTAACAAGTCACTAAGCCTTTCTTTATTGGTAAAATGAGTATGCTATTTTTCAGCTTACTGCCAAAACTAAGAGATCCCATGTGAAAGCTTTTTTAAAGCCTGGAAGTATTTGTAGCAATATCAGAAGTGTTTTGTTGTTGTTAACTAGTATCCATACCGAAATCTTGTAGAGAGCCTCCATATTACCAGCAAACCCCATTTCTGTGATTCTCAAATTTTGCTGATTACAGTCATCTGGGGAGGTTTCTAATATCCTGATGCTCTACCATCCTCCATATCAACTAATTCAATCTCTGGACATGGGACCCAAGTGTGATTCCAGTGAACAGCAGTTTGGGAACTACTGCTCTAATTGATCAGATCAGAAGGCCATTACTTTTTCAGAGGTATTCTCAGACTTTACCACACACCAGAATCACCTGAAGGACTTGTTCAAACACAGATTGCTGAGTCCTACCCCCAGAATTTCTGATATAGTAGCTGGGGTGGGGCCTGGGAAGCTGCATGTCAAACAAGTTCCTGGGTGATGCTGATGCTACTGGTCATAGTTTTGAGAACCACTCTCCTAAAATAGGAAATTTATCCCAGGTTGCATGTGAGTGTGTCTGTGTGTATTTAAGTTGAATACAATCTACCTAGCAAATCTTCTAATTTGGATCAAGACTCTGAATCTGAAGTCAGTCAGTAGAGCATGCGACTCTTGATCTCAGGGTTGTAAGTTCAGGCCCTTTGTTGGGCATAGAGTTTACTTTAAAAAGCCAACTGAAGGGAGACTTTGAAATCTGAGGGGTAAATACTATGACAATTCATTATTATGAGTTCACCCAAGAAAATGTCTTCACTGAGCTAGAATTTAAAATGTAACTCAGGAATGCAGCCCAAGGTATAACTGAGCAGTGATATCATATATTATCCTAATACTAAAATCTCTCAGTCTTCTGTAAAACTGCTGTGACGCATTATTCATTCACAAGTCCACAGTTCTTTGTCTTTTGGGGTTTTTTTAGGGGGCAGAGAGGAGGGGCAGAGGGAGAGGAGGATCTTATGCAGGCTCCACACCCAATGTGGAGCCCGATGTGAGGCCTGAGATCATGACTTGAGCTGAAATCAAGAGCTGGTTGAGGCGCACCTGGGTGGCTCAGTCAGTCAAGCGTCTGCCTTCAGCTCAGGTCATGATCCCAGGGTTCTGGGATTGAGCCCCACATTGAGTCCCGCATTGGGCTCCCTGCTCAGCGAGGAGTCTGCTTTTCTCTCTCCCTCTCGCATTGCCCCTTCTGCCACTTGTACGCTCTCTCAGGCTCTCTCACTCGCTCTCTCAAATAAATAAAAAAATCTTAAAAAAACAAAAAACAAAAAAAAACAAGTTGGTCTCGTAACCTACTGAGCCACCCAGGCACCCCCAGAAGTCCACAGTTCTTTACCTAAATAGATATCCAATAAATTCTCTTACATTGTAGAACCAGGAAGAAAGTTTGAATCTTTTAGCAAAATTACATTTTCCTTTTACCCACCAGTGAGAAATAATGCTCTTCTTCCTTCTGCCTACCATATTGACATGTCTGCTTTGGCTTCCAAAAGTTCACTCTATTGTACCAAGTCTAGTAAGATTGTTTCTTACCCTTCCATATTTGACTTTAGCCGTATTATAAATGCATTTGTTACTTTTTATCTTTTACCATTATCTACACAGGTCTTTCTGAATTAGTGAATCAATAAATAAATGAAATAATTATTTTTTCCCCTCTACCACCTTCTAGCAACAAATAGATTCTATTTTGGTAGTTCAGAACATATTAGAATTGGTGTTCAAGAGGATTTAACAGTGATTTTCAAACTTTTATGCATGTATAAATTACTTAGGGACCTTGTTAAATTTAGATTCTGATTTCAAGTCCTGGATAGAGCCTGAAATTCTGCATTTCTAACAAGCTCCCAGGTGATCACCAATGCTTCTGCTCTGGGAATCACATTTTCAGTGGCAAAAATTTAAAAATTGTAAATTTTCAGGTCCCTCTCCTGGTGGGTAGAGTTTAGGATGTATATATACACTTAATAAGCTCGTCTAGGTGATTCCTACGATCAGTTCACTTTAGGTGCCACAGGTCTGGAATCTGCTTTGTAAATCCCTTTGGTACCCAATCTTAAGCTATCAGAGCAGAGTAGCTTTCTAACTTACAAAAGCTGGTGGTAGTTGGAAAGCAGAATAATGACTAGGCTGTTCTCTTTTTATCACCACTGTACATACAGTTAATCCATGTTTCCGTTGTTGAACCCAGTATTGACAGAAGCTCTGTCAATCATGTGAGATGATTTCTACCAGAAATAAAACATTTGCACAAGCAACATTCCAGCTTTTTTTTTTTTCAACATCAGCAGACAGTGGTTCTTCTAGGTTCCTGAAGGAATTAATTTTATACCTAATGTAAGGCAGGTTGCTTTTAATGAAGCCTTTTGAATGTGGTTGAAAGTGAGCATTGCACAAAGGCAAAATCTGTGTTCTCTTTCCATGCTAAAACCCCTTCAGTAAGGAGTTTTGGAGGGAACATGATAAGCAAGAAATCAGTCACTGCTGGATAACATAAACATTGCTTATCCACACTGAAGGTTTCTCTTGAGCCTGCATGTCTAGGGCAGGGCATGTATGACTGAAGCTCTTAAGACTACTATGATATCTTGACTCACAGAGTCTTAGGGAACAAAATAAAACAATCAAAGGAAATGCAAGGGTGTCAAAATTCTTATCTTCCCAGCCCTGGGTTGGTTGTTTGAGAGTGCCTGGGGTAGGAAAGAGGAGACCATGGTACTGCTTCATAGAAAGGCTCAAAACTGGAGAAAGCTGAACTCCCAGGGCCCACTTGACCTGTTACCATCCCTTAAGAGTGTGTTTGGGGGAAGTGAGGAAAGGAAGTTATTTGCTGGAGCTACCTCCTACTTATAGTAGCTGAGTCTATGTATCCTTCTCAGCTCAGTATTCATTGACTTCTTGTTGGTAACTTGAAATTGGCCATGATGGAAATATTTACACCATAGAAATTGGGGAGCACTAAAAGTTAAGTTCTTTGATGTTTTGTTTTGAGAGTCATTCCTTAATCTGCCATCACACCAGATGGTTTCAGAGTAGTTTAAGAGTATAAACAGCCCAGATTGTTTTTCTTGGGTAATTCTACTTCATTATACTAAGGCCCAACTCCAGAAAAAATGGAGTATCCTGTATACAGGCCAGGAAGTCCCAGAAACCATCTACAACCCCACTTGGAGGGAAGAAAGGGATGTGGTATCCAGGCAAAGCATCAGGAGAAGAGAATTTTCTGTTTTGAAATGAATTCTGAGTTCTCTTCTACAACATATGTTTATTCAACAAATACTGATTAAACATCTACTTTGTGCCAAACACTGGGCTCGGTAAGGGATATATAGATCCATAATACATAGCTTCTGCCTTCAAGGCACTGATGATATAATGATCGCTAATAACAAATGCTACCATGTCTTAACCACTGAAATTCTAGGATTCTCTCTACCACATTCTAATGACTCTCTTTTGTTCATTCAACAAACATTTCTACCTCTTAACAAAGTTACAATCAAATAAGGCATTACAATACTATACACTACTTGTCTAACCAAAGACATGGATCTGTATGAGAGTCTAGGACATTGTGCCAAATGTAATAAAATATTACTAATTTGAACTCATACAAGGAGGTCAAAGTGATTACAGATATTTAAAAATGCATACTGTCTTAAATAGGGTAGCTCAAAGGTGGTTAACAAGGGTTTAGCAGCTGAAGCTCTTAAAACATGTAAGAATGATTTTTAGTCAACATGTTAATTACTAGATAAGATATATTGTTCTAAAATGGCTTTAAAATGTTTTTCTTGGAATAAGAAAAAAATTTTCCACCCAAGTCTCCACAATTAATTTTTGGCTTTTCAAACCTTTTTTAAAAAGAAAAAGGCTAAGCCTGGTCGTACTTGTTGGCAGAGAAAGTGTTGAGAGATCTTGAAATGGTTCCTGTGCTCAAAAGTATTTGTCAGTTACCATAGTGCCTGAAATGCCAACATTAAGGAACTATTTTCATCTATATCTGAATGGATGAGATACCACTATTCAGCAAAAAAAAAAAAAAAAAAAAAAGAACTAACTGTTGACACACAAAACTTGGGTGGATCTCAAGAGCATTAAGCTGAGTAATCTCAAAAGGTCACATACTAAGCAATTCTGTATATAAAATGTTCTCCCAAAATGACAAAACTATAGAGATGGAGAATATATTAGTGGTTTCTAGGCATTAGGGAGAATTTGGCAGGAGGGAGCTGGATGTGGCTTTAAAAGGGTTGCAAAAGAGAAATCTTTGTGATGATGGAATACTTCCGTTCTTGATTTCAGCAGTAGTTATTCAAGTCTGCATATGTGATAAAATAACAGAGAACTAAAGACACACATTGTACCAATGATCACTTTCCTTATTTTGATATTGTATCATGCTCAGGGAGGGTATAATCACTGGGAGAAACTAAGTGAAATAAATATACAGGACCTCTCTATCTTTGTAACCGTACATCTATAATTATTTCAAAATAAAAAAAAAATTGTTTAAACCAAGATGAATTGATTGGGCTCTAAAAAGTGCTCTTATATTTCAGCATAAAGTCCCCTAATAATGGTGGTGGTGGTAGTGGAAATAGCAGAGAGGAGGAGTAGGTATGAAGCAAATATTGGGCTAAGTACTTAATATACAATACATGTATTATTTCATCTGTTCTTTGAAACAACCTTGTGACTATAAATATTATTACTTTTGTTTTACAATAACCTTCCCAAAGGAGCGGGAACTATCGTGGTAGAGGGAGACCCGGGTAAGCAGGGCATTCAATGAATTGGATCAAACAAGCAGGGCACAGGTATGAGGAACTTAGAAGGGACACATTGTGCTGGTAGTAGAATAGAAAAATCTTACTTCAGAGTTTTGTTGTGAATATCATCCCTGGTTAGAAAGGGCTGATTTTGAATCCACCATTCTGAAATGAGGGACCTAGAAAGAAGATTCCCACTGTAACCAGCCTTCTAGTTATCTACCCAGCAAGCCAGAAAAACCTCAGAGTTTTAAAACTCAGATACCAGCATTATCTCTGCAGTGGTAAAAATGTGAATGAACGCATTAACTCTAGGTTTATTTTTATAGAATGATGAGCTAATAGTTAAAGATAATAGATAAAGTTTAAAATAATCTGGACTTCTGAACTTCTTTTTTTTTTTTAATTTTATTTTATTTTTTATTCTTATGTTAATCCCCATACATTACATCATTAGTTTTAGATGTAGTGTTCCATGATTCATTTTTTGTGCATAACACCCAGTGCTCCATGCAGAATGTGCCCTCCTCAATACCCACCACCAGGCTAACCCATCCTCCCACCCCCCCTCCCCTCTAGAACCCTCAGTTTGTTTTTCAGAGTCCATCGTCTCTCATGGTTCGTCCACCCCTCCGATTTCCCCTGCTTCATTCTTCCCCTCCTGCTACCTTCTTCTTCTTCTTTTTTTTCCTTAACATATATTGCATTATTTGTTTCAGAGGTACAGATCTGAGATTCAACAGTCTTGCACAATTCACAGCGCTTACCAGAGCACATACCCTTCCCAGTGTCTATCACCCAGGCACCCGACTTCTGAACTTCTAAAAGGGCCAAACTGAATAGTCTCCATCCACTGGCAATGTTGCCAGTGATGTTTCTACAGACCAAGTGCAATCGAACTGCATGCAGAATTATCCTTTCCTCTTCAATAATAAAAATCACACTCGTACATTTCCCAGATGTGACTCCCTCTGCACATCTAGTCAAGGAGTTATCATCCTTGCTCTCTCTCTTGAGAAATGACACTAAGTCACAAAACTTTTGTTTTCAAGGGTTCTGTTAGCCACTTTAAATACCCTTGACATGTGACCAAGAGTCATTTAATTCAGTAAAACCAAACAGTTGAGAATTACAGAGAGAGCTTCTTTTAGCCGGATGCTTCTCATAGATCATGTAATGTTAATGGATTAAAGATCATTGATATGGTAATAAAAAGTTGCATTTTCCAAATGGAAGAGGTCTTATAACATGACTCGTTCTAACACTGAGAGAGCAGTGCCCTCTAGTAGTTGATGTAAGAAATATTATCCTCTAAGTGCATTAGATTTAGCAAATGAGGATCCCCCAGTATCTGAGCGACTCTCAGACTCAAATGGGTAATTTGACAATTGGTTTTACCTTTTCTGAGCTATTAAGAACCTACTGAAGTTTTACCTTCAATGTGTACTAAATTTTTAAGTGCCAGCAAAGGTTGGGTTCTAATAGTGCTCTCCTGGGGACCTTACCAATAACTTTTAAAACCTACTTTCTCTGTGAATGTCAAATTTAACAGGCTCCTTTCACTTAAATACAAGGTACAGACCAGAAAAAAACTCCATTCCATACACTTAAGGGCATCTTAGGTACAAGAGATGGTTACAAAATGGCAGAATGTTAAGAAAACCATTAATGGGTCAAGTATTCACAAACTGATCAAGGTTTGACAATTTTGTCCTAGAAAGCACTGCAGCTTAATGTGGAAGCTGATAGATTTGCAGGGTTAAATAACAAAAGAAGTAAATTCAGCAAATTAAGTAAACTAAGGGAAAAGATTTGAATTTATAATTCCATTTTTATTAGTGAAAGATATTCAAAACCACTCATCGCTAGGATACCCACAAGACGATATGCACATAAACAGTATAGTAAAAATGCTTCTGAAACTGGAAGGTGTGTTTTCTGTCTTCTCTGTGGCTGATATCATGCTATTTCAAATCTCGTAAAAGCAATATATAGTTTTTTGACAAATACACCCATGTGTTGTGCACAGTTTGATTTATGTAAACTCATTTCAAATGCAATTGCCGAATTCCTCCTGAACAGATGAAAAATGTCTGCCTAAAGTGATAAAAATGTGTGTGTAGAAAGATACAGTTTTAAGAAGGGATTTTTATATGATACAGATTTCTAACTATTTCACAAAATACTCTTTTAAAAACTTACAGAAATTTGATTTTTTTTTTACATTAATATGCCAATTTTCAGGTGTTTACTTAAGATGAGAATGAGTCTGTTGTGCTACAGAAACCTTTCTGTTTTGCATATTAACATGTATGGGAGTGGTAAACGGGGGAATGACACCAATAGAACATAAATGCTGGCTTTGTTCATGTATTTCACACATGGCAGCAATCAAACACAGAGCCCACTAACTCAGATCACCACAGTATCTGAGGCAAAACTATGTTGCCCACCATTCCCCTCACCTACATTCTTCCTCTTGGCTTAGTTTGACCATGTAACATGGGGGTGGTGATGGCATGGTTCTCTTGAGTCTTTCTGCAGATTTTACTTTGTTTCAAAGTCTTCCCTGTTTTACTTGTTTGCTTGAGTTTAGCAATCTCAACTCTTCCTTCTGTCTTTCGTCAAGCTGTCTTCACACACACACATACATACAACTCACACACACACGTCCTGTATTTTTTGTAGTATTTATTAGGAATTTCACTTGTCTTTTTAATCATGCTAATATATTTATTCAAGGGGTGATCGGGTGCTTTTTTTTTTAGTGTGGTGTTACATAAATATTGAGTAGGTCTGTCCTGACCCTATCTTTCTCATAATCCTGTAATTTTTATTACGTGATTTTGCAGATCATACTAGGAATACATTTATCTCATTACAGCAGAAACATCTGTAACAACTTGCATGTTACTTATTAATTGCACTTATCATTATAGAATTATGCTCTGAACTGTAGACTCCCCTCACGAATCCAAGGCACACAGATCAAGATATCAATTGCCTACTAAACTACTTAATTTCACCTTTGCATAGTAAAACCAGCTCCAGTCATACATTGCATCACCCCTTTAAAAAGTAACCTTCCCACTTTTATTTCTTTCTAGACAATTACTGAAAATATTTGCACAACAAATTACTTAATAAAAATTTGACCTGCTTTCACTGAAGCTTATTTTTGTTTTATTTTTTTATATCACTAGTACCTGGTTTGGTGGCAATTAAGAAATCGACTCCCATTCTCCCTACTCACGTACATACACACTCACTTTCTGTCCTCCTTTAAGTAATTTGTGGTATTTAAATTTCACATTCAACGTGATCTAAAATCTTAAATTCTATTAGGTCAAACTGGGAGTCAGGGATTTTAAATATAGTGAAATTGAGATTCTAAGAGATAAATCCCTACTCAAAAGAGATCCTAGATCACATTAATTTAATTAACTCAGAAGAAAATGAAGATTTTTTTCAGAAAGGCGTCTTTTAAATTCCTTCCAAGAGGATACATATATGTATGTTGTTTTAGGAAAGCAATAATTCTTTAACATTATTTTCATATAACCGCCTGAGTTATAAAATGAATTTTAGAGCACTCATAGTGAGCATGGAATTGAGTTTTCTAAGAGCAAGCCCCAGTTTATCCTGCTTGAGCCAAGCACTGCATTAGGCAACAGTAACAGAAAGCTGGACAAAGCCCTTGTTTTTAAGGAGAAGCTCAGAGGGTGATGATATAGACATTTCAGCATGTTCTCTCATGGAGACATGCACAGAGTGCTAAGGGACAGAGCAGAGGCAGAAACTGTTATCAAAGAGGAAATGCTTTAACCTACATAATCAGAAAAATGCCTTGTGGATTTTCTTGTTTGTCTTCTTATGCTTCCCTGAAATTTTAAAATTTTTGATTCATTTGAATGTGAAATAATTTTTAAGAGTCCCTCAGTAGAGTGATGGAATGTTCTATACCTTGATCTTCATAGTGTGGTATGTCCAGTTCATCAGCTGTACACTTGAAACTGGTGCATTTTACCATATATAAATTATACCTCAATTTTTCATAAACCCATCAAAACATACAGTGCTACTCTTTTTACTTTAGAAAAAATTTAACTTCTTCCCTTTGATGCCCGAGGCAACAATAAATGCATTGTAGAAAGAAAAAGGTCGGGGTTTTTCTTCCATAATAATTATTTTATTTTCTGTATTCTCTTGCAGCTGTGGGTCCGGATTTTTCAAGAACCCTCTTAAAAAGAGTAACTCTTGTCAAAGTGGGAGGTGAAGTTGTCATTGAGTGTAAGCCAAAAGCTTCTCCTAAACCTGTCTACATCTGGAAGAAAGGAAGGGACATATTAAGAGAAAATGAAAGGTACTATCTTGAGATATTTTTAATAGTTGATTAATCTATAATAATTTATTTGTCTGTTATTAATAGTTCTAGAGGGAGGAATTTACTATCTGCTGTTGGTGGACTACATGTTAATCAAAGACCTGAAGTTTTGGAAGAGGGTGGTAAATTAGCTGGTTTCTATAATCCTTCTTGTTATTAAGATTCTCCAAAACCCTCCCTGCAGAGAGAGATTGCATGATCCAGTTGACTGTCAGAGATGCTCAAAGGTGAGCAGCTAGAAAAACCTTCCTTAATTTTAGCCTAAAATTTATTTGCTGATTCACCCACTTTTCTCCACACTACTTCTTTTTGCTTAAACAAAGAAATCCAGTGTGTCTTTGCTAGGACAACTTCTCAAATATTTGACAATGGCTATTATGTCTCAATAGTTTCTCCTTTTTTTTTTTTTTGAGGCTAAATATTGCTAATTCCAAAACTCATTCTGCATATAACATAGTTTTGATTATTTTAGTGACATCCTTTTGAAACAACAGTTTTTTTCTTTCTGACATATAAACTCTTGTTTATTTCCTTTTATATGTGAATTACATTTAGAATGCATGCTGTTTATACAGTGTAAATATATATATGGGTTGTTTGGGGTTTTAGGTCAAATTGCACCAAATGGCAGGTATCTATAAGACCTTTTCTTGGCTGTCACCCCTATAAAATATCCCCCATCCCTTTCTGTAATCTACTCAATCTGTTGGAAAATGGTAATTATGCATGAGTCTATGTCACAGCATTTACTAGCTGTATACATAATGATTTTAATTGATGCTAAAGGTCAAGTACTCAAAGATGCAATGTGGAAGCCTGTAAAAATGTATCCGTATCTACCCTTTACACCTGTACACCTTTGGATTTGCATATGCAAATTAGATCCTTGCACTGATGATGTCCTTATTAATGATTTTTGCAAACAAACTTGATGCGGTTTATAGATGGTGTATTTATACACATATTAAATTCATAATATATGTCCCTTCCTGATCTCTGTTATATTAAGGAAGCAGTATATTTCACTGAATATTGGCATGGTGTTCAAATTTGGAGCCATACTTGGAGCTTGAGAGCACAGGTTCTTATTTTGTAGCCTCAGGGTTTATTTCCTATTTTACCTCAGTGTTTCCCAGAAGGTGGTATGTAAGATTACTTTTAATAATTATGTATTTACTTTGTTTATTAAAACACAATTGAAATATAACTAGTATGTACCACATGTAATGCTTAGACTAATGGTACACTATAAATTTTTAATTTAACAATGATATAACAAAAAGTACTTTAAAATAATATAGGTAATAGACATGTCAAAATCCATGAATGAATGAAGTTAGAGTAACATTACTGTAACGAACAACCTGCAGTGATTTAAAACAAGTCTCTTTGTAATTCACACTGCATGGGCCTCAGAGGTCTGCAGGTTGCTTTGCTACCCTCAACAGCCAAGGCTGGTAGAGTAGCACCCTCCAGAACATCAGGACTGCAGAAGCGAAAGAGAGTGGCCAGACATGCCACTTAAAGCTTTTGCCCACAAATGAAACATTTCATTTTCACTCATGTTTCATTGGCCAAAACAAGTCACATGTTTCTTCAAAAGTTCACTCCCGCAAGGAAATACGATCTTAGTATGTGTCTAGAAAAAAAGAAAAGAAAAAAGATAACCTAATATTTTGAACAGTATTAACGACTACTTACCACGGCTATAACTTAACCATTGTGACATACTGATTAAATTACCTTTGGGAAAGTGGTATATCAATATCAAGAACTCTATCTAGTAAGTGAATTTCATTGATTGTTTCTACCACTTGACTTACCACAAAACTTGTCTCTCTCCAGTTTTCATTCTTTCTCCTACTGATTTGATTAATAGTGTTCACATATTGCTTCAGCATTCATACGGCACTAAAGATGTATGCAAACTGAGGAAACTCCCATCATTATCCAGGTCTTGCTATTTATCACCTCCACCACCAGAGTCACCAGGCATGACCCAAACTATCAGTATTAGCTCTTCCTTCTCCACATGGATGCTGTGTTCTCGCAGCTCTGCTCCTTCTTTCTACCTCACTTAGACTGTATTAAGCAGACTGATCTGGGTAATTTAAATGAGTCCCAAAGCTGGCCAGGTGTAATATAAAGGGGAATGATGGTGTGCCCCTTCCAAGAGAGGCACCTGCCTCTCAATTCTAGCATTATTGCTGCCATATCCATATGGTGCCTCCTATCTTTTCATTCTTCAAGAGAAGCTAGAAATCTGGGCTTTTATTTGAACTCCTTTAATTTTTAAATGTCAGCAACTCATTTTTGTTTTAATTCTAATGTTATTACAACATGGGTCATACACCCATAGACCAAGTTTACTCTGTGAGTCACTGGATTTTAACTTCTGAGAAAGATATAAACTCAGTTGTACATATCATAATTTCTGAAAAGTGTGAAAAATAGGAAAGATTTTAATATTTTCTCACTGGCAGAGAAGAAATTTTGCCATTTTTCTCCCTTTTTTTCTGGTAAAGGAGAAAGACAATTAAGTGGATAAGTGAGCAAAACAATTCATGAGTGAAAAATTTTAGAACTCCTATTTTAGGAAAAGACTGACATTTTTAGACCAACACAAAAGGCAAACTTCTTTGTGCCCAGTGCTGAGTTATAGTTTCTAATATACTGACTTATTAGCCCTAATTATCTTTTGAGATGTGGAATCTTAAGAATCAAAGAGCAGGGGCGCCTGGGTGGCTCGGATGGTTAAGCGTCTGCCTTCGGCTCAGGTCGTGATCCTGGGGTCCCGGGATCGAGCCCCACATCGGGCTCCCTGCTCGGCGGGAAGCCTGCTTCTCCCTCTCCCACTCCCCCTGCTTGTGTCCCCTCTCTCTCTGTCTCTCTCTCTCTCTGTCAAATAAATAAATAAAATCTTAAAAAAAAAAAAAAAAAGAATCAAAGAGCAGGGGCGCCTGGGTGGCTCAGTCGGTTAAGCATCTGCCTTCGGCTCAGGTCATGATCCCAGGGTCCTGGGATTGAGCCCCGCGTCAGGCTCCCTGCTCAGTGGAGAGTCTGCTTCTCCCTCTCGCTCTGCCTGCCTCTCTGCCTACTTGTGCTCTCTATCTCTGTCAAATAAATAAATAAAAATCTTTAAAAAAATAAAAAATAAAAAAAAAAGAATCAAAGAGCAAACCTTTAACCTTTGAGTAAAAAGTTATTAATATCTTAATACTGGTATAAACAGTGTTTTGGTGAAACAAAATTTTATGATCAAACACCCCTTTTAAGTAATGTTCTCCCTAGAGTCTATGTTCTGACCTACTTTGCCAAACACAACTTAGTACATGATCTTTAACTTCTTTTTTAACTAAACAACTGCCTACAAACGAATTTACAATAGAAGTATATGAAGCAAGTTTTTATCTTATTTAATCATATGGTGATATTGTAGTTATCCAGGTGGATATAGACTGAGAAAGACTGGTTTAATGTTAACATGTAAACTATTTAAAAATATGGTTTGTCATGCCTTTAGAAATTTAAAGCATATTCACAGTAGCCTTCTCTATACAAAGCATCTAAATGAAAGATTTAATTTTTAACTTTTATAGCTTTGTAATTGTGTACATAAAACATTTATTTTTCTCTTGTGCATGTTTCCAGCTACCAGAGTGTAGGCAATAACAGATATTTAAAATAGGTATGACCTGTCACAAAGCCCAAGTACTTGAGTTGTCAGGAAACACCTATTGTCACCATCAAAGCAGCAAAATTATGTGGATTAAGTGAGCAATTAAGGGTACTAACTGAATAAGAATAATAATTTTGTTTACTTTTAGTTTCTAGATAGAAGGCATTTGAAGCAGATGAGATTGAAGTTGATCTATTAGAAACAAAACATCAAAGTACAAAAGTAGCAGAACCATTGATAAAACCTAGGATCCTAGAATTATAAGGAGCCTAAAACCATGTTTCAACC